>NC_136914.1:193347343-193742343 GCF_949752795.1 Hyperoodon ampullatus | reverse complement strand
CTATAAGAGTTGTTCCCCAGTTCAAAAAATTATATCATTGCAGCAACACTAATTTTGTTATTCGAGTTGACAATGCAGCACACCTGTATCACTCTGCATTTACAGCAGTCACAAACATGATGATTCATATATGTACATATTACCAGACATACCCACACATACATACATACATCATCTTATAGACTATCTGATATATGTTAAATAAGTAAATATATATATGTATTTAGCCATTACTTCAAAATATTATGTGTAAGTTAGAACTATTGACAATATTCAGTTAGTTATCTTAAGTCTATTTAAATATTTTAAAATATAAACATACTTGTTATAAGTAGATATAGGCATCTGCTATATTTTTGATACAGTGGTGCCCAAGCATTCATATACTTAAATACATATTTATTTATTCTCTCCTCTATCACTACAAAATATTTTATTTAAAAAGCAGGTGCTATGGACTGAATGTTTTGTACCCCCAAATTCATCTGCTGAAATTCTAACCCCAAATGTAATGGTACTTAGAGATGGGGCCTTTGAGAGATAGTTAGGTCATAAGGGTGGAACCCTCATGATGGGATTAGTGCCCTTATAAGAAGAGACATAAGAAAGCTTGCTTCTTCTCTCTTTGATCTCTGCCATATGAGCACATAGCAAGAAGATGACCATCTGCAAACCGGGAAGAGGGTCCTCACCAGAACCTGACTTCCTAGCTCCAGAACTGTGAGAAATAAATTTCTGTTGTTTAAAACACCGAGTCTTTGGTAATGTGTCATAGCAGTCTGAACTGACTAAAACAGGGGGTTCTGAATATCATAAGTTGAGAATTATTGCCTCGAATATAAAATCCATTGTGCAAAGAATTTATCTATGTTCAGAAGTATTTTTATTTCTGCACAATAGTCTTTAGTTATAAAAATGGATAAAACTAAATATTGCTTCCAGTTGGAGGAATCAAGGTTGGATTCTGTACTGTAGACAACGATGCAAAATACTACTACTACTACTAATAATAATAATACCTGAAACTAACTCTGTACTTTATTTTGGTTCAGGAAAAAAAATTTCATCAAGTTTCCAGTCTAAATCAAAGGAATAGGGACTTCCCTGGTGGCACAGTGGTTAAGAATCCACCTGCCAATGCAGGGGACACAGGTTCAATCCCTGGTCCAGGAAGATCCCACGTGTTGGGGAGCAAATAAGCCCATGCACCACAACTACTGAGCCTGCGCTCTAGAGCCCACAAGCCACAACTGCTGAGCCTGTGCACCACAACTACTGAAGCCCGCACACCTAGAGCCCGCGTGCTCCGCAGCAGGAGAGGCCACCGTGATGAGAAGCCCGAGCACCGCAACGAAGAGCGGCCCCCACTCGCCACAACTAGAGAAAGACTGTGCACGGCAATAAAGACCCAACGCAGCCAAAAATAAATAAATAAATAAAAAATTTTTTAATTTATAAATCAAAGGAATACTGATTTTTAAAAATCTATTATTTTTATTTCTCAAGTTGTGCATTTTCAATTTAAAATGTAGTCAATAACATAGTTTCCCAACCTTAGCACTGTTGCCATTTTGGGCCAGATAACCCTTTGTTGTGGGAGGTTGTCCTGTGCCTCTAACTACTGATACCAGTAGCATCCGTCTGGTTGTAATAACAGTAGATGTCTCCACACATTGCCAAATGTATCCCGAAGGGCAAAATCCCAGGCCAGTAACATTAAGGTGTCCATGCCAGGTAATTGTAGGGTCAGTGTCTGTTTTTTGGGGAGGGTGGTTTTAGAAAGTGAAAGGAATACATTTCCTGACTATAGGGAAGATGCGGTTTGCTTTTCCTCACGTAGTAGGGACCCTCAGGGAAGCGGGCAGACCTATTGTGGGATGGGTGTTCTGTTCACCGAGGGCCGTGGACCCTTAGACTCTGGGTGTACAGCCTCAGCCAAGGTTCCCATGCTCCTGAAGCACACAGGAGCAGCAGTACTGCTTCGTGGGATTATGTGGGCTTAGACAACAGGGAGAGACAGCGCAGCCTTGTGGAATAGTCTGCTTTGGGTACAAGACTCCAGGTCCATCAGTGGAACCTCAGGGTAGAGCAGGGGAAGAGGGAGTCACAATAATGACGAGTTGAACTGCCCATCAGATAAATAGGATGGGGGCTCAGAATCATATTTAATTTTAGAAAAATATGACACTTCTTACAGAGTAAAGTTCATACGTACCTTGCATGGCACACATGATTCTTTATGATTGGCCCCCAAGAAATCTACCCTCGCCGTTTCCAATGCATTTTATGTGATGCAGTTATGGCAAGTGTTCCACATGTTAATGGACCCCTGTTGGCATTGCACTCCCCTTTCCTCCGGTCTGCTGATGAAACTTCCGCCTGAGAGGAAGTGTTAGCTCCTGTGAATTCCTTGGTCTCCCCAGGAAGAGCCAATGCGCCTTTCCTCTGGACTCCCACATCTTTGTTTCATACTTATATTAGGAGGTTTTTCATATTGCACTGCATCTAGTCTGTCTCTTTCACCAGGTAATGAACACCTGCAGAGTGGAGAATTTTGCCTTATTTGTTCATCCCTAGCACATAGCACAGTGCCTATTAATATATAGCTGGTACATTTTTTTTTTTTTAAGATGTTGGGGGTAGGAGTTTATTAATTAATTTATTTATTTTGGCTGTGTTGGATCTTCGTTTCTGTGCAAGGGCTTTCTCTAGTTGTGGCAAGTGGGAGCCACTTCAGCGCGGTGCGGGGGCCACTCTTCATCGTAGTGCGCGGGCCTCTCACTATCTCAGCCTCTCTTCTTGTGGAGCACAGGCTCCAGACGCACAGGCTCAGTATTTGTGGCTCACAGGCCTAGTTGCTCCGCGGCATATGGGATCCTCCCAGACCAGGGCTCGAACCCGTGTCCCCTGCATTAGCAGGCAGATTCTCAGCCACTGCGCCACCAGGGAAGCCCGCTGGTACATGTTTATTGAATGAGTGGATGAGGGATAATTTTGCCTGGAAATGGGGACATGAACATAATGGCAATTTTCATATCACATATTATTTTGAAGACTGTAGAAGGATTCCTAAAATTCTACAGGGGATTAGAAAATGTAGTATAAGACGCAGCCTATCAATTCTTCAGTGAAAGACTTTCTTCTTTCTATTCTACTTATCTTTAAATACCACATGTCCCTCTAGCTTCTGCCCAATTCTCTGCTACTCTTTTGAATAAAACTACTCCAAAAGTTGTCTGCCCTCCCAGTTGCCATTTTCTCTCTCCTCATGATCTCTTGAACCCATTCTAGTCTACTTTTATTCCTGCCACTTCACTGGAATAGTTCTTTCCTTACTTGGCATTTGGCCGAGTTCATCAATTTCTTCTCCTTGAAACATCTTCCTCCCTTGCCTTTGAGCATCCGATCTCTCTTGGTTTTCCTCCTAACTCAGTGGTCTCTCCTCAGTCTTTGTTGGTGTCTCTTCCTCTCCCCAACCTCAGGATGTTGGAGCATCCTAGGGTTAATTCCTCAGGCTTCTTCTCTATCTGCTCTTCTTCTTGAGAAATCTTCTCCTGAACTTGTATCTGACTATATGACATCTCCACTTGGATGTCCAATAGGGTCTCCAACTTAACGTGTCCTTTTTAAAAAGAACTCCTAAAACAATACCTGGTATGTATTAGACACTCAATAAATATTGACTCAATCGAGTGAATGCTCATATTATCTGTTTTTCTTTAAGGTGAAGGACTTAATTTTTCTTTCAATTAGTCCTTCAGGTTTGGACCATGGAAGCTGACATTGTCCAATTTGTTCTCTGAAAAGAGCTTTCCATGAAGTTCTCTCTGTGTGGAATTTGTATGAGGAATAGATTCACCACTAGAGGGTGAGCATATACCACTTATATTTCGAGATGGTCACGGTAAGAAAAAATGGAGTAATTAGAAAAATAAGCGTTCTTAGGTCTATCCATTCTCTGATTTTCTGTTCATATTTTCTTGCTGTTGAGGAAAAATTTTAAAGGATACATTTACTTTGTAAAGAGAATGAACATTTTCTAAATGGAACCAAAGGAAAAAAAATACATTTTTTCTAGTTAGCATTAAGGGAAAATGCAAGTGAAAGTATCACAATTAAAGGACACATATATCTGAATCAAAACAAAACTCACCATTCACTTTTAAGCTGAGGAATTATTTTAAATCATGAACGACTCTTGGTTATAGGCATTTTTCTACACTTTGACAAACATTTATTGAGCACCTAGTATGTAGCGGGAATGAGAAAATATCCTTGCCTTTAGGGAGTTAACAGTCTGCTGGAAAAGACAGTCATGTAAACATAAAGCGTAATGCACCAGTAAGTGCTATAATAAAGATACGAAAAAAGTGCTTTAAGAACCTTCAGAGCCTAGAAAGGATGAGACTAGCCATGGTGAGGGGGATTGTCACAGAGATGGGGACATTCTTGTGTCCCAGACTACCTTTTATCCCAACTGGGCCTCCCAATATCTGTGTTGACGGTTGCTAGGATGTGTGTTCTGGCTCTGTGCTACTGCTCTACAACCCGACTGGTACACAGGGTAGGATTTGGATATTTATATACACTAATCTTAGCACTATACCTATCTAAGCATTGTTTTCCTAGTCTTTTCTCATCCAATTCTGGGGTCAACACCCAGACAATTAGTTTAGTTGAGTGAGCCAATGGGGTGTACAAGTAAGTAGCTGAAAAACTTTGGAGAAGTACAAGAGTAGTTCTGTAGAAAGTCAGCCTCGTTGGGCATTGGAAATTACTAGAGCCCCAGTCAGCATGACATTAGTATGCTTAACTGACCAGTGTGTTGCCAATGACTCCTATGGCATAGAAAGCTTTATTTTACTTGTGTTTCTTAAAGTAAATCTAGACTGTCAGAGTATGCTGGTTTATGGGAAAATAAACTCTCCTAAGCTTATGTCCTCTGGATGGGTATGTGTGGGCCTGCAGAGATATGATTCAGCACATGCATTTAGATGAGCCAGATGTGTACCTACAGGAAGAAGAGCTTATAAAAAGACGATAATTTTTATTGTAGGGTGCGGTTATTCTTCTGTACTCCCCCAGAGCAGTTTTGAGTGCAGGAGATGGCCAGTTGGAAACCTCAGAAAGCTGTCATTTCAGGTACCCTTATTGACAATTTTAGGAAAATGCTGTTACAGGAAATGAGAGTCTACACAAGGTTTGATACTTTTTAAAGTAGAAGAGTTATTTTTTCAATGAAAGAAATCAAAGGGATTAAAAACTAAAGATGTGATTTGATTTAGATGCCAACCCCTCTCTTATTATCTCCAATGTAAGAGCCAGAGTAGGCTGGCAGGGGGAGGGGAAAGGCAGCAACACCCTGATATGGATTTTAAAACCCCAGGAAACCAAGGGCAAAACAACACATTTAGGTGAATACTTAGGTATTTTTATGAATATTTTGTTAAGCTGTATCTTTAGCTTTTTTGTGTGAGAAAATTATGGAAAAGGATAAATGAGATTTTAATATTTTTATTAAGATATGATTATTTGTTATTCAAGGTTAGAGGGAATCAGAAAGAATTCCAAATTGTTCTGTCTGGATTTTGGAATGATACAATGATAGATGAAATTTAAACTCAACATAAGCAAGGTAATGCTGCAGAAGCCGAGATTTTCAATAAATGTGTTTATGCACTGTGATAGCTTATAAATTAAAAACCTAGCAACTCTTAGGAAATACACTGAGCCATCACCAGGGATAATATAAGTGACTTCTGTATAAAAAGGGGAGCTTGGACCTGGTGCTATACTGAAAATGGAAGAGGAAGTAAATTTGAAAGTAGTATTTTACTGATTATTTGGTGCATTTATATGTCTACAATGAAAAAACAAAAGCAAAAAACATCAGAAGCAGCGATGAAACATAGGTGGGCTGGGTAAGGGCTGACCAGAGTGTAGGGGGCAAATTATATTGACTGTAAACTCAAATAAAAAATATTGCTTTTCAAATTCTTTGTATAATTAATTAATGTGGAATATTACTTAAAAGAGCCAAGACATAAAGTAAGCCGACCCTGATTAGAGTACTCAAGGGGGATAAAAAAATGAGAAAAGTCAAAATGAGTTAAAATAAGTTAAAAAGTTAAAATGAAGGCTTCCCTGGTGGCGCAGTGATTGGGAGTCCGCCTGCCGATGCAGGGAACGCGGGTTCGTGCCCCGGTCTGGGAAGATCCCACATGCCGCGGAGTGGCTGGGCCCGTGAGCCATGGCCGCTGAGCCTGCGCGTCCGGAGCCTGTGCTCCGCAGCGGGAGAGGCCGCAACAGTGAGAGGCCCGCAAACCGAAAAAAAAAAAAAAAAAAAAAAGTTAAAATGAGAAAAGTCCCAAGTAACTTGTGAAATTTACTACCTTAAGGAATTTTTAAGAGGCCTTGAGACAATTCTAAACCTCAAAAACCAAAAACCTGAGACGTTTCAATGTAGTCATGAGTGATCTTGGACAAGTCATTAAACTTGTCCCAGCCTCTATTTCCCTCTCTGTATTGCAGGGTGAACAAATGGTTTCTCAGATGCCTTCCAGCTACAAACTAGTGTTCTTTTGTCTGGAATTATGTTTAATACGAACTTAAGTAAGGTTGAAGAAATTTCCTCACCCATCCTCTTAACCATGAAATAGTATTGTTTTGTGGTCTACATGTTACGCTCCACTCTTCCTCTGAATGTGTTGATCCGCTTACCCCAGACAGAGGAGAGCCGCTGACATGTTCACAGTAGTGAAAGAGCTGTCAGCATTGGCCCATGATTTAGGGATTTATTTTTTCTACTTAAAAAAAATTTTTTTTTGGAATGTGTAGACGGAAGAATATGAACATAGTAATCAGATAAACCTGGGTTTGAAACCTCTTACTTACCAGCTGATTGCAATAGCAACTGTGTTTCCTCATCTGGAAAAACAGGGCTAACACCCACCCTGAAGAATGAAGAGTGTTACCCAGCACTCACATCAATACATTTTGAGGTTTCTGTTCCTTTTCTTATTTATGATCCGCTAGGGTCTAACTAGAAAAGAAAACAGATTTGATTATTCTTAGTCTTTAAACTAAAGAAATCACTGCTGGCTTCCGATAAAATCTTTAAACAAAATGGAGTGAAATAAGTCTCACAAATAATAAAAATCAACCACTCTGACAGGGTTTCAATACCAAGGGGATTTTAGGCAATACGCATTAATTAAATCAACATACACATCCAGGATTCTGCAGAACATTTATAACCGGTCATTTCTTCTCTTACGTGAAAGATTTCCAGAATGCCATGGGAGAATTAATCCTCATTTTAATATATTAGGCACTGAAGTCTGAATGTAAAAGCAGCCAAGGTCTATTTTCAGAGCTGAGAGGCCTGTTTCTAGACGCCTGGAGGGTTGGTCACAATGGGTTTAAGCCCTCTGGAGGTCCCTTCCCCAGAGCCCCCATCTCCTCCTAGGTGTCAGGACCCGGGCGTCCCTCCCTCTCCCTTTTCTCCTTCTTCTGAGCTCCCACCCCCACCCCCATTCAGCCGCTTCTCTTTTTCCATCTTCCCTTTCTCCCATCAGTGGTCAAAATAGAAAACGGAAGTATCTGTTTGTTGCTTGGTGGAGTGCTAAGAAAGGTTCATTTTTAATTAAGATTAAAAAAAAAAATCCCTCCCCGGGTTCTTCATTTTGCAATGAGTCGGAGCGTCCGCGAGCTCCCTAGTCCTCCCCCACCAAACTGTCGTTTACTAGTGAGGAGGTTCGGGTCTGTCGGAGGGAGTGTGAGCCTCCTGCGGAAGCTCCCCGGGCAAAGCGGCTCGGGATCCCGGGAGGCACGTGGAGCACCGTCCCCCGCCCAGTGCCGGGGGGCGCGGGAGAGACGGCGGCCCCTGCCCAGCCGGGGAAACCCGTCCCGGAGCCCGGGGCGCGCGGGAAGCGACCGGACGCGGCGGCGGCGGGGACGCGGCGCGGTTGCCGCAGGGGAGCGGCGGCGGCGGCGGCGGCGGGCGCGAGGGGCGGGGCGCTCTCCGCAACTTCTGCCGCTGCCTCCCGGGCGCTCTCGGCCGAGCCACTCGGCGGCTGAAGGCTGCGAGCGGTGCGAGCGGTGCGGTGCGGTGCCGCCAGCCGAGCCCGGCCCGCCGGCCCGCGATCCCGCGCGTCCCGGGGGTCCGTCGGGTGCTGGAGGCGCCTCCCACAGGGAGTCCCCGGGTGGCCGCGCTCCCGCGTCGTCCGCTGCTGTTGGGGGACCGGGACGTGCGGGCCGCAAGGCCGAGCCGGGGCGCCCCCCAGCGGACTGCGCGGGCCCCATGGCTGGGCCGAGCGGAGCGGAACCGACGAGGTGAAGCCCCCGGGCCGGCAGCCGGAGCGCGTGGCGGGGGCGCCGGCTCCATGGGCAGCGACGCACAGCGGCACGATGATGGACGTTAACAGCAGCGGCCGCCCGGACCTCTACGGGCACCTCCGCTCTTTCCTCCTGCCAGAGGTGGGACGCGGTCTGCCCGACCTGAGCCCCGACGGCGCCGGCCCGGTCGCGGGCTCCTGGGCGCCGCACCTGCTGCACGGGGTCCCTGAGGTGACGGCCAGCCCCGTGCCCACCTGGGACGCACTCCCGGACAATGCCTCCGGCTGCGGGGAGCAGATCAACTACGGCAGAGCCGAGAAAGTTGTGATCGGCTCCATCCTGACGCTCATCACGCTGCTGACGATCGCCGGCAACTGCCTGGTGGTGATCTCTGTGTGCTTCGTCAAGAAGCTCCGCCAGCCCTCCAACTACCTGATCGTGTCCCTGGCGCTCGCCGACCTCTCGGTGGCCGTGGCGGTCATGCCCTTCGTCAGCGTCACCGACCTTATCGGGGGCAAGTGGATCTTTGGCCACTTCTTCTGCAACGTCTTTATCGCCATGGACGTCATGTGCTGCACGGCCTCGATCATGACCCTGTGCGTGATCAGCATCGACAGGTAAGGGCCGGGCTGCCCCGTCCCGGGGTCCGCCTGAGGATGTGCTGGCAGCTCAGCCCCAAACACTTGCCTTTCCTGGTCGGATAAACCAGACTCCCCTGCGGGAGGAAGGGCTGCGCTTAACACCCCCCCCACCCCCCCCAACACACATCAACCCGACACCAACCAAACAACTTCAGTTACAGCGTAGCCTATATACACCTTTAAAAGAAGAGCTCGAAATGTTCTGGTTTACGGTAGTGAAAATTTTAAGACCAAAGTTAAGAGTATTTTAAGCGTTAGAAGTTCCACCAGGGGGTCCCTTGTCTTGGTTTTCAGAAGGAAGGGATTTGATCCTCTCTGAGCCTGACAAACCCTTGCTTTGAGCCTGAAAGAATCAGTTCTTACTTTAAGAAATCAGCGGGAGAAAAGCCACCTTGCTTTCCTGATTGCACGAGCTACTTCTCAGGCCAATAAAAAGACCTAGAATGGCCCCAAATTGGGGGGTCTACATGTTTTAACGTTGCACCTCTATGATTGCTGATTCTGAGTCACATTCTTTTGGAAGCCTGGTTTTACTGTCTGGCAAGGCTGTCTGTATCCTCCAGGCTTACTGGAGCCTTATTCCCTGTCTGAATGGTTGGTTCTAGCATTTCATCATATCCCTTGGGAATCTTCTCTTGAGAACTCCCCCACTGGAGTAATTGAAACAGAGGCTGACCGTCTGTCAGGGATGCTGGGGGAAAAAATTCCTGTCTTGGATGTCAGATTGGAATAGGAGACCTGCAATGTTTCTTCAGACTCTAGGATTACAAGATTCTGCAGTGGAGGTAGTCGTTGGTCCTAGAAATATTGTGCAGTTGACAACTTGAAGTACGGTCGTGATGCTCTGGCAACAAAACAACTCTCTGCTTCTCTGGAGACTGAAATAGTAAACCTTAATATTCACAGTTGGAATTTTGCTAGTGTTTTAAAACCAGCACAGGCTGGTATCCTGTTGTGTTTAATGATACAGAAAAACAGTTGCTTATTTTCTTAGTGGACCTACAGAACCTTTAAATGTGTAGACCTTACAGCAAAGGAGAAATAATTGATGCCTCCACACTTAAAATGAGAGTGTCTCAAAGGATGGTGTAGCACAAAACTGAGGTTTCCTCCTTTTCCTCCCTGTAAACACTGCTATATTGTGTGTGGGTTTTTTTTTTTTTTAATATTTAACATGTTGTGCTATTTTACTGCTTGGCCAGGGTTTATAGTTACTGAAGAAAGGGGATATTTTCAGGGAAGAAAAATACATTGTATTTGCATTTAGTTAAAGATCTAGATTATTTTAAAAAATTGATCCTGCCATTTTGTATGTTATGTTAGGAGCTTCTAATAGCAAACAAGGAATTATTTTTAAGAGTAGAGCATGAACTGCATATGTGAGAATATTAGCTCCAAACTTGACAGCTGAAGTTCTGAATGATTGTAGTTAAGCATGACCACAGACATGCATTTACAGTCTGGCTGCAGTCTGGCTGTGGCAACAGGAACTGGGAGAGTGCACTCAATATACATAGTAAGTATATGCTTGAATTATAAGCGTAAAAATCCGACTGTTCATCCAACGAAAATGGTGCTTCTTGCATGAATGGAGTCCTTTTAAATGGAACTTAGTGTAATAAAGTGAATAACAATTTCTGCTGCAGGTAATGCATTTATAAGCTTTTTTCATTTCATAATTGATAAATGATAAACAAACAGCACAGTGTGCTAATTTGTCTCCTAGGATGACCAGGTTTGGGTGGGACCAGCTGAGATTCCTGTACGTGAGCTAAAGGTTTTCTTTGCTCATCATGCACATGTGACTTAGCAGCAGCAGGAACATCTCCAATACAGAGATGAGGTTAATCCTTTCTTTTTTTTAACATCTTTATTGGAGTATAATTGCTTTACAATGGTGTGTTAGTTTCTGCTGTATCACAAAGTGAATCAGCTATACATATACATATATCCCCATATCCCCTCCCTCTTGCATCTCCCTCCCACCCTCCCTATCCCACCCCTCTAGGTGGTCACAAAGCACCAAGCTGATCTCCCTGTGCTATGCAGCTGCTTCCCACCAGCTGTTTTACATTTGGTAGTATATATATGTCAATGCCACTCTCTCACTTCATTCCAGTCCCAGCTTACCCTTCCCCCTCCCCGTGTCCTCAAGTCCATTCTCTACATCTGTGTCTTTATTCCTGCCCTGCTCCTAGGTTCTTCAGAACCTTTTTTTTTTTTAGATTCCATATATATGTGTTAGCATGTGGTATTTGTTTTTCTCTTTCTGACTTACTTCACTATGTATGACAGACTCTAGGTCCATCCACCTTGGCAAGAGCTTCTAATTTCTTTGTCAACTATATCCTTATGATTGTCACAAATTGTGTTAACATAGGGATAAATATTCTGTCTCTTAGTTTTTTATGAGAATTGCCCCATTAGTGAATTCTGCTTAACAGTTATTTTAGAAGATGAACATGTCATTTATTTAGATAAAATGAAGAATTTATAGCATCGGAAGACACAGATTGCCTTTCTTCCAAGAACACACAGAACTAAAAATGAGAAAAAGGAACATGCAGTTGTTATCGGTTGATTGATAAGGTGCATTATTTCTATTTTTTCTTCAGTTCCATTGTGGAATATGGCCAACGATATAAAAATGTGCTAAGAAAATATGAAAAAAATTTAATCTTCATTCATTCATTTATCCATTCTCTCTCAGGTACCTAATATGTGTTATGCCATGCTTTGTGCAGCATAAGCAAAGATGAATAATAATATTCTGAGCCCATGCTATGTTACACGAATTTGGTTACCTGTTGGGCATTTAACCTGTCTAAAATGGAAACTTTGATTTTTCTTAACCCCTCCCCACCATGCTGGGATGCTTTTCCAGCCTTTTCCAATGGAATTTCATGCCCTTCTTCTTCACAGGCTTCAACACTCTGATCCCCACCCTTTATAGATAATGACCCCTGATCATTGAAAAAGTAGCAGCCATTGGATGGAAACTACATTGTCTTTCCACCACCAAACGATTTTTCCTGCATCTCTACCCTTTTTATTTCCTTCCAGTTAAAAAACAAGAAGACATTGTGTCCCAGCAAAGACCAAACCACCTGCACTTCACATCCTATTCCCTCTCACATTCTGGAGGACTTGGTTTTTCCCTTGAGTCCTCATCTCTTCTTTGCCTTCAGTGTTGCCTCTCAACAGGGTCAAGCTTGATATTCCATTTTTAAGAACTCCTTCTTTGGCTTCACTTCTCCCTCCAGTTACTGCTCCACTTCACAGTTAAGCTGCTCAAAGAACTGTGACCACAACCTGACTTTATTTCCTTAATCCTCAGATAGGTGAGTTTGACCCTCACCAGGTCTGCTGTAATACTTTAAATGGCCTTCCGGATTCCACTTCTGTCCAGTCCTCATCCATTGCCTATGAAGCAACTAGAATGATCTATTTTTTTTAAAATGGTTTTAAGTGAGATAACATTTTCCTATAGTGAAATGCACAGATATTAAATGTACTTTTTTTTGTGTGTGTGTGGTACACGGGCCTCTCACTGCTGTGGCCTCTCCCGTTGCGGGGCACAGGCTCCGGATGCGCAGGCTCAGCGGCCATGGCTCACGGGCCCAGCCGCTCCACGGCATGTGGGATCTTCCCGGACCGGGGCACGAACCCGTGTCCCCTGCATCAGCAGGCGGACTCTCAACCACTGTGCCACCAGGGAAGCCCTTAAATGTACATTTTGATGAGTTTTGACAAATGTATGTACCCATGTAACCAACACTCCAAATAAGATATAGAATATTTTGTCATCCCGGAAAGTTTCCTTGTGCCCTTTTTAGAATGATCTTTAAAAAATAGAAGTCAAATTATCTTTTATATGCAGTTTAAAAACATACAGAACAGTTCTATATATTATTTAGGTGAACTTATATAAGGAGTCAAAGTATAAAATAGTTCAGAGGAATGGTGAGCACCAAATTCATGAGAGTAGTTATCTCTGGTGGGGTGGGTGGAGGTGTAATCAGGGAGTAACATACATATCAATGATATCGATCGTACCTTGTTTCTTAATCTTGATGCTTGATACAGTCTTGTTATCCTGCATATAACTTTCTGTACTTATGAAATATATTTTTAAAACGATTTTTGGAAATACATATAGAAAAGTGAGCAATCCTAAATGTAGAGCTTGATGCATTTCCACTAAGTGAACCCATGGAGGTAATCTGCAGCTAGATCAAGAAATTGAACGTCACCAACCTCCTAGAGGTCCCCCCTTACTCTTCTCCAGTTTCTAATACTCCCAAAGATAACCATTGTCCTGACTATTAGCATCATAGATTAGTTTTTCTTGGACAGAACCTCATAAAATGGCATCATATAGTGTGTACTCTTAAATCTGGCATCTTTTGCTCAGTAATAATGTCTGCTCTGTGATTCATCCATAGTTTTTAGCCTGTCAATGATTTATTCATTTTTTTTTGCTGAGTAGTATTCCATTTAATTTGCTTATCAGTTCACCTGTAGATGGACATTTGCATTGTTTCCATTTTCTATATATCACTAACAGTGCTTCTATAAGTATTTATTTATAAGTCATCCTGTGTACATATTGTCATTCCTTTTGGGTAAATATAACACTGGATAATAAGGTACCTTATTGTATTTTAATTCTATATATCCCCCTCACATCTTTTGTGTTATTGTCATGCATTTTAAACTACATATTTTAAAAACCTATTAGATATTATCTTTATTGTTATTTTAAGCAGTCAGTATTCATTCTTATTTACCCACATGTTTACCTTTTCCATTGCTCTTTATTTTTTCCTATATTATCATGCCTTCATCTGGGATCATTTTCATATGCCTGTTAGACTTTCATTAGCATTTTTTAAAGTGAGGGTTTGCTGGTGACAGATCCTCTCAGTTTTTACTTATCTAAAAATGTCTTAATTTTACTATCATTTTGAATGATATTTTCTCGAAGTATGGAATTCTATGTTTGAGTTTTTGTTCAGCACTTTAACACATTATTCCATTGTCTTCAGGCTTCCATAATTTCTGTTGAAAAATTAGTCATTTACCAACATTGTTATAACTTCTTTGAAGATAATGTGTCTTTTTTCCTCTGGCTGCTTTCAGGATTTTCTTTTTGTCTTTAGTTTTTATACACTTTTCTGTGATGTCCCTAGGTTTGGCATTATTGATTATTTTCTGTTGTTTATTTGCTGTCAACGCTGCTGAGGTTCTTAGTAACTCTTGTATTTGTGTATTGATATCTCTAATCAGTTTGCTAGTATCTCTTTAAATACTTTTACTGTCCTCTTCTTTCTCTCTTCTTCTCCGTCTTCAAAGTTACATAATTTAGATTGTTTTACTTTATCACGCATGTATCTTACACTCTTTTCTTTCTTTTCCATTTTATATTTTTCTCTGTTCTTCAGCTTTGAAGAATTTTGACCTACCTTCCAATTTATTAATCATCTCTTCTGCTCTGTTTAATATGTTGTTTGGTCTTATCTATTGAGTTCTTAATTTTAGAGTACTAGAAATTATATTTGATCTTTATCTTTTATTTTTTTGCATTTGATCCTTTTTATTGATTCTAACTCTCTGGTGAAATTCTTTGCCTTTTCACTGAATTTCTCCAACTTGTTATTATACTTCTGAGCATATTAATCATAGTTAGACTCTTTTTCTACCAATTCTAATATCTGAATCACTTGTGGTTTCTTTGTGTGTGATCTCTCCCCAACCCCCACCCCCAGCTCTGGGTTTTGGCTTTGTGTCTTGGCATGCCTAATAAACTTTAATTGTATACTCAACATTTTGTATGAAAAACTGTGGATGTTGTATATGATGTTATTCTACTCCAGAGAAAATAGCTTCTAGGCAGGCATATTGGGGGACTGATTATTGTAATCTAGTTAGGGACTTAGCTGACTGTAGGCTTTGCTTTAGTTTTGATAAAGCTGTGTCTGCCACTGGCCAATGCCTCTTTCTAGGGTGTAGCTTTCTTGGAACTTCAGCTAAGAGCATAGGGGGTTCTCAATGACTTCTCCCCTTGGCTAGTTCAGAACTCTGTTTTTTTCTCTCCTTAGCAGTGTGAGACTATCAAAACTCTCACTGAAAGTTTTTTTGGGAGCTTTCTCCTTGGCTTCTTAGCCTCCTGCCCTGCACAGCTTCAGAATTCAGCAAATGTCTTGAGAGGAATACCAGCCAAGTGTTGGGCATAGTTTTCTGTTCCTTCCTTCTTATTTGGATCTTGGCATCTCAGGTCTCTAATTTTTGTTTTTCTTTCCTCAAGAGACTACCAAAATTTCTTCTGGTATTTTTGCCTCTTAATAACATTTCTGTTGAGGCTCTTTGCCTGGATCCTCAGCTCCTTACCCCTCACCTAGTTTAGGCAAGTGTCCCAAGGGAAAGAGTGGCTGCAGAATCTTGGCTCATCTCTTTGTGGTTCTCTCATTTCTAGGATTTTGTCCCCTCAACTCCTGGTTTTCTCAAAAACTCTGTTATGCCTTTAAGCAGGTGTGTGTGTGTGTGTGTGTGTGTGTGTGTGTATGTATGTGTATGTATTTGTGCTTTATCCAGGTTTTCTAGTTGTTTTCAGCAGAAGCATTAGTCTGAAGCATTAAGCAACCCCATCATAGGTAGAAGTGGATGTGTGCCTGAAAGATTTTAAATGTATGCAGATATAGAAATATAATGATGTAAATTTTGTGCTTAAAACCCTTCATTGGCTTTTCATTTCACTAGGAATACAATTCAAAGTCTTTAGCACACCTACAAGGTCCCTGATTTATTCCTCCCTTACTTCCCAACAACATTTTGTACTGTATTTCACCTTGCTTTCCATAGTATAGTCATATTGACTATTTTTTTTCAGTTTCTCCATCGTGCCAAATTCTTCCTACATCAGGCCTATTCCATGTAAACCCACCAACTAATATATTTGCAATACTATGATTTCATGTCTGGAGTTCTGTTCCCTAATACATGTTTTTTTTTTTTTTTTTTTTTTTGGCGGTATGCGGGCCTCTCACTGTTGTGGCCTCTCCCATTGTGGAGCACAGGCTCTGGACGCGCAGGCTCAGCAGCCATGGCTCACGGGCCCAGCCACTCCGCGGCATGTGCGATCTTCCCAGACCGGGGCACGAACCCGTGTCCCCTGCATTGGCAGGCGGACTCTCAACCACTGCGCCACCAGGGAAGCCCTTCCTAATACATGTTTTTTGATCCCAACTTGGATAGCTTAAAAGTGTTTAATCCTCTAAGATGGCAACAATTAAAGTGTCTGAAAAATACCAAATATTGGCAAGGATGTAGAGCAGAGGGAGCTTTCGTACGTTACTAGTGGGACTGTGAATTGGTGAACTACTTTGAAAATAGTTTGCCATTATCATGTAGTGTTGATGATACATACACCCTATGATTCTGGGATTCTATTATTTTACCACTAGGTATATGTCAGAGAGACTCTTGTCACCAAAAGTCTTGTACAAGACTATTTATAATATCCACAAATTTGAAACTCCCAAACTTGAAATAATATATAAGTGTATCCGTAGTAGAATGGATAAATCAATTGTGGAACATTCACAGAATAGAATACTATTGAGTAGTGGTTATCAAACTTGAGCATGCATCAGAACTATCTGGAGGACTTATTAAAACACAGATTACTGGGCCCCATTCCAAGAGTTTCTGGTTCAGTAAGTCTGGGGTGGAGCCCAATTATTTGCATATTTGCATTTAAACAAATTCCCCAATGATTCTGATGCTCCTGGTTTTGGGACCTTACTTAGAAAACTGTTGCTATACAGCAATGAAAATTGTTGTCGTAAAATGAATCTCACAAAGTAATTTAAACAATTTTTTATTATAAAAAGTTTGAAACTTATTTAAGAGTCCAGAGTATAGTATAAAGAGCCTAATCTATCCATCGCCTAGCTTCAACAGTGATGAATTTATGACCACCGTATTCAAAGCAACTTCTCCTTCCTCACAGTATTTTAACTCAGATGTCAGACATCATGTAATTTCACCCATAAATTCTTTGGGGCCACAAACATAATGCTGAGCAGAAGAAGTGGAGTCCAGAAGAACACATGATTCCATTCATATAAAGATGAAAGAAACAACATTGTTTAGAGACATACATAAGTGTAAATATCATAAAGAAAAGGAAGGAAGTATACATCACGAGAACAAGGATAGTAGTTAATTACTTCTGGGTGGGAAGGAGGGGTGTTGTGACCAGAGAGCTGTGCTTTTGAGGTGGTGTAATGTTTTATCTCTTGCCTGTAGAGGTAGTTACATGAGGGTTCACTTTAAAAATTACTATTAAACTATTCATGTATATTTTAGGCACTTTCCTACATATGTATTTTGTTTTACATTAAAGGGACAGAAGTATTTATTTGATGACATCTTGTGAGGTGTATATGGATTTACATCAGATGTATGGTTAATCTGAGCAGATACAGTTATTGTTTTAATGCTCTCAGCATCCATTTGTTTTTAGCCTCATGTTTGAGGGCAGAGGTCATTTTTGGGTTGTCCACAGTTATAGGAACTCCTCTGGCTAACTTGCAAGAGCCATAATCTTTAGTTCTGACTGGTGTCTGGCTGAAGCCTCGCTTCCTCGCCAGGTACTATGACTCATTTGCTTCGATGATCTGAGTTCTGCTCTTGGCTTTAATTCTGCTGTGATCAGCA
The DNA here is from genome assembly GCF_949752795.1 of Hyperoodon ampullatus. Classification (NCBI taxonomy): domain Eukaryota; kingdom Metazoa; phylum Chordata; class Mammalia; order Artiodactyla; family Ziphiidae; genus Hyperoodon; species Hyperoodon ampullatus. The sequence continues at coordinate 193,724,644 of NC_136914.1, read as the reverse complement.
GTGCAGGGTGCATTCTGGTTTCTCTGGATCCCCTTTCTCTTTGAAGGAAGTCATTCTTGCTCATCTCTAAAGTTAATTTTCTGCTTGTATATACACTTTAAGAGTTGATAGAATCCTCTTCTTTTCGTCTTTTTCTCCATCTTGTCGCCTGGACTGTGAGTATGGTGGCTAGAGATCTGGCCTTCACCTTGGTCAAGACAGACAACCAGAGCCACACTTGGGAAGGAGTAGCAGTGCACTGGGAGGGTAGCCAGGATTCTGGAGGACTGTGGACTCCACAGGATTGCGGGACTCTGACTTCTTACTGATAGATGAACAGATACCATCATGTTGTCTGTCATAACTGCTAAACCTAAGTGCCAGTTTCTAATCTTATGTGCTTATCCTTCACACCATTGTCCATATACACTTCCTAAAACATCACTGTGAGGTGTCACTGTGTCATTCTCCTTTAGGAATAACAGCTACCATTTTTGAGGGTCTTTTGTGCTACATAAATTTCTAGAGATTCACATAATATCTCATTTAATCTTCACAACACCTTTGTAAGCGTCTTTATTGAGGCCTGTGCCGTCATTGAGGTCAGCTGGCCAAAGGCATAGGAGACAGAGTGTGAACATTTTACATTCCATTCTGTAGATGAGGAAGCTGAGGGAACACACACACTGTGTGTGGCAGGAACACCATCTGAATCAAAAGCCCATATGTGTTCCTCTACATCATTGTAGCCATTGTCTGCTATATAAAGAGAGCATTGTTAAGATAGCATTCAAGGCCTCTTGTGACTTGACCCCAGCCTTCTTTATAGCCTCAATCTGACTAATCCCATCATAGGCATCCTCCCTTTTAACAAGATGTCAGAACAGAACTAATGTTCTTACCCCCCAAACTTCTTCCTCTTCCAAGGTTCCCATCCCAATAAATGACATCAGGCTGCACCCATTTGCTTTGCTAGACATTTAGATATCACTTTTGAAACTTTCCACCCAGCCCCCCACTGTCACCAGTGCATCGCCAAGTCCTGCTCACTGTCCCTTCACTTTTCTTCTCCCCAGTCCCAGCGCCAGACACTCAAGCCAAGCCTCTGCCATCTTTCACTTGGACCATGCGAAGTAGCCTCCCAGGGCTTTCGTGTATCTACCCTTGCTGCACATTAATGCAGAGTGTGTAACCTGAGCTGCACGTTAGAATCACCTGGGCAATGCTCGGAGCCCATTTCTAGAGATCCTGATGTAATTGGTCTGGGTGGGCCTTGGCATCAGTATCTTTGAAAATATCCCCCAGGTGATTCTAATGTGTATTCAGCCAGAGGGAGAAGCCCTGAGTTAGCGTGATCTTGTAAAAATGCAAATGCGATTCTATCCGTGGTTCCCAAAGTTATCTTGCACATTAACATCACCTAGGAATCTTCAAAAAATTCCAAAGCCCATACCCAGGCCATACACAAACCCAACTGATGCACAGTCTCCGGGGGTGAGACTCATACATTATATTCTGGAAGCTCCCTAGGTTAACCCAATGTGCAGACAGGTCTGGGCACTGCTGAATTATGCTGTTCTCCTCTTCAAACTCTTTAATGGGTTAATGGGTTAATGTGTTCCCCTGCTCTTGGGATAAGATCCTAAAATTTTAATATGATTTAAAAGATTTTATAATCTGACTTCTGCCTATCTCACTAGATCAGGGGTTGACAATTTTTTTCCATAAAGAGCTAGATAGTAAATATTTTAGACTTGTATGCCATATAGTCTCTGTCGCAGCTACCCAGCTCTGCCACTGTAGTGTGAAAGCAGCTATAGACAATATGTAAATGTACGGGCATGGCTGTGTTCCAGTAAAACTTTATTTATGGCTACTGTAATTTGAACTTCATAAGATTTTCACAATGTTATTAAATATTAGTCTTTTTTATTTTTTTCAACTATTTAAAAATATGAAAACAAACATTCTTAGCTGGTGTGTGTGGGGAGGCTATACAAAAACAGGAAGGGACCAGATTTAACCCTGCTGGAGTTTGCCGACTTCTGCCAAAGATTCTGTTCAAGTCAATTCAATTCTCTATCGTGTAGATCATCTCTCTTCCTCCCCTGCCCCCCTTCCCCACCCTCCGCCCAATATTCTGGCAACTCTGAGCTTCTTTCCATTCCTTGCGATTTTGCAATTCAGGGACTTCACAAGTCTTTTTATTGCCTACTCCCCACCTCACCCCCCTGACACACTTATGTGCCTCTTGGGCTGGTTAATTCTTATCACTCTTCAGACAGGTCCTCAACTAGATGTTACTGCCTCATGGAAGCATTCCGAGAATCCCCAGACTATCTTAGACAGTCTTATAACTCCCTGCATTTTTTCTTTCTTGTGCTCACCTCAATTTGTAATTATTGGTTTGTGAAATTAATTGTAATGGATTCATGATTTGTGGGGTCATCCATACAGCAGGCATGGTAGGACCAGGGTCTGTCTTGTTGGAGACTCAATCCCCAGCCACCAGCATAGTACTTGGCACATAGTAGGTGTTCAGTTAATCTGTGTGGATTGACTGAGGAAGGAAGGAAGGAAGAGAGGGAAGGTGGGTGTCTCTGATTCCCAAATGTCTGGCCTTGCCTTCTTATTTTTTTTATTTTTTATTTTTATTTTTTGCGGTACGCGGGCCTCTCACTGTTGTGGCCTCTCCCGTTGTGGAGCACAGGCTCCGGACGCGCAGGCTCAGTGGCCATGGCTCACGGGCCCAGCCGCTCCGCGGCATGTGGGATCTTCCCGGACTGGGGCACGAACCCGTATCCCCTGCATCGGTAGGCAGACTCAACCACTGTGCCACCAGGGAAGCCTTGGCCTTGCCTTCTTATTCTCCAGCTTCTTATGAAATATTCTTCTTGGTGAAGTTTTTTTGGGAAACTAAATTAGAGCCAGGAGATTGTATAATGAAACAGAAACAGTGTGGAGGCAATGGGACAGTCCCAAGGGGTCGTCCCATCAAGGCATAGTAGGCTGGTGAGTCCCTTTCTGCTCTCCACGCGTGTGTGGAACACTGACGTAAACAAAGCCCTAGTGATGCAAAAGATTTAGCAGCTTAGAGCCAGGAGTCAGCTCTTTATTGTCATCATTGCTGTGCCATGAAGCAGGGTGAAAAGGCAGGCAAAATTAAGCAAAAATCCCAGATCCTTTTCGTTTCAATGAACAAAACATATTTCGACCAAGCTCATGCATCCCAGAAGGAAAGCCATAAGTGTCAGGCATGAAGGAGATACCCAAGTAGGGAAGCACAGTAACTGACAGTCGCAATATCATTTATTGAGCACGTACTATGTGCTGGGCCCAGTGCCACGGGATTTATGTGATGCATCTCATTTCATCCCCATGACCACTCTGTGGTTACTCTCATCCCTGCCACTCCTGCAGGATGAGGAAAGGGAGGCTGAGAGAGGTTAAGTAACTTGCTTAAGAGCACACAGGAGGAAAGCAGTGAATCCTGCTTGGCTGAGGGAAGGTCTGACGCCAGCTCAGAGGGGTGTTGACTTCGTGAACATCATCTCTGAACCATGTCAAGTGATAAGTGTTTTCTCCTGCTGTTCAGACAGGACAGTGATGATGTTAATAATAATTATTATTATATTCATATCATTCCGTAGTCTCTTATCTAATATCCTTGGGGCCAGATGTGTTTTGTCACATTTTTCTCTAGTGTTGATCCATGGTATCTCCCACTCCAGTCCATCTGTTAGCTTTGGGGTAATGGTTAAGGTGAGGTCACTGTGGAATATTAAGATCCACATCTTCATAGTTTTAAGTTAGATGAGCAGGAGGCCCTAACAAACAGCCCAGGTGTATATACGTGTGTGTGTGTGTGTGTGTGAGAGAGAGAGAGAGAGAGAGAGAGAAGAGGGGTGGAGAGAGGGTTAGGTAGGTGGTGGGGATATGGATGGAGAGAGAGAGAAAGAGAGGGAGGGGAGGTGAGAGGGAGCGAGAGGATACATGGGCAAGCAAGCTAGAGGAGATGGTGGGGGTGAGATTTATTTGCTAAGCAAACCCTTGTTGTTTGCCTACTGGATATTGAAGTACTGTGGGGATACAAAGCTGAATAAAGACACAGCCTCGTCCTCAAGAGATTATCTAGTTGAGCCTAAATTAAGATTATTTTATTCACACACCAGAAAACTTGGACCTTTAAAAAGTTAGGGTGTACATATTGCTTTGCAGTCAATCCCTGTGCAATATGACCTTTCCTGAAAGAGTTTATGAGTCATTTAGCTTCTGGTTGCAAACAATTGGCTAGTTTGAGCACTTCCATCAATAAAACCCCCAGTACTCTATGGTCTGTTTTTGAACAGCCTTTCTGTGCCTGGAGAATTCTTGTTAAGGCCTGCTGCAAAACGAGGACTGCTAGGTCAGAACTAAGCGCTCATGCTTCTGATGTTGCCTCTTGAAGTACAGGATGCCAGCCTCTGGGGGCCGAGCAGCTGTGGGACTTTGGGGGAACATCTCCAGTGCATCTATTTGGGGAGCTTTTTTTTGCCCATTTAGCCGGTTTGTATTCTCACTTTCATCCTGGCCTCTGTTCTGATTCAAATTCTGTATTTCTGGGCATTCTGATAATATTTCCCAATCTTTCAAAGAGAGGCAGCTGGATAACTTTCTTCCTTCCAAATGGTTCTTTCATCTGGAACATCAGGCAGAACCGTCCACCTAAAGGGGGCTATCAATATTTATAGTCTATCATGGGGAGACTTAAATGGCATGCTTCACTCCATCTATAATCAATCCAGCCCAGCTGCCTGAATATTTCAGAATTGTATTTTGGGAGACGTATGTTCTATACGTTAGGTTTGAAAAAGTCTCTGATATTCTCAAGAGAAGTCTTTGCAGATTCTCCCGTTTAATAAATAGCTTGCCTCATGGTTTTATACTTGATAGTTTTCTGAATACTGCCAGGTTCCTACCACTCTGGCTTCCTTTCTGGGTCACAAAGGTGATAGTCCTTTGTTAGCAATCTCTCCTTCTTTTTTTTTTTGTATGTTATTTTATTTATGTTTTTATACAGCAGGTTCTTATTAGTTATCCATTTTACACATATTAGTGTATATATGTCAATCCCAATCTCCCAGTTCATCACAACACCCCTCCCCTGCTGCTTTCCCCCCTTGGTGTCCATATGTTTGTTCTCTACATCTGTGTCTCTAATTCTGCCCTGCAAACAAGTTCATCTGTACCATTTTTCTAGGTTCCACATATATGCGTTAAATACAATATTTGTTTTTCCCTTTCTGACTCACTTCACTCTGTGTGACAGTCTGTAGTTTCATCCACGTCTCTACAAATAACCCAATTTCGTTCCTTTTTATGCCTGAGTAATAGTCCATTGTATACATGGACCACGTCTTCTTTATCCATTCATCTGTCGATGGGCATTTAGGTTGCTTCCAGGACCTGGCTATTGTAAACAGTGCTGCAATGAACATTGGAGTGCATGTGTCTTTTTGAATTATGGTTTTCTCAGGGTATATGCCTAGTAGTGGGATTGCTGGGTCATATGGTAATTCTATTTTTAGTTTTTTAAGGAACCTCCATACTGTTCTCCATAGTGGCTATATCAATTTACATTCCCACCAGCAGTACAAGAGGGTTCCCTTCACACCCTCGCCAACATTTGTTGTTTGTAGATTTTCTGATGATGACCATTATAACTAGTGTGGGGTGATACCTCATTGTAGTTTTTTTTTTCTTGCGGTACGTGGGCCTCTCACCGCTGTGGCCCCTCCCATTGTGGAACACAGGCTCCGGATGTGCAGGCTTAGCGGCCATGGCTCACAGGCCCAGCCGCTCCGTGGCATGTGGGATCCTCCTGGACCAGGGCATGAACCCGTGTCCCCTGCATTGGCAGGCGGACTCTCAACCACTGCGCCACCAGGAAAGCCCCTCATTGTAGTTTTGATTTGCATTTCTCTAATAATTAATGATGTTGAGCAGCTTTTCATGTGCCTCTTGGCCATGTGTATGACTTCTTTGGAGAAATGTCTATTTAGGTCTTCTGCCCATTTTTGGATTGGGTTTTTTTTTTTTAATATTGAGCTGCATGAGCTGTTTATATATTCTGGAGATTAATATTTGTCCGTTGATTCGTTTGCAAATATTAAAAAAAATTTTTTTTTTGCAGTATGCGGGCCTCTCACTGTTGTGGCCTCTCCCACTGCAGAGCACAGGCTCCAGACGCGCAGGCTCAGCGGCCATGGCTCACGGGCCTAGCCGCTCCACAGCATGTGGAATCTTCCCGGACCGGGGCATGAACCCGTGTCCCCTGTATCGGCAGGCGGACGCTCAACCACTGCGCCACCAGGGAAGCCCCATTTGCAAATATTTTCTCCCATTCTGAGGGTTGTCTTTTCGTCTTGTTTGTAGTTTCCTTTGCTTTGCAAAAGCTTTTAAGTTACATTAGGTCCCATTTGTTTATTTTTGTTTTTATTTCCATTACTCTAGAAGTGGATCAAAAGAGATCTTGCTGTGATTTATGTCGAAGATTGTTCTTCTTATGTTTTCCTTTAAGAGTTTTATAGTGTCCAGTCTTACATTTAGGTCTCTAATCCATTTTGAGTTTATTTTTGTGTATGGCATTAGGGAGTGTTCTAATTTCATTCTTTTATATATAGCTGTCCAGTTTTCTCAGCACGACTTATTGAAGAGACTGTCTTTTCTCCTTTGTATGTCCTTACCTCCTTTGTCATACATTAGTTGACCGTAGGTGCGTGGGTTTATCTCTGGGCTTTCTATCCTGTTCCATTGATCTATATTTCTGTTTTTGTGCCAGTACCATATTGTTTTAATTGCTGTAGCTTTGTAGTATAGTCTGAAGTCAGGGTGTCTGATTCTTGAAGCTCCATTTTTTTCCCTCAAGACTACTTTTGCTATTCGGGGTCTTTTGTGTCTCCATACAAATTTTAAGATTTTTTTGTTCTAGTTCTGTAAAAAATGCCATTGGTAATTTGATAGGGATTGCATTGAATTTGTAGATTGCTTTGGGTAGTAGAGTCATTTTTACAATATTGATTCTTCCAATCCAACAACATGGTATATCTCTCCATCTGTTTGTATCATCTTTAATTTGTTTCATCAGTGTCTTATAGTTTTCTGCATACAGGTCTTTTGTCTCCCTAGGTAGGTTTATTCCTAGGTATTTTATTCTTTCTGTTGCAGTGGTAAATGGGAGTGTTTCCTTAATTTCTCTTTCAGATTTTTCATCATTAGTGTATACGAATGCAAGAGATTTCTGTGTATTAATTTTGTATCCTGCAGCTTTACCAAATTCATTGGTTAGCTCTAGTAGTTTTCTGGTGGCATCTTTAGGATTCTCTATGTATAGTATCATGTCATCTGCAAACAGTGACAGTTTTACTTCTTCTTTTTCAATTTGTATTCCTTTTATTTCTTTTTCTTCTCTTACTGCATGGCTAGGACTTCCAAAAGCATGTTGAATAACAGTGGTGAGACTGGACATCCTTGTCTTGTTCCTGATCTTAGAGGAAATGCTTTCAGTTTTTCAACACTGAGAATGATGTTTGCTCTGGGTTTGTCATATATGGCCTTTATTATGTTGAGGTAGGTTCCCTCTATGCCCACTTTCTGGAGAGTTTTTATCATAAATGGGTGTTGAATTTTGTCAAAAGCTTTTTCTGCATCTACTGAGATGATGATATGCTTTCTCTTCTTCAGTTTGTTAATATGGTGTTTCATATTGATTGATTTGCGTATATTGAAGAATCCTTGCTTCCCTGGGATAAATCCCACTTGATCGTTCGTGGTGTATGATCCTTTTAATGTGTTGTTGGATTCTGTTTGCTAGTATTTTGTTGAGGATTTTTGCATCTATATTCATCAGTGATATTGGTCTGTAATTTTCTTTTTTTGTAGTATCTTTGTCTGGTTTTGGTATCAGGGTGATGATGGCCTCATAGAATGAGTTTGGGAGTGTTCCTTCCTCTGCAGTTTTTTGGAAGAGTCTGAGAAGGATGGGTGTTAGCTCTTCTCTAAATGTTTGATAGAATTCACCTTTGAAGCCATCTGGTCCTGGACTTTTGTTTGTTGGAAGATTTTTAATCACAGTTTCAATTTCAGTGCTTGTGATTTGTCTGTTCGTATTTTCTATTTCTTCCTGGTTCAGTCTTGGAAGGTTATACCTTTCTAAGAATTTGTCCATTTCTTCCAGGTTGTCCATTTTATTGCCATAGAGTATTGACATAGAGTTACTTGTAGTAGTCTCTTAGGATGCTTTGTATTTCTGTGGTGTCTGTTGTAACTTCTCCTTTTTCATTTCAGATTTTATTTTATTTTATTTTATTTTTTGGAGTATAATATCTTAACACTGGTTTGTTAGTTTCTGCTTTATAACAAATTTAATCAGTTATATATATACGTATGTTCCCATATCCCCTCCCTCTTGCATCTCCCTCCCACCCTCCCTATCCCACCCCTCCAGGCAGTCACAAAGCACCGAGCTGATCTCCCTGTGCTATGGGGCTGCTTCCCACTAGCTATCTACCTTACGTTTGGTAGTGGATACATGTCCATGCCTCTCTTTCACTTTGTCACAGCTTACCCTTCCCCCTCCCCATATCCTCAAGTCCATTCTCTAGTAGGTCTGGGTCTTTATTCCTGTCTTACCCCTATGTTCTCCATGACATTTTTTTTCTTAAATTCCATATATATGTGTCAGCATACAGGATTTGTCTTCCTCTTTCTGCCTTACTTCACTCTGTATGACAGACTCTAGGTCCATCCACCTCATTACAAATAGCTCAATATCGTTTCTTTTTATGGCTGAGTAATATTCCATTGTATATATGTGCCACATCTTCTTTATGCATTCATCCGATGATGGACACTTAGGTTGTTTCTATCTCTGGGCTATTGTAAATAGGGCTGCTATGAACATTTTGGTACATGACTCTTTTTGAATTATGGTTTTCTCAGGGTATATGCCTAGTAGTGGGATTGCTGGGTCATATGGTAGTTCTATTCGTAGTTTTTTAAGGAACCTCCATATACTGTTCTCCATAGTGGCTGTACCAATTCACATTCCCACCAGCAGTGCAAGAGTGTTCCCTTTTTTCCACACCCTCTCCAGCATTTATTGTTTCTAGATTTTTTGATGATGGCCATTCTGACTGGTGTGAGATGATATCTCATTGTAGTTTTGATTTGCATTTCTCTAATGAGTAAAGATGTTGAGCATTCTTTCATGTGTTTGTTGGCAGTCTGTATATCTTCTGTGGAGAAATGTCTCTTTAGGTCTTCTGCCCATTTTTGGATTGGGTTGTTTGTTTTTTTGTTATTGAGCTGCATGAGCTGCTTTTAAAGTTTGGAGATTAATCCTTTGTCAGTTGCTTCATTTGCAAATATTTTCTCCCATTCTAAGGGTTGTCTTTTGGTCTTATTTATGGTTTCCTTTGCTGTGCAAAAGCTTTTAAGTTTCATTAGGTCCCATGTGTTTATTTTTGTCTTTATTTCCATTTATCTAGGAGGTGGGTCAAAAAGAATCTTGCTGTGATTTATGTCATAGAGTATTCTGCCTATGTTTTCCTCTAAGAGTTTGATAGTGTCTGGCCTTACATTTAGGTCTTTAATCCATTTTGAGCTTATTTTTGTGTATGGTGTTAAGGAGTGATCTAATCTCATACTTTTATATGTCCCTGTCCAGTTTTCCCAGCACCACTTATTGAAAAGACTGTCCTTTCTCCACTGTACATTCCTGCCTCCTTTATCAAAGATAAGGTGACCATATGTGCATGGGTTTATCTCTGGGCTTTCTATCCTTTTCCATTGATCTATCTTTCTGTTTTTGTGCCAGTACCATACTGTCTTGATTACTGTAGCTTTGTAGTATAGTCTGAAGTCAGGGAGCCTGATTCCTCCAGCTCCATTTTTCATTCTCAAGATTGCTCTGGCTATTCGGGGTCTTTTGTGTTTCCATACAAATTGTGAAATTTTTTGTTCTAGTTCTGTGAAAAATGCCAGTGGTAGTTTGATAGGGATTGCATTGAATCTGTAGATTGCTTTGGGTAGTAGAGTCATTTTCACAATGTTGATTCTTCTAATTCAAGAACATGGTATATCTCTGCATCTATTTGTATCATCTTTAATTTCTTTCATCAGTGTCTTATAATTTTCTGCATACAGGTCTTTTGTCTCCTTAGGTAGGTTTATTCCTAGATATTTTATTCTTTTTGTTGCAATGGTAAATGGGAGTGTTTCCTTGATTTCACTTTCAGATTTTTCCTCATTAGTATATAGGAATGCCAGAGATTTCTGTGCATTAATTTTATATCCTGCTACTTTACCAAATTCATTGATTAGCTCTAGTAGTTTTCTGGTAGCATCTTTAGGATTCTCTACGTATACTATCATGTCATCTGCAAACAGTGAAAGCTTTACTTCTTCTTTTCCGATTTGGATTCCTTTTATTTCCTTTTCTTCTCTGATTGCTGTGGCTAAAACTTCCAGAAGTATGTTGAATAAGAGTGGTGAGAGTGGGCAACCTTGTCTTGTTCCTGGTCTTAGTGGAAATGGTTTCAGTTTTTCACCATTGTGGACGATGCTGGCTGTGGGTTTGTCATATATGGCCTTTATTATGTTGAGGAAAGTTCCCTCTATGCCTACTTTCTGCAGGGTTTTTATCATAAATGGGTGTTGAATTTTGTCGAAAGCTTTCTCTGCATCTATTGAGATGATCATATGGTTTTTCTCCTTCAATTTGTTAATATGGTGTATCACGTTGATTGATTTGCGTATATTGAAGAATCCTTGCATTCCTGGAATAAACCCCACTTGATCATGGTGTACGATCCTTTCAATGTGCTGTTGGATTCTGTTTGCTAGTATTTTGTTGAGGATTTTTGCATCTATGTTCATCAGTGATATTGGCCTGTAGTTTTCTTTCTTTGTGACATCCTTTTCTGGTTTTGGTATTAAGGTGATGGTGGCCTCGTAGAATGAGTTTGGGAGTGTTCCTCCCTGTGCTATATTTTAGAATAGTTTGAGAAGGATAGGTGTTAGCTCTTCTCTAAATGTTTGATAGAATTCGCCTGTGAAGCCATCTGGTCCTGGACTTTTGTTTGTTGGAAGATTTTTTTTTATCACAGTTTCAATTTCAGTGCTTGTGATTGGTCTGTTCTTATGTTCTATTTCTTCCTGGTTCAGTCTCGGAAGGTCATTCTTTTCTAAGAATATGTCCATTTCTTCCAGGTTGTCCATTTTATTGGCATAGAGTTGCTTGTAGTAATCTCTCATGATCTTTTGTATTTCTGCAGTGCCAGTTGTTACTTCTCCTTTTTCATTTCAAATTCTATTGATTTGAGTCTTCTCCCTTTTTTTCTTGATGAGTCTGGCTAATGGTTTATCAATTTTGTTTATCTTCTCAAAGAACCAGCTTTTAGTTTTATTGATCTTTGTTATCGTTTCCTTCATTTCTTTTTCATTTATTTCTGATCTGATTTTTATGATTTCTTTCCTTCTGCCAACTTTGGGATGTTTTTGTCCTTCTTTCTCTAATTGCTTTAGGTGCAAGGTTAGGTTGTTTATTCGAGATGTTGCCTGTTTCTTAAGGTGGGATTGTATTGCTATAAACTTCCCTTTTAGAACTGCTTTTGCTGCATCCCATAGGTTTTGGGTCGTCATGTCTCCATTGTCATTTGTTTCTAGGTATTTTTTAATTTCCTCTTTGATTTCTTCAGTGATCACTTCGTTATTGAGTAGTGTATTGTTTAGCCTCCATGTGTTTGTATTTTTTACAGATCTTTCTTGTAATTGATATCTAGTCTCATAGCATTGTGGTCGGAAAAGATACTTGATACAATTTCAATATTCTTAAATTTACCAAGGCTTGATTTGTGACCCAAGATATGATCTATCCTGGAGAATGTTCTATGAGCATTTGAGAAAAATGTGTATTCTGTTGTTTTTGGATGGAATGTCCTATAAATATCAATTAAGTCCATCTTGTTTAATGTATCATTTAAAGCTTGTGTTTCCTTATTTATTTTCATTTTGGATGATCTGTCCATTGGTGAAAGTGGAGTGTTAATGTCCCCTACTATGAATGTGTTACTGTCGATTTCCCCTTTTATGGCTGTTAGTATTTGCCTTATGTATTGAGGTGCTCCTATGTTGGGTGCATAAATATTTACAATTGTTATATCTTCTTCTTGGATCGATCCCTTGATCATTATGTAGTGTCCTTCTTTGTCTCTTCTAGTAGTCTTTATTTTAAAGTCTATTTTGTCTGATATGAGAATTGCTACTCCAGCTTTCTTTTGGTTTCCATTTGCATGGAATATCTTTTTCCATCCCCTTACTTTCAATCTGTATGTGTCTCTAGGTCTGTAGTGGGTCTGTTTTAGACAGCATATATATGGGTCTTATTTTTGTATCCATTCAACCAATCTTTGTCTTTGGGTGGGAGCATTTAGTCCATTTGCATTTAAGGTAATTATCGATACGTATGTTCCTATTCCCATTTTCTTAATTGTTTTTGGTTCATTATTGTAGGTCTTTTCCTTCTGTTGTGTTTCTTGCCTAGAGAAGTTCCTTTAGCATTTGTTGTAAAGCTGGTTTAGTGGTGCTGAACTCTCTCAGCTTTTGCTTGTCTGTAAACGTTTTAATTTCTCCATCAAATCTGAATGAGATTCTTGCTGGGTAGAGTAATCTTGGTTGCAGGTTTTTCTCCTTCATCACTTTAAATATGTCCCTCCAGTCCCTTCTGGCTTGCAGAGTTTCTGCTGAAAGATCAGCCATTAACCTTATGGGGATTCCCTTGTGTGTTATTTGTTGTTTTTGCCTTGCTGCTTTTAATATATTTTCTTTGTATTTAATTTTTGACAGTTTGATTAATATGTGTCTTGGCGTATTTCTCCTTGGATTTATCCTGTATGGGACTCTCTGTGCCTCCTGGACTTGACTGACTATTTCCTTTCCCATATTAGGGAAATTTTCAACTATAATCTCTTCAAATATTTTCTCAGTCCCTTTCTTTTTCTCTTCTTCTTCTGGAACCCCTATAATTCGAATGTTGGTGCGTTTAATGTTGTCCCAGAGGTCTCTGAGACAGTCCTTAGTTCTTTTCATTCTTTTTTCTTTCTTCTGCCCTGCAGTAGTTATTTCCACTATTTTATCTTCCACGTCACTTATCTGTTCTTCTGCCTCAGTTATTCTGCTATTGATCGCATCTACAGTATTTTTCATTTCACTTATTGTGTTTTTAATCATTGCTCGATTCATCTTTAGTTCTTCTAGGTCCTTGTTAACTGTTTGTTGCATTTTGTCTATTCTATTTCCAAGAATTTGGATCATCTTTACTATCATTATTCTGAATTCTTTTCCAGGTAGACTGCCTATTTCCTCTTCATTTGTTAGGTCTGGTGGGGTTTTATCTTGCTCCTTCTCCTGCTGTGTGTTTTTCTGTCTTCTCATTTTGCTTATCTTACTGTGTTTGGGGTCTCCTTTTTTCAGGCTGCAGGTTCGTAATTCCTGTTGTTTTTGGTGTCTGTCCCCAGTGGCTAAGGTTGGTTCAGTGGGTTGTGTAGGCTTCCTGGTCGAGGGGACTAGTGCCTGTGTTCTGGTGGATGAGGCTGGATCTTGTCTTTCTGGTGGGCAGGTCCACATCTGTTAATATGTTTTGGGGTGTCTGTGGACTTTTTATGATTTTAGGCAGCCTCTCTGCTAATGGCTGGCATTGTGTTCCTGTCTTGCTAGTTGTTTGGCATAGGGTGTCCAGCACTGTAGCTTGCTGGTTGTTGAGTGAAGCTGGGTGCTGGCGTTGAGATGGAGATCTCTGGAAGATTTTCGCCGTTTGATATTATGTGGAGCTGGGAGGTCTCTTGTGGACCAGTGTCCTGAAGTTGGGTCTCCCACCTCAGAGGCACAGCACTGACTCCTGGCTCCTCACTTTAGGATGATTTGTTGTCTATTCATGTATTCCACAGATGCAGGGTACATCAAGTTGATTGTGGAGCTTTAATCCGCTGCTTCTGTGGCTGCTGGGAGAGATTTCCCTTTCTCTTCTTTGTTCTCACAGCTCCCGGGTCTCAGCTTTGGATTTGGCCCTGCCCCTGCGTGTAGGTCGCTGGAGGGCGACTGTTCTTCGCTCAAACAGGACAGCGTTAAAGGTGCAGCTGATTCGTGGGCTCTGGCTCACTCAGGCCGAGGGGAGGGAGGGGCACGGAGAGTGGGGCGAGCCTGCGGCGGCAGAGGCCAGCGTGACGTTGCACCAGCCCGAGGTGTGCCGTGCGTTCTCCTAGGGAAGCCGTCCCTGGATCCCGGGACCCCGGCAGTGACGGGCTGCACAGGCTCCCCGCAAGGGGGGCGTGGACAGTGACCTGCGCTTGCACACAGGCCTTGTGGCGGTGGCAGCAGCCCCAGAGTCCCAAGCCTGTCTCTGGGGTCCGCGCTTTCAGCCGCAGCTCGCGCCCGTCTGTGGAGCCCCTTTAAGCAGCGCTCTTAATCCCCTCTCCTCGCACACCAGGAAACAAAGAGGGAAGAAAAAGTCTCTTGCCTCTTCGGCAGGTCCAGACTTTTTCCCGGACTCCCTCCCGGCTAGCTGTGGCACATTAGCCCTTGAGGCTGTGTTCACGCCGCCAGCCCCAGTCCTCTCCCTGTTCTCTGACTGAAGCCCAAGCCTCAGCTCCCAGCGCCGCCTGCCCCGGCAGGCGAGCAGACAAGTCTCTCAGGCTGGTGAGTGCCGGTCGTCACCGATCCTCTGTGCAGGAATCTCTCCGCTTTGCCCTACCCAGGTACGTGGGGAGTTTCTTGCCTTTTGGGAAGTCTGAGGTCTTCTGCCAGCATTCAGTAGGTGTTCTGTAGGAGTTGTTCCACGTGTAGCTGTATTTCTGGTGTATCTGTGGGGAGGAAGGTGATCTCCGCGTCTTACTCTTCCGCCATCTTCCCCGGAAGTCCATTTCTGATTTTATTGATTTGAGTCTTCTCCCTCTTTTCTTGATGAGTCTGGCTAATGGTTTATCAATTTTGTTTATCTTCTCAAGGAACCAGCTTTTAGTTTTATTGATCTTTGCTATTGTTTTCTTTGTTTCTAGTCATTTATTTCTGCTCTGATCTTTATGATTTCTTTCCTTCTGATAACTTTGGGTTTTGTTTGTTCTTCTTTCTCTAGTTCCCTTAGGTGTAATGTTAGATTGTTTATTTGAGATTTTTCTTGTTTCTTGAGGTAGGCTTGTACTGCTATAAACTTCCCTCTTAGAACTGCTTTTACTGCATCCCATATGTTTTGGATCATTGTGTTTTCATTGTCATTTGTCTCTAGGTATTTTTTGATTTTCTCTTTGGTTTCTTCAGTGATCTCTTGGTTATTTAGTAACATATTGTTTAGCCTCCATGTGTTTGTGTTTCTTACATTTTTTTTCCTGTAATTGATTTCTAATCTCCTAGCATTGTGGTCAGAAAAGATGCTTGATATGATTTCAGTTTTCTTAAATTTACTGAGGCTTTATTTGTGACTCAAGATGTCATCTATCCTGGAGAATGTTTCATGGACACTTGAGAAGAAAGTGTAATCTGTTGTTTTTGGATGGAATGCCCTATAAATATCAATTAAATCTATCTGGTCTGTTGTGTCATTTAAACCTTGTTTCCTCATTAATTTTCTGTTTGGGTGATCTGTGCATTAGTGTAAGTGAGGTGTTAAGGTCCCCCACTATTATTGTGTTACTGTCGATTTCCTCTTTCATAGCTGTTAGCAGTTGCCTTATGTATTGAGGTGCTCATATGTTGGGTGCATATATATATATATAATGTTTACATCTTTTTCTTGGATCAATCCCTTGATCATTATGTAAAGTCCTTCCTTGTATCTTGTAACATTCTTTATTTTAAAGTCTATTTTATCTAATATGAGTGTTGCTACTCCAGCTTTCTTTTGATTTCCATTTTCATGGAATATCTTTTTCCATCCCCTCACTTTCAGTCTGTATGTGTCCCTAGGTCAGAAGTGGGTCTCTTGTAGACAGCAGATATATGGATCTTGTTTTTGTACTCATTTAGTGAGCCTGTGTCTTTTGGTTGGAACATTTAATCCATTCATGTTTAAGGTAATTTTTTTTTTTTTTTTTTTTTTTTTTTTTTGCGTTACGCGGGCTTCTCACTGCTGTGGCCTCTCCCGCTGCGGAGCACAGGCCCCAGATGCATAGGCCCAGCAACCATGGCTCACGGGCCCAGCCACTCCACGGCACGCGGGATCCTCCCGGACCGGGGCACGAACCCGCGTCCCCTGCATCGGCAGGTGGACCCCCAACCACTGCACCACCAGGGAAGCCCTAAGGTAATTATTGATATGTATGCTCCTCTTACCATTTTCTTAGTTGTTTTGGGTTTGTTTTTGTAGGTCCTTTTCTTCTCTTGTGTTTCACACTTAGAGAAGTTCCTTTAGCATTTGTTGTAGAGCTTGTTTGGTGGTGCTGAATTCTCTTAGCTTTTACTTGTCTTTAAAGCTTTTGATTTTTCCATCGAATCTGAATGAGATCTTTGCTAGGTAGAGTAATCTTGGTTGTAGGTTCTTCCCTTTCATCACTTTAAATATGTCCTGCCACTCCCTTCTGGCTTGTAGAATTTCTGCTGAGAAACCAGCTGTTAACCTCATGGGAGTTCCCTTGTATGTTATTTGTCATTTTTCCTTTGCTGCTTTCAATAATTTTTCTTTGTCTTTAATTTTTGCCAGTGTGATTACTGTGTGTCTCAGCATGTTTCTCCTTGGGTTTATCCTGTATGGGACTCTCTGCGCTTGGGTAGCTATTTCCTTTCCCATCTTAGGGAAGTTTTCGACTATAATCTCTTCAAATATTTTCTTGGGTCCTTTCTCTGTCTGTTCTCCTTCTGGGACCCCTATAACGCGAATGTTGTTGCATTTAATGTTGTCCCAGAGGTCTCTTAGGCTGTCTTCATTTCTTTTCATTCTTTTTTCTTTATTCTGTTCTGCAGCAGTGAATTTCACCATTCTGTCTTCCAGGTCACTTATCCGTTCTTCTGCCTCACTTATTCTGCTGTTGTTTCCTTCTAGTATGTTTTTAATTTCAGTCATTGTATTGTTCATCTCTGTTTGTCCTTTAATTCATCTAGGTCTTTGTTAAACATTTCTTGCATCTTCTCGGCCTTTGCCTCCATTCTTTTTGTGAGGTCCTGGATCATCTTTACTATCATTATTCTGAATTCTTTTTCTAGAAGGTTGCTTATCTCCACTTCATTTAGTTGTTTTTCTGGGGTTTTACCTTGCTCCTTCATCTGGTACATAGCCCTCTGCCTTTTCATTTTGTCTGTCTTCCTGTGAATGTTAGCAATTTCTTGACATAGAAAAATTGCCTTTTTTTATTATGGGAGTCCTAGGGGATTCATCTATTCACATCTTCAGTATTTATTGATTACTTAATCTTCATTTGTTACTCTTTTATATCCTCAACAAAAGCAAATAAGGCCTCTGCTGTCTTTTTTTTTTTTTTATTAGTTTCTGCTTTATAACAAAGTGAATCAGTCATACATATACATCTGTTCCCACATCCCCTCCCTCATGCATCTCCCTCCCTCCCACCCTCCCCATCCCACCCCTCCAGGCGGTCACAAAGCACCGAGCTGATCTCCCTGTGCTCTGCGGCTGCTTCCCACTATCTATCTACCTTACGTTTGGTAGTGTATATATGTCCATGCCTCTCTTTCCCTTTGTCACAGCTTACCCTTCCCCTTCCCCATATCCTCAAGTCCATTCTCAAGTAGGTCTGTGTCTTTATTCCCGTTTTACCCCTAGGTTCTTCATGACATTTTTTTTTTTTTTAATTCCATATATATGTGTTAGCATACGGTATTTGTCTTTCTCTTTCTGACTTACTTCACTCTGTATGACAGACTCTAGGTCTATCCACCTCATTACAAATAGCTCAGTTTCGTTTCTTTTTATGGCTGAGTAATATTCCATTGTATATATGTGCCACATCTTCTTTATCCATTCATCCGATGATGGACACTTAGGTTGTTTCCAGCTCCGGGCTATTGTGAATAGAGCTGCAATGAACATTTTGGTACATGTCTCTTTTTGAATTATGGTTTTCTCAGGGTATATGCCTAGTAGTGGGATTGCTGGGTCATATGGTAGTTCTATTTTTAGTTTTTTAAGGAACCTCCATACTGTTCTCCATAGTGGCTGTACCAATTCACATTCCCACCAGCAGTGCAAGAGTGTTCCCTTTTCTCCACACCCTCTCCAGCATTTATTGTTTCTAGATTTCTTGATGATGGCCATTCTGACTGGTGTGAGATGATATCTCATTGTAGTTTTGATTTGCATTTCTCTAATGATTAATGATGTTGAGCATTCTGTCATGTGTTTGTTGGCAGTCTGTATATCTTCTTTGGAGAAATGCCTATTTAAGTCTTCTGCCCATTTTTGGATTGGGTTGTTTGTTTTTTTGCTATTGAGCTGCATGAGCTGTTTATAAATTTTGGAGATTAATCCTTTGTCAGTTGCTTCATTTGCAAATATTTTCTCCCATTCTGAGGGTTGTCTTTTGGTCTTGTTTATGGTTTCCTTTGCTGTGCAAAAGCTTTGAAGTTTCATTAGGTCCCATTTGTTTATCTTTGTTTTTATTTCCATTCCTCTAGGAGGTGGGTCCAAAAGGATCTTGCTGTGATTTATGTCGTAGAGTGTTCTACCTATGTTTTCCTCTAAGAGTTTGATAGTTTCTGGCCTTACATTTAGGTCTTTAATCCATTTTGAGCTTATTTTTGTGTATGGTGTTAGGGAATGATCTAATCTCATACTTTTACATGTCCCTGTCCAGTTTTCCCAGCACCACTTATTGAAGAGGCTGTCCTTTCTCCACTGTACATTCCTGCCTCCTTTATCAAAGATAAGTTGGCCATATGTGCTGGGGTTTATCTCTGAGCTTTCTATCCTGATCCACTGATCTATCTTTCTGTTTTTATGCCAGTACCACACTGTCTTAATTACTGTAGCTTTGTAGTATAGTCTGAAGTCAGGCAGCCTGATTCCTCCAGCTCCGTTTTTCGTTCTCAAGATTGCTTTGGCTATTCGGGGTCTTTTGTTTTTCCAAACAAATTTTGAAATTTTTTGTTCTACTTCTGTGAAAAATGCTAGTGGTAGTTTGATAGGGATTGCATTGAATCTGTAGATTGCTTTGGGTAGTAGAGTCATTTTCACAATATTGATTCTTCCAATCCAGGAGCATGGTATATCTCTCCATCTATTTATATCATCTTTAATTTCTTTCATCAGTGTCTTATAATTTTCTGCATACAGGTCTTTTGTCTCCTTAGGTAGGTTTATTCCTAGATATTTTATTCTTTTTGTTGCAATGGTAAATGGGAGTGTTTTCTTGATTTCATTTTCAGATTTTTCATCATTAGTGTACAGGAATGCCAGAGATTTCTGTGCATTAATTTTGTATCCTGCTACTTTACCAAATTCATTGATTAGCTCTAGTAGTTTTTCGGTAGCATCTTTAGGATTCTCTATGTATAGTATCATGTCATCTGCAAACAGTGACAGCTTTACTTCTTCTTTTCCAATTTGGATTCCTTTTATTTCCTTTTCTTCTCTGATTGCTGTGGCTAAAACTTCCAAAACTAGGTTGAATAAGAGTGGTGAGAGTGGGCAGCCTTGTCTTGTTCCTGATCTTAGTGGAAATGGTTTCAGTTTTTCACCATTGAGGACAATGTTGGCTGTGGGTTTGTCATATATGGCCTTTATTATGTTGAGGAAAGTTCCCTCTATGCCTACTTTCTGCAGGGTTTTTATCATAAATGGGTGTTGAATTTTGTCGAAAGCTTTCTCTGCATCTATTGAGATGATCATATGGTTTTTCTCCTTCAACTTGTTAATATGGTGTATCACATTGATTGATTTGCGTATATTGAAGAATCCTTGCATTCCTGGAATAAACCCCACTTGATCATGGTGTATGATCCTTTTAATGTGCTGTTGGATTCTGTTTGCTAGTATTTTGTTGAGGATTTTTGCATCTATGTTCATCAGTGATATTGGCCTGTAGTTTTCTTTCTTTGTGACATCCTTGCCTGGTTTTGGTATCAAGGTGATGGTGGCCTCGTAGAATGAGTTTGGGAGTGTTCCTTCCTCTGATATTGTTTGGAAGAGTTTGAGAAGGATGGGTGTTAGCTCTTCTCTAAATGTTTGATAGAATTCGCCTGTGAAGCCATCTGGTCCTGGGCTTTTGTTTGATGGAAGATTTTTAATCACAGTTTCAATTTCAGTGCTTGTGATTGGTCTATTCATATTTTCTATTTCTTCCTGAGTCAGTCTTGGTAGGTTGTGCATTTCTAAGAATTTGTCCATTTCTTCCAGGTTGTCCATTTTATTGGCATAGAGTTGCTTATAGTAATCTCTCATGATCTTTTGTATTTCTGCAGTGTCAGTTGTTACTTCTCCTTTTTCATTTCTAATTCTACTGATTTGAGTCTTCTCCCTTCTTTTCTTGATGAGTCTGGCTAATGGTTTGTCAATTTTGTTTATCTTCTCAAAGAACCAGCTTTTAGTTTGGTTGATCTTTGCTATCGTTTCCTTCATTTCTTTTTCATTTATTTCTGATCTGATCTTTATGATTTCTTTCCTTCTGCTAACTTTGGGGGTTTTTTGTTCTTCTTTCTCTAATTGCTTTAGGTGCAGGGTCAGGTTGTTTACTCGAAATGTTTCCTGTTTCTTAAGGTGGGATTGTATTGCTATAAACTTCCCCCTTAGAACTGCTTTTGCTGCGTCCCATAGGTTTTGGGTCGTCGTGTCTCCATTGTCATTTGTTTCTAAGTATTTCTTAATTTCCTCTTTGATTTTTCAGTGATCACTTCATTATTGAGTAGTGTATTGTTTAGCCTCCATGTGTTTGTATTTTTTACAGATCTTTTCCTGTAATTGATGTCTAGTCTCATAGCATTGTGGTCGGAAAAGATACTTGATACAATTTCAATTTTCTTAAATTTACCAAGGCTTGATTTGTGACCCAAGATATGATCTATCCTGGAGAATGTTCCATGAGCACTTGAGAAAAATGTGTATTCTGTTGTTTTTGGGTGGAATGTCCTATAAATATCAATTAAGTCCATCTTGTTTAATGTATCATTTAAAGCTTGTGTTTCCTTATTTATTTTCATTTTGGATGATCTGTCCATTGGTGAAAGTGGGGTGTTAAAGTCCCCTACTATGATTGTGTTACTGTCGATTTCCCCTTTTATGGCTGTTAGTATTTGCCTTATGTATTGAGGTGCTCCTATGTTGGGTGCATAAATATTTACAATTGTTATATCTTCTTCTTGGATCGATCCCTTTATCGTTATGTAGTGTCCTTCTTTGTCTCTTCTAATAGTCTTTATTTTAAAGTCTATTTTGTCTGATATAAGAATTGCTACTCCAGCTTTCTTTTGATTTCCATTTGCATGGAATATCTTTTTCCATCCCCTTACTTTCAATCTGTATGTGTCTCTAGGTCTGAAGTGGGTCTCTTGTAGACAGCATATATATGGGTCTTGTTTTTGTATCCATTCAGCCACTCTGTGTCTTTTGGTGGGAGCATTTAGTCCATTTACATTTAAGGTAATTATTGATATGTATGTTCCTATTCCCATTTCCTTAATGGCTTTGGGTTCGTTATTGTAGGTATAGTCCTTCTGTTGTGTTTCTTGCCTAGAGAAGTTCCTTTAGCATTTGTTGTAAAGCTGGTTTGGTGGTGCTGAACTCTCTCAGCTTTTGCTTGTCTGTAAACGTTTTAATTTCTCCATCAAATCTGAATGAGATCCTTGCTGGGTAGAGTAATCTTGGTTGCAGGTTTCTCTCCTTCATCACTTTAATTATGTCCTGCCACTCCCTTCTGGCTTGTAGAGTTTCTGCTGAGAGATCAGCTGTTAACCTGATGGGGATTCCCTTGTGTGTTATTTGTTGTTTTTCCCTTGCTGCTTTTAATATGATTTCTTTGTGTTTAATTTTTGACAGTTTGATTAATATGTGTCTTGGCGTATTTCTTCTTGGATTTATTCTGTATGGGACTCTCTGTGCCTCCTGGACTTGATTAACTATTTCCTTTCCCATATTAGGGAAGTTTTCAACTATAATCTCTTCAAATATTTTCTCAGTCCCTTTCTTTTTCTCTTCTTCTTCTGGAACCCCTATAATTCGAATGTTGGTGCGTTTAATGTTGTCCCAGAGGTCTCTGAGACTGTCCTCTGTTCTTTTCATTCTTTTTTCTTTATTTTTCTCTGCATCAGTTATTTCCACTATTTTATCTTCCACCTCACTTATCCGTTCTTCTGCCTCAGTTATTCTGCTATTGATCCCATCTAGAGTATTTTTCATTTCATTTATTGTGTTTTTAATCGATGCTTGATTCATCTTTAGTTCTTCTAGGTCCTTGTTAACTGTTTCTTGCATATTGTCTATTCTATTTCCAAGATTTTGGATCTGGGAAATAGAATCTTGGATCAGCTTTACTATCATTATTCTGAATTCTTTTTCAGGTAGACTGCCTATTACCTCTTCATTTGTTAGGTCTGGTAGGTTTTTATCTTGCTCCTTCACCTGCTGTGTGTTTTTCTGCTTTCTCATTTTGCTTATGTTACTGTGTTTGGGGTCTCCTTTTTGCAGGCTGCAGATTCGTAGTTCCCGTTGTTTTTGGTGTCTGTCCCCCGTGGCTAAGGTTGTTTCAGTAGGTTGTGTAGGCTTCCTGGTGGGGGGGACTAATGCCTGTGTTCTGGTGGTTGAAGCTCGATCTTGTCTTTCTGGTGGACAGGTCCACGTCTGGTGGTGTGTTTTGGGGTGCCTGTGGCCTTATTATGTTTTTAGGTATACTCTCTGCTAATGGGTGGGGTTGTGTTCCTGCCTTGCTAGTTGCTTGGCATAGGGTGACCAGCACTGTAGCTTGCTGGTCGTTGGCTGAAGCTGGGTGCTGGTGTTGAGATGGAGATCCCTGGGAGATTTTCGCTGCTTGATATTATGTGGAGCTGGGAAGTCTCTTGTGGACCCGTGTCCTGAAGTTGGCTCTCCCACTTCAGAGGCACAGCACTGACTCCTGGCTGCAGCACCAAGAGCCTTTCATCCACCCGGCTCAGAATAACAGTGAGAAAAAGTAGAAAGAAATAATTAGTAGAAGAAAGAAAGAGAGATTGAAAGAAAGGAAGAAGGGAAGTAAGGAAGGAAGGAAGAAAGAAAGAAAGGAGGGAGGGAGGAAGGATGGAAAGAAAGGAAAGAAAGGAGGGAGGGAGGGAGGAATGAAAGCAAAAGGAAGAGTGAATGGAAGAAGAGAGGGAGGGAGGGAGGAAGGAAAGAAAGAAAGAAAGACAGGACTGAGGGAGGGAGGGAGGAAGGAAAGAAAGAGAAAGTGGAAAGAAGAAGGGTGGGAGGGAGGGAGGGATGGAGGAAAGAAAAAGAAAGAAGGAAAGGAGGAGCGGAGAGAGGGAGGGAGGAAGGGAAGGGAGGAAAAAAAGAAAGAGCAGGTAAAGTAAAATAGAATAAAGTATGAAATATGGTAGCGTTATTAAAATTAAAAAGTAATTATTGAAAAAAAACACGGACCGAAAGAACCCTGGGACATATGGTGGAAGCAAAGCTATACAGAGAGAATCTTACACAGAAGATTACACATACACATTCACAAAAAGAGAGCAGGGGGAAAAATCAAAAATCTTGCTCTCCAAGTCCACCTCCTCGATTTGGGATAATTCGTTGTAAAAAGAGGAAAAGGGCGAAAAGTCTGAAATCTTGCTAAGTCCACCTCCTTAATTTGAGATAATTCGTTGTAAAAAGAGGAAAAAAAAAAGGGGGGGAAAGTCTTAAATCTTGTCCTCAAGGTCCACTTCCTCAATTTGGGATGATTCGCTGTCCATTCATGCACTCCACAGACGCAGGGCACATCAAATGGACCGTGGAGCTTTAATCCGCTGCCTCGGAGGCTGCACAGAGAGATTTCCCTGTCTCTGCTCTCACAGCTCCCGGGTCTCAGCCTTAGACCTGGCCCCGCCTCTGCGCGTAGGTCGCCGGAGGGCGTCCGTTCTTCGCTCAGACAGGACGGGTTTAAAGGAGCCGCTGATTCGGGGGCTCTGGCTCACTCAGGCAGAGGGGAGGGAGGGGAATGCCCTCTCCTCGCGCACCAGGCAACAAAAGGGAAAAAAGTCTCTTGCCTCTCCGGTAGCTCCAGACCCTTTCCCCGGACTCCCTCCGGGCTAGCACTAACCCCTTCAGGGTCTCTTCCTGCCGCCAGCCCCAGACCTCTCCCTGCGCTCCGAGTGAAAGCCGATACCCGAGCCTCAGCTCCCAGCCCCGCCCGCCCCGGCGGCCGAGCAGACAAGTCTCTCGGGCTGGTGTGTGCCTGAGGGCACCGATCCTCTGTGCCAAAATCTCTCTGCTTTGCCCTCCACACCCCTGTTGCTGTGCTCTCCTCCGCTACTCCGAAGCTTTCCCCCTCCGCCACCTGCAGTCTCCGCCCTCGAAGGGGCTTGTAGTGTGTAGAAACCTTCCCTCCTTCACGGCTCCCTCCCACTGGTGCAGGTCCCGTCCATATCCTATTGTCTCTGTTTATTCTTTTTTTCTTTTGACCTACCCAGGTATGTGGGGAGTTTCTTGCCTTTTGGGGGGTCTGAGGTCTTCTGTCAGCGTTCAGTAGGTGTTCTGTTGGAGTTGTTCCACGTGTAGATGAATTTCTGATGTATCTGTGGGGAGGAAGGTGATCTCCGCGTCTTACTCTTCCGCCATCTTCCTGCCTCGCCTCTGCTGTCTTGAATCTTACATTCTAGTAAGAATAAATAGGCAAGAAACATATAAGCTAAACACACACACACACACACACACACACACACTGATTTATTAGTAATAAGTGCCACATGGAGAATTAAAACAGAGTGATGTGTTAGAGTGGTTGATCATGGAAGGCCTGTCTGAGGAGGTGACATATACATCATGATGTAAATAACATGATGGAGCTGGCTATGTGAAGATTAGGAGGAAGAACATTCCAGGCAAAGGCAGCAGCTGGTGCAAAGGCCCTGGGCCAGTGTGATTGGAGTAGAGAGATAAAAGGAAAGCCCAGAAGGAGATGAGAGAAGAGCAGTGGTCACAACTCATTTTGGGATTTGGGGCAGGTAAAGAGATTGAATTTTATTCTAAATGCAGTGGAGGCCTTGGAGAGTTTGAAGTCTTGGGTGACATGATCTGGTTTGTAATCTTAATAGTTCCTTGTGGTTACTTTGTGGAGAATGAAATCGAGAGGAGTGTGAGTGAAAGCTGGGAGACCAATGGGAAGGCTTCTGTTGTTGTTAAGATAAAAGATGATTGAGAGGAGTGAAGATGCAGCAAAGTGGAGGGGTTCAAGATACTTCTGGGAGGCACACTGGCAGGACTAACTGAGGGATTGGATCTGGGGGGTGAGGGACAGAGAAGAAAAAAGGATGACTATATGCTTTGGGCTCAAGCAACTCAGTTGATGGTTATGCTGTTGATCAAATAAGAGAGTAGCAGAACTGGTGGTGAAAATCAAGAGTTCTATCTTGTTTTTTTAAAAAATTTTATTTTATTGATATATAGTTGATTTACAATGTCATATTAATTTCTGCTGTACAGCAAAATAATTCACTTATATATATATAATACATACACACACATTCTTTTCCATTATGGTTTATCACAGGATATTGAATATAGTTCCCTGTGCTATACAGTGGAACTTTGTCATTTATCAATTCTATATATAATAGTTTGTATCTGCTAACCCCAAACTCTCAATCCTTCCCTCCCCCCACCCTTGGCAACCACAAGTCTGTTCTCTATGTCTGTTTTGTAGATAAATTCATTTGTGTCATATTTTAGATTCCACCTATAAGTGATATCATTTGGTATTTGTCTTTCTTTTTCTTACTTCACTTAGTATGCTAATCTCTAGGTCCATCCATGTTGCTGCATATGGCATTATTTCATTCTTTTTTTATGGCTGAGCACTACGTTCCATTGTATATATGTACCACATCTTCTTTATCCATTCATCTGTTGATAGACATTTAGGTTGCTTCCATGTCTTGGCTATTGTGAATAGTGTTGCTCTGAATATAGGGGTGCACGTATCTTTTTGAATTATAATTTTGTCTGGATATATGCCCAGGAGTGGGATTGCTGGATCATGTGGCAACTCTATTTTTAGTTTTATTTTTGAGGAACCTCCATACTGTTCTCCATAATGGCTGCACCAATTTACATTCCTACCAACAGTGTAAGAGGGTTCCCTTTTCTCCACACCCTCTCCAGTATTTGTTATTTGTAGACTTTTTAATGATGGCCATTCTGCTTTCTGCCCATGGATGCTGCCGAGTAAGCATCGTTGACATCTCCCCCCACCACCCACTCCACTGCCGTCATGTCTAAGTCAGAGTCTCCCAAAGAGCCCGAACAGCTGCGGAAGCTCTTCATCAGAGGTTTGAGCTTTGAAACAAGCAATGACAGTCTGAGGAGCCATTGTGAGCAGTGGGGAGCGCTCACAGACTGTGTGGTAATGAGGGATCCAAGCACCAGGCACTCCAGAGGCTTCCGGGTTGTCACGTATGCCACTGTGGAGCAGGTGGATGCGGCCATGAAGGCAAGGCCACACGAGGTGGATGGAAGAGTTGGGGAACAAAAGAGGGCTGTCTCAAGGGAAGAGTCTCAAAGACCTGGTGCCCACTTAACTGTGAAAAAGATTTTTGTTGGTGGCATTAAAGAAGACACTGAAGAACATCACCTAAGAGATTATTTTGAACAGTATGGAAGTGACTGAAATCATGACTGACCAAGGCAGTGGCAAAAAGAGAGTCTTTGCTTTCGTAACCTTTGATGACCATGACTCCGTAGACAGGATTGTCACTCTGAAATACCACACTGTGAATGGCCACAACTGTGAAGTAAGGAAAGCCCTATCTCAGCAAGAGATGGCTAGTGCCTCATCCAGCCAGAGAGGTCGAAGTGGTTATGGAAGCTTTGGTGGTGATCGTGGAGGGGGTTTTGGTGGGAATGACAGCTTTGGTTGTGGAGGGAACTTCAGTGGTCGAACTGGCTCTGGTGGCAGCCACGGTGGTGGTATCTATGGTGGCAGTGGGGATGGCTCTAATGGCTTTGGTAATGATGGGAGCACTTTTGGAGGTGGTGGAGGCTACAATGATTTTGGCATTTACAACAATCAATCTTCAAATTTTGAACCCATAAGAGGAGGAAACTTTGGAGGCAGAAGTGCTGGCCCCTATGGTGGTGGAGGTCAGTACTTTGCCAAACCATGAAACCAAGGTGGCTATGGCTGTTCCAGCAGCAGCAGGAGCTATGGAAGTGGCAGGAGGTTTTGATTACCACCAGGAAACAAAGCTTAGCAGGAGAGGAGAGCCAGAGAAGTGACAGGGAAGCTACAGGTTTGTGAACTCAGCCAAGCACAGTGGTGGCAGGGCCTAGCTGCTACAAAAGAAGACATGTTTTAGACAATACTCATGTGTATGGGCAAAAACACTCAAGGACTGTATTTGTGACTAATTGTATAACAGGTTATTTTAGTTTCTGTTCTGTGGAAAGTGTAAAGCGTTCCAACAAAGGGTCTTAATGTAGATTTTTTTTTTTTTGCACCCATGGTGTTGATTGTTAAATGTAATAGTCTGATCATGATGCTGAATAAATGTGTCTTTTAAAAAAAAGAAATGATGGCCATTCTGACTGGTGTGAGGTGATACCTCATTGTTGTTTTGATTTGCATTTCCAAGAGTTCTGTTTTGAATGCTAAGTTTGATATCATTAGACATTTGGATATAAGAGTCTCGGATTCCAGAGAGAAGTCAGGACTGGAGATACAAATTTGGGTGTCATTGGAAATGATATTTAAAGCCATAGGGTGGGGTCCAGCTACCTGTCCTTAGCAAGATAAAATGTTTAGAGGTCAAGAGAAGAAGAAGAGCCAGCAAAGTTTAAAAAGGAATGGGCGGTGAAATAGGAACACCTGGAGAGTGCTATCACGGAAATTAAGGGAAATGTTTTGACAAGGATAGAATATCAACTGTGTCAAACGCTGTTGTAAGATACAGCTAGAAAAATGGCCAATGAATTGGGTGACCTTGAAGTCACTGGTGATCTTGAGAAGAGAGGTTTCAGTGAAACAGTGGAATGGAAGCCCCAGTGGAGAGAGGTGAGGAGAGACTGGGAGGAAGGAAGGAGAGGCATTGACTAGAAACAGCTCTTTCAAGAAGTTTAGCTACTCACCTGGGAGTCGCGAAACCTGCATTCCAACCCTGTATCTGCTGCGTTGTACCTTCGTGATAATTATTTATGTGCCTGTCTTAAATGCCATTAGAATGGGCAAGAACTTTGACTTCGATTTTCCTAGCATTTGCAGAGTTCCTGGCACACAGTAGGCGCTGAATCATATTTGTTGAATTAATGGATCAATGGATTAAGGAATATCCTACTAGAGTAGAAACACTTTAGGCTCAAGACTATGTCTGATTCATCTTCTTCAGGCTCATGTACACTAGTGGGGATGCAAAAATATCCCTGAATGAATAAATGAGTCTGGTAAACTTGGGAGTAGAATAGGGGAGCTTGGTGTGGAAAGGTCAGGGATCGGGGCTGTTTAGACCAGGATTCCCGTAGGATTGGGGAAGGGCACAGAAGGCTCTGTTAAGACAGAAGCCAGGGGACAGGATACAGATTCTGTTTCTGCGACTCCTAACTGTGACCTTGCGTAGGTCACTGTACCTTAATGTCTAAACCTCGTTCCTCATGCATGGTAGAAATATCTCCATGAAGTTAATATGAGGCATAAATGAGATTATATACATGAGGAGTTTAGCCAAGGGCCTGACTCATATAAAACAACCACTGATTGAGAGCATTGTTATTATTACTAATATTAATATTAATAATAGCTGTGCCAGGGAATTGAGTTCTACCAGCTAGTCAGGGCAGCTGTCTGGGACTGGAGAGTTGTTTGAATGGGAAGGTTCACTGATGCCCTTTCTGAGTCTTTTCTCCTTTCATCCTAAAAGGAAAAAGTATCCATAAATCAAGTTTGCCTTTAGGAAAAGTCTATATGGGGTCTTGATGAGGCTTCAGGGAATGCCAGCCTGCCTGAAAACCACCCTACCTGTCCAGTGATGCCAGAAATAGGGGCCAAGGTCAGTTCCATGATTTACTTCAGATGCTGCTTGAGGCACATCAGGGACTTGAGTTCATTCATGCTGAGGTGCGCTCAGTGGGTCAGTCGGGAAGGATGAATGATTGGTGCCTTGTATGATGTTGTAGAGAATGGGGAGGGGAGGGTTTGTGGTACACTGTCACTCCTCAGATAACATCCTAGCTGTCTCCTGCTTTTGCCCTTTCCTCTGTGTACTTCCTATGTGTCACAGGAAGTATAGGGGCTGCTTCTGTTTTCCTGCATACACCATGTCCTCCTTTGCTTCCATGTCCCAGTACATTCTGTTTCCTCTGCCTAGAATGCCCTCCTCTTTTCTGCCTATTTCCCAAGCATTCTTCATGATGCAGCAAAAGTGTCATGGTCTCCAGGAGGCTGTCCCTGACACCTTGGTCTGGCTTAGGTACTCCTCCCAGGCTCTCCCTGACCACTCTGAGCTTCCTTCTCTATTACCATCAGGCTGAAATGTAGTTGATTATATTTCTTTGTCCCCCACACATCAAGTGCTGAGGTTCGTGGGGACAGAGACATCTTATTCACCTCTGTTTGCTTCCAGCTTCTTTTGGTATGTGGAAAGTCTCAATACATATTGGCTGGAGAAGTAAATGAATGAATGAATGAATGAATGAAACTGGCAACAATTGACTATTTAATTGTATCTTGAGTATGAAGAACCTAGGGGTAAAACGGGAATAAAGACACAGGCCTACTTGAGAATGGACTTGAGGATATGGGGAGGGGGAAGGGTAAGCTGTGATAAAGCGAAAGAGAGGCATGGACATATATACACTACCAAACATAAGGTAGATAGATAGTGGGAAGCAGCCGCAGAGCACAGGGAGATCAGCTCGGTGCTTTGTGACCGCCTGGAGGGGTGGGATGGGGAGGGTGGGAGGGAGGGAGATGCATGAGGGAAGGGATGTGGGAACAGATGTATATGTATGACTGACTCACTTTGTTATAAAGCAGAAACTAATAATAAAAAAAAAAGAAACAGGAAGGGAAAATGAAAGAGGGACATAGAAGCCACACCATTTATGACACACTTCTGCTTTGGTGGGTCTTGTTTCCTTACTCCCTTGAGTGGGTACCTCATCATAGCTGCCAGAGCCTTTTTTCTATATCTTTGAAGGCACAGTTCTGCTTCTCATGGCTTATGAAGATGCTGTGGATTTCATTTCCAGGATGTCCTGTCATCAAGGTCTCCCTGTAAGGATGGTCAGTATAATAGTGTTTTTATCTGCAGAGTGTATTATATGAGCATCCCCAGCAGCCTTATTGGGTTAGCTTCCAAGCCCCAGGGGCAAGACTAGACACTGGAGACAGTATGATGGGATGCACTACAGCCACGGATATTTCAAATATACTTGTACAAAAAGAAATCATGTGATGAAATCTAACCTTGCCTCCAGAACCTCTCATTGCTCCATCTTTGGTAAGTCCGAGGCATTTTTCCATTTACATGCTGGTTCTTGTCTTGCTTCATCTTCCAGGGAATAGCTCCTACCCTGGTAAATTCCTAGGAGACTGTTACATTCCCCTCAGATATCATTTATGTGTAGCCTTGTGATAGATTATGGAAATGGCTCCCAATTCTTCCCATGTCTGTTATGCCTTTCAAGTGTGACTTTACAGCCCTTCCCATATTGACTCTTGGCATGGCCGTCTAACTTGCTTTGGCTGATGGGACTTTAGCAAACATGATGTAGGCAGAGACTTGGAATTTGCCTTCTTTTGCTGCTTTTGGGAACCCTGTGACTGCTATCATGTGAGGAAGCCCAGGCTAGACAACGAGAGACTCAGGGCTTAGTCCTCTGATTTCCCTGGCTGCCAGTTACCAGTCAGGTGAATGAAGCCATCCTAAACTACTCAGGCACCAGCAGGTCTACCACCTGACCACAGACATAAGAAAACCCACTCGAGATGGACTGATGTTGCCTGGCCCCCCTAACCTGCCAAACAGGGAGCTGAATAAATGGCTGGCGTTTAAACCACACGGTTTTAGATTAGTTGTTACACAACAAAGGCTAACCGACAGCAAGCCTTTAGTGTTTTGACCCTCCTTTCCCCTGAATTTATGTTCCCATGTTGACTTGTTTGTGTTATAGCACAATGTCCATAATGTTCTCTGGATGGCTGTTTATAAGTCTACCTTCCCAGTAGACCTTGGATACTCCAAAAGCAGCAGTGGTGTCTGGAGGGCTAATAGGATTTGCTCATCCTATCCCAGTGCCTATCCCAGTGCCTGGACCAAGAATGCACTCTGGAAATGTGGACGGGCCAGATGAGAATGTGCAGCTTAGTTGTGATGTCTTTGGATCTTGGCTTCTGTGTCACCAACAGTCTCTTCACTTATTTCTTCCCCACTCCCCAGCTAGGTATCCAAAACCTGATGTTTGCTATACTTGTGACATTTTGTATTTTCACATTCTCTTTTATAGTTATGGTGGTCTTTTACCCATCCTTATCCTATCTTTGTGTTTCTATAGATAAAAAAGTCCCCCAAGTTTTTTAAAAATAGGATTATATAGTCATAAAAGATACTGCCGGAATAAATCCTTTTGATGGAATCCAAGTTTCCTTTTTCTAAATTATAGTTTTCAAATGGCATTACGTGATGATTGATTTATATTTTCTTTGGATTTGATTTTATTTTCAATGTGGAAGGTTTATATTTTCAAAATGAACAATTTTTTCCACTGAAAGCTATTAATTTCATCTTGTCTAAGGTGATAACTCTTCAAACAAATTCGTTTAATGTGTAGCTTCGGTAAAAATCTATGATTGATTTTTGGCATTTTGGGAACCCTAGAAAGTCAGTCATATGAAGGAGCCCTTCAGAGTCAGGATGAAGGTAACTCAGGTAATAGTCATTAACAACTCCCCAAGAAACTTTTGTTGGGTAAATGCCCAGTGAAGGATTAAATGTTGCCTTATATCAGTCAGACTCTGGGCTACATGCTGACCGTCTCTTTGAATCTTCCCAACAGCCCCATGTGGTAGGTTCTATTATCTCCATTTTACAAACGAGGAGAGGCTTAGAGAGTTTAATCAGGTTACCCAGGGTCAGAACCTGGAATCAAACTTGGGTGTATCTGATTTCAGCGCTGGCGTCTTAACTCTTATGCTTCACAGAGAAGTGGATAGAAAATATGGTCTATTCTTTTTAGGTCATGTATCCTCTTTTAAAGATAAAAATCAGATAACATATCTAGACCTTGGAGGTTCACCTAAGAGCATGATATCAGCACCTTGAAGTATTCTGTACAGTGATAGCATAGGGGCCGACCTTGGTGTGTATGTTGCTCCATACCCATTCCTAACTTCCCAGAAGTTCCAGGTTTGGCATGTTAGTGGTCACATTAACAGACAAACAGAATCAGTGAGTGTTAAAACTGGAAGGGACCTGTGGTAGTTTCCATCTCCAGGTCTTACCCTCTACCCTTCTCCACTCTGTTCTCTTCCCTGGGAAACTGATATGTTCTTTGGCTTCTTGTTGAGTTCAGCCAATGGCAAGTCCAGGGAAGGATATCAAAGGGAGATCCAGCCCTTTCTGCAAGGTGATCACCTTGCACTGACTGTGCCGCTTGATGGGAAGTCGCTGCTCCTCTCAAGGTGGCCCTTGCTACATGACTCCTTCCTTTTGGGTCCTGTAACTGCCTCCTTCCCTCCTGCCTTTGGACCTGGGATGGTGATTATTCTTCTGTGGCTGCCCTGTCCTTTGTAGTTTCCATACCTCCTGCCCATACCTCCGTAAATAGTTGCCTTGAATTATCCTAATTTGAGTCTATTTCTTGCTGAGACCCTGATTGATAGAGAATTCTAGAGATTATGTAGTCCAACCTTTACATTCTATAAAGAGAAAACTGAAGCACAGAGAAAGTAAGTACCTGTTGAAACAACTAAGTGGCAGAACCAGAACTTGGAAGGCACACTGGATTGACTTGTCCAGTGACTCCAGTGACAAAAGACAGTGACTGGCACAACATAAGTTGAGGAAGTTGTTCATTTATTTCCCTTTTTTGTAGAGCAACTTTTCTGGGTCACATCTTCCTGTGATGACTTTGGGCCATGTCATTGCTCAACTGCACTTGGGCAACTTCTCAGCTATGACTTTTGCCTTGCCTTGGGTGCTCTAGAATAAAAAAATTCATGAATAGTCTTCTGTGTTTATCTGGTTACAAATTTTAAAGCAATGTAGGCAGATGGTTTGTGTGCGAGTGTAATTAATGTCTTTCAGGGTAAATGCTTTTTGTTCTTTAGGAAAGGCAGGATTTTCATCAGCTTAATAACATCCACAAACCAATATGGCAGTGAATCAGGTTCTTACCATCAAGGGAAGAATATCATTACACTGTTTATTGATAACAATTATTGAACTGTATTCAAGTTGTAATTACTGAAACTTGGCTTTTGTCAATGCACTAGCACAAGATAAACAGTCAATAAATAAAAGTCTGTTGAATTATTGAATGAATGAATATTCATATTGTTTAGTGGGAGATGGTTTAAAGTTAGCAGTAGCACCTAATCTGTCTAGAGCAGTGCTTCGTTCTTTGACCTCTCAGGTGTTCTCCGTTGACTATTGAAATCTGATAAAATTAATTAAAATTTTATTGATTCCCTTTTTTTTCTTGTTCCTTTTCCATACCTGTGTTGATGTAGAAAGAACACTGCTTTCAGAATGGAAAGGCCCTGCTTTTAGTTCTCATTCTGTGACTTCCTTATTAACTGTAAGGTATCATTTCACTCTCCCCATTGTGAAGTTGGGTTGGTAATACGTTTCTCCTAGGGTATTTTGGTGGTAAAAATAAAAATGTATATGCAAGGGTGCTTTTTTTGTAAGTTGTGGAGATGTTGCTTTTTACTGTAGTATTAGGATGTTACAGCTGTCCTTTGAAACAACAGACTTGGCAGGACTGTGGGGTCTGTGTTGATGTTTTAATCCTTGTGTGTACTAGTTCAGATGCTTGGGATCTTCTCCTGGTATCTGTAAAAGTCACTTGTAGTTCTTATGATTCTAAAGAAATAACTCAAGAAAATGATCAAACCACATTTCCTATAGTGGATATCCCCCTTTTGTGGGTTGGGTTGTTCTAAGAGCCTCCAGGTCCTTGCTCCAAATAATAATGGTCTGAATTCATGTTCAGTTCCTCTTCTCAACTCTTTTCCTCCCCAACATCTCTTTCAGTGTGTTGGGGTCCTTCCTTCCCTCTTTGCCCACACCCTCCAACAACAAAAACAAAACCTAAAAGCCATTACTCTTTTAAGCTGCCTGGGAACAACTTAAAAGATCTGTATTATTTTATTATGTAGAACAATTTGTTTCCCTTCAGCCCCTTTCTCTCTCATCAGATTAGCCTAGAACCTTCCCTTTCACGACCTAGGGGCCGTGTCATCCTAAGCAACAGAATGACTTTTTCCCCCAGAGGTGAATTCTTCACTTTCTCAGAACACAGAAGCAGCTGGAGTAAGTGTTTCCCCCTTTTTCAAAATAGGAGATTTTCCTTCCTGATAAATATAGATGTAGTTATGATTAATAAAATGCAAATTTACTTAAGAGCATTTAAGCTATCATAGCTTTTTGTCATTCTGTATTTTTTTCAGACAACCGATACTAAAAGTACAATTACTACTAAGTGTGGGCTTGAAAAATGTTTTGACATTTAAAAGGGGTCCTCATTTTTGAAGGAGGATAGGAATCCCTGGGATATACCTTTTAGATTGTGAGATACTGCCTGAACTCTGTTCCTCCCCAGAACTAGTGGGAAGCTAGCTGGTGCCAGTCTAAATGAGGTTCTTTGCGCAGGATCTAGGATGAAATTGAGGGTTTTTGTTTCAGGTTTATACACTGAAGAATAAGGCTGAACCAAAGCTAGTATCCAGGACAGAAGTGAGCTTGGGAACCACGAGCACAGTTCGAAGCAGGTGGGCCACAGAAGTAGAAACCACATATCAGGTTAAGCCTTCATGGGGCAATTTGGGGTTGTGACTCCAAATTATCCACAAATCATTGGCTGTTTGGGAGAAGTTATGGGGGAATGGGGTATGCTGTTCAAAGACAATGTCCCAAACCCAGCAGCTCCCTCTTGACTTGGTTCCCAGCCCTAGACATGTCTGCTTGCCATAGTGGATAAAGAAGCAGTATTAGTGAAAAGGGAGTAGGAGAGATTTTCTGGGAGGGAGTGCAATGAACACGTATTTCCATAGTGGTTTTTATTTCATCTTTTCATTGTTGTTTAACAGCTTTAGTGAGGATAATTTACATACCATAAAATTTACGTGAAAAGTACACAGATCAGTGATTTTGAGTGAATTTATGGAGTTGTGTATATATCACCTTGATCCAGTTCTGGAAAATTATCAGTACATCCCCAAATTCCCTGTGCCCTTATTTCCCATTTACCATTCCTAGGCAACCAGTATTCTGTTTTCAGTATCCATAGATTTGCCATTTTTTTTGAAATTTCATGTAAATAGAATCATACAATATGTGGTCTTTTGTGTCTTGCTTCTTTCAGTTGGCATAATATTTTTGAGGTTCATCCGTACTGTAGTATGTATCAGTAGATCATTCCTTTTACACACACACACACACACACACACACACACACACACATTTGCAGAATAGTATTCTGTTGTATGGATATACCATGTTTTGTTTATCCACTCAACAACTGAAAGACATCTGGAATGTTTCTACTTTTTTGGCTATTATGAATAGTTCTAAGTCCTTATGTGGATATTGTTTTTAGTTTTCTTGGGCAGATAACTATGAGTGGAATTACTAGTAAGAATATGTTTAACTTTCTAAGAAACTATCGAACTATTTTCCAAATTGGTTGTACATTCCCAAAAGCGATGTGTGGGAGTCCAGTTTCTTTATGTTCACACGTCTTTTTTGCTTATAGCCACTTTAGTGGGTGTATAGTGGAAGTTCGTTGTCATTAAATTTGCATTTTCCTATCCATTCCTGATTTTGAGCAATTTATTAGCCAATCGTGTATTTTCTTTGGTGAGATGTCTATTCAAAACTCCACCCCCCCCCCCTTTTTAGTTGAATTGTTTGTGGTTTTATTATTGAATTGTAGGAGTTCTTTATATATTCTGGACACAAGTCCTTTATCAGATATATGATTTGCAGATATTTTCTTTCATCCATATATTTTCTTGGTAGTATGTGAATTATTTTATTCATTTATTACTGGCAAATATTGATTAGCACTTACTATGGAATGGATTCTGTTCAACACATTGGCAATAGAGAGCAAACAAACCAGACCAAATCCTCGTTCTCACAGAACCTTGGATCTAGTGGAGGGACTCAAATAACACATAAACTAAGAAGTGTAATAGTAAGTAATTTGTGCTTTGCAGCAAATTAAAACATGGTGAGGTGAGTAGAGAAGTGCCTTTTTAGAGTGAGTGGTCTGGGACACATTTTCTCCAATATTTGGACATTTGAACAAAGACCTGAATAAAATTAGGCGGTAAGCTGCATGGCTGTCTATGCAAAGGGTCCCACTCATAATCTTTACAAATCATGACTCTAAATTTCATTGCTCTGGGGCAAAGTCCTAGGTCATGAACACCAGGGATGATATTCAAGATATTTAACTATGACCACTGACCAGTCACAGTGGATGTGGGTATTAGGGCTGGATGATGGAGATAGTGGGGGCCACTCAGAGAGCATGGGGCAGTGGCTGTTTGCCAGCTAAAATGGAAGTATTATATTAACAAGTGGTACAGTCATACCAGTGTATATACCTGGTATGAGATCAGACTTACACCAGACATTGTCATGCAATTTGAGGGAAAGAGGAGTTGAGTCAGGGGAGGGTCTCAAAGTATCAGTGTGGAAACACCAAGAAGAAACCAACCCAGAGTCTGGCCTGTGGACAGGGGACTTTTAGGGGTCCTGATCTGATGCAGACAGGCATGGAGGCTCAGCACGGCTCGAGGTCTTTCTCTGGAGTATTAACTCACAACCTGGGCTCCTATGAGAATCATCTGGAGACCTTTTAAAAAGTGTCTGCACCTGGGTCCCAATCCAGGCCAGTCAAATCAGAATATCTGCAGGCGGGGCTTAGGTAACAAGCATTTTAAAAGCACCCAGATGATTCTAATGGTATCTACCTTGAGAAACCCTAGGGATAACCCATTTTGCTTTGAGCAGGATTGCATCCAGTCCTGAAGGAGATAAGTAAAATGAAGATACTATGGAGCATCTGCAAACACACCTTCTTGTGCTGCTTGAGGAAAAGCAGAGAGAAGCAGCAGCAGCAACTCCCGTTTTTTGAGCACTCATTAAAGCACATGACTTCATGTAATCCATTAATTATTATCCTGGTAGACTTTGTTCCCTTTATACACGTGAGCAAACTGAGGCTCAGAATCACATGATTACATGTGTGATTACTCAAGATCACACAGTTCATAAGGGGAAGAAGTCCTGCTTCTCAGAGGATGAGCGTTCTTCATGTGACAGTCCTGGAAATCTTCAGTTTCTTATTGCAAACAGATTTGCAAAACCTGAAGTTTGGAAAAGAGGCTTCCATGTTCCCACAATGTATGGCCCAAGAGAACAACGTTAAAAGTCATACTTTGTATTCTTAGAATATTTTTTTCTATTTTGATTATTGTTATTTTTGGTGTAGTTCTAACAAGATGGCTTATCTGGTTTCGCAGTTGTCAGATTAGAGGCAGGAAATCAGAAAATGGAGAGGAGTTCATCAAGGCAGTAGCATTAAAATGGCACTAAGTTAGAGGCAGAACTTTAGAGTGAAGGAGGAAACAGCTTCCTCCTCTGAGATCAGTGCGTTGAACTGGTTAATCTCTGAGTTCCCTTCCAGCTCTAAAATTCAATGTATTTAAGATAAAATTTATAAAAAGCTGCCAAAAACACATACAAGAATGAGAAAAACCTAGAAATCTGGACCCAGTCTGGAGGAAATAATCCTAGAGAAACCAATAGCTCTTGAGAGCATGTGAGAGCTGTGTCACAGGCAGCATAATACTTGATTCTTTGGATGATGGCACTGAGTCATCAGGAAAGCATTAGATTTTGTTCTGAAGATGCTGTTTCAGGATGCAAAGAAAGCACATTACTTTTGAAAGATTTAATTCAAAAATTCTTATCAAAATGTTTGCTGCCCAAACGTGCACTGTTTGAGCTATCTGCTCAGTGGGACATCTTCCTTGATGTATTTTCCATGGTTTTATGGGGGTTTTGTTCCTCAGTGGAATAATTCAGATAGTTACAACAATATCTTGCATCTACTGGTTTATACTAATTCAAAGTATTTTTCCATCCTAGATTCTAGTTGGTACTTTGACAAGATTTCTAGTTCTTCTTATAGTGTATGCTTGGTACGAAGCATTCATTCAGTGCTTCTCACATGGCTTTATGGTGAGCTGACTATGAGTCTGTTAGACTCACGGCTACTTGAGGGCAAGGACTGGATCTTCTTCATTTTAGTTTCCTTTGAATATCGATAAATGTGTGTTAGATCAGCGAATCAGCAAATGAATGAACTGCAAAAGGATAAAGTTCCTCAGTGGCCCTGCCCCTAAATCCTGTACATTTGTCTTTCACAAGGCAGTGTCTCTTGTTTACCTTTCTTTCATGCCCATCACCCCTCCCCTGTTTTTTTTTTTTACTGCACTCCAAAACAACCACTGAAAAATAAATCCCCACATGCTGGTTGTAGAAAGTTTAGAAAATACATAAATGAATACACGTGAAAAGGAAAAAAAAATCACCAGGAGTCCTGTTATCTAGAAATAACCATCACTGACCATTAGGGGATATCCTTCCAGTCTTTTTTCCTAGACATTTCTTATATAACCCAGGTGTCAGCTGCCACTCAGCCTCGTCTCTGAGATTCTCCAGAAGAATCCACTTGCACAGAAGTATTTTTAAGCCATTTCTAATGTATTGTAAATTTTCTTTGGCAGTGGAGTTTTTGTTTTCCTTTTAATCCTCCTCTCCCTTTTGTGGGCTCCCATCTTACTAGATCCTGCCTTCTTCCACCTACCTCTTTCCTAGACTTCTACTATCTTATGGAAGATACTATTTTATTATTTATTATTCAGAGAACTTCTAAGCTTTTGCGCTCATACCATCAGTTTCCTTAGAAAATTGTGGTAGTGGAGGTGGTTGAGGGAGGTGATAATTTTTTTTCTCTTACATATCAATGTCTTCCAAAAGTGGGTTCATGCTTATTTTTCTCCCCCCATTTAAAAAACTGTGGTAGGATACACATAAAATTTATGATCTTGACCATTATTAACTGTACACTTCTCTTCATCTTGCAAAACTGAAATTCTGTACCCATTAAATAACTCTCCATTCTTCTCTCTCCTCAGCCCCTGGCAACCACCAGTCTATTTTCTATCTATGAATTTGACAACTGCAGGTAACACATCTGTGTGGAAATCAGACAGCACTTGTCTTTTTGGGAATGTTTTATCTGTCTCAGCATTATGTCCTCAAGTTACATCCATGTTGTAACTTGTGTCGGTATAACCTTCCTCTTTAAGGCTGAATAATATTTCATTGTATGGATATATCACATCTTGATGATGCATCCATCTGTTGATGGACACTTGGGTTGCTTCCACCTTTTGGCTATTGTGAATAATACTGCTTTGAACATGGGTGTACACATGTCTCTTCAAGACCCTGCTTTCTGTTCTTTTGGGTGTATATCCAGAAGGGAAATTGCTGGGTTATATGATAATTCTATTTTTAAATTTTTGAGGAACCACCATACTGTTTTCCACAGCAGCTGCACCATTTTAAATTCTCACTGTAGATAGAATTTTATGTCTTGCTGTTTTCATTTAAAATTATTTTGGGTGCAGTTACCCCACAATTAAGTCATTTTTCAAAAGTATGTCTTTTGGAGACAGCATAATTGTGTACCATAATTTATGTAGTTATTTCCCTATTTATTGATATATTCAGGTTATTTCTGGGTTTTGACTGTTATTAAAGAATATGATGAAAATACTTGTTGGTGTCTGCCCGCCACCACTACCGCCACTGTCACTGCCGCTGCCACCACTGCTGCTGCTGAGGCTGAGGAGTTTGCTGAAGCCCGGTCCTCAGAAACAGCCCAGTCTTACCGCCCGCACTACAGGAACCAGCGCCGGGAGCACTGACTGCTCTGACCGGTGCAGAAGCAGGAGCTGCCTCAGCCTGTGGAGCAGCGGGTATGGCGCCGGCTCCCCTTTCCCTCCCTAACCCCTTCCTTTCATCGTCTCAGTCATGGGGAATGCGGCGACTGCCAAGAAAGGCAGCGAGGTGGAGAGCGTTTGCTTTAGACAAGTGTTTTAATACCTCCAAGCTGTACTATAATACTGAGAAGGATGAATTTGTTAAAGAGTCTGTGGTCTTTTCCAGCTTTATAATTCAGTGATTCCCATACACTTATTAAAAGAAAGAAGGTATATTTAAAAAGTAACAAGACTTGGGAATAAATTATAGAAGGCTCTCACAAAATTACGTGGGTAGAGAAGTGGCAAATGAGCCTCAGTGTGAGCAAATACAAGAAAATGTATTTAGGGGAAATTATTGATCTGTACTTAAAGAATGGCAGCCTCTGATCCACCAAAGGGCAGACAGCAGAAGCAAGAAGAACTACAGTCCTGCAGCCTGTGGAACAAAAACCACTTTACAGAAAGAGAAAATGAAAAGGCACAGGACCACGTACCAGATGAAGGAACATGATAAAACCCCAGAAAAGCAACTAAATGAAGTGGAGATAGGCAACCTTCCAGAAAAAGAATTCAGAATAATGATAGTAAAGATGATCCAGGACCTCGCAAAAAGAATGGAGGCAATGATTGAGAAGACGCAAGAAATGTTTAACAAAGACCTAGAAGAACTAAAGAACAAACAAACAGAGATGAACAATACAGTAACTGAAATGAAAAATACACTAGAAGGAATCAATAGCAGAATAACTAAGGCAGAAGAACTGATAAATGACCTGGAAGACAGAATGGTGGATTTCACTGCTGCAGAACAGAATAAAGAAAAAAACAATGAAAAGAAATGAAGACAGTGTAAGAGAATTCTGGGGCAACATTAAACTCAACAACATTCACATTATAGGGGTCCCAGAAGGAGAAGAGAGAGAAAAAGGACCCAAGAAAATATTTGAAGACATTAGAGTTGAAAACTTCTCTAACATGGGAAAGGAAATAGCCACCCAAGTCCAGGAATTACAGAGAGTCCCAGGCAGGATAAACCCAAGGAGAAACACAACAAGACACATAGTAATCAAACTGAAAAAAATTAAAGACAAAGAAAAATTATTAAAAGCAACAAGGAAAAAACAACAAACAACATACAAGGGAATTCCCATATGTTTAACAGCTGATTTCTCAGCAGAAACACTACAAGCCAGAAGGGAGTGGCATGATATATTTAAAGTGATGAAAGGGAAGAACCTACAACCAAGATTACTCTACCTGACAAGGATCTCATTCAGATTTGATGGAAAAATCAAAAGCTTTACAGACAAGCAAAAGCTAAGAGAATTCAGCACCACCAAAACAGTTCTACAACAAATGCTAAAGGAACTTCTCTAAGTGGGAAACACAAGAGAAGAAAAGGACCTACAAAAACAAACCTCAAAAAATTAAGAAAATGGTAATAGGAACTTACATATTGATAATTACCTTACATGTGAATGGATTAAATGCTCCAACCAAAGCACAGACTTACTGAATGGATACAAAAACAAGATCCATATATATGCTGTCTACAAGAGACCCACTTCAGGCCTAGGGACACATACAGACAGAAAGTGAGGGGATGGAAAAAGATATGCCATGCAAATGGAAATCAAAAGAAAGCTGGGGTAGCAATACTCATATCAAATAAAATAGATGTCAGTATAAAGAATGTTACAAAAGACAAGGCAGGACACTACATAATGATCAAGGGATCAATCCAAGAAAAAGATATAATAATTTTAAATGTTTATGCACTCAACATATGAGCACCTCGATACATAAGGAAAATGCTAAAAACCATGAAAGGGGAAATCGACAGTAACACAATAATAGGGGACTTTAACACCCCACTTACACCAAGGGACAGATCATCCAAACAGAAAATAAATAAGGAAACACAAGCTTTAAATGACACAACAGACCAGATAGATTTAATTGATATTTATAGGACATTCCATCCGAAAACAGCAGATTACAATTTCTTCTCAAGTGCACCCAGAACATTCTACAGGATAGATTACGTCTTGGGTCACAAATCAAGCCTCAGTAAATTTAAGAAAATTGAAATCATATCAAGCATCTTTTCTGACCATAACACTATGAGATTATAAATAAATTACAGGGAAAAAAACATAAAAAACACAAACACATGGAGGCTAAACAGTATGTTACTAAATAACCAAGAGATCACTGAAGAAATCAAAGGGGAAATCAGAAAATACCTAGAGACAAATGGCAACAAAAACATGGCAATCCAAAACCTATGGGATGCAGCAAGAGCCGTTCTATGATG
Organism: Hyperoodon ampullatus; assembly: GCF_949752795.1. Taxonomy (NCBI): domain Eukaryota; kingdom Metazoa; phylum Chordata; class Mammalia; order Artiodactyla; family Ziphiidae; genus Hyperoodon; species Hyperoodon ampullatus. The sequence goes on along the minus strand of NC_136914.1, from coordinate 193,681,924 downwards.
GAAGTTTATAGCAATGCAGTCCTACCTCAGGAAACAAGAAAAATCTCAAATAAACAATCTGACCTTACACCTAAAGGAATTAGAGAAAGAAGAACAAACAAAACCCAAAGTTAGCAGAAGGAAAGAAACCATAAAGATAAGAGCAGAAATAAATTAAATAGAAACAAAGAAAACTACAGCAAAGATCAATAAAACTAAAAGCTGGTTCCTTGAGAAGATAAACAAAATTGATAAACCTTCAGACAAACTCTCAAGAAAAGGAGGGAGAGGACTCAAATCAATAAAATTAGAAATGAAAAAGGAGAAGTTACAACGGACATGGAAGAAATACAAAGCATCCTAAGAGACTACTACAGGCAACTCTATGCCAATAAAATGGACAACCTGGAAGAAATGGACAATTCTTAGAAAGGTATAACCTTCCAAGACTGAACCAGGAAGAAATAGAAAATATAAACAGACCAATCACAAGCATGGAAATTGAAACTGTGATTAAAACTGTTCCAACAAACAGAAGTCCAGGAGCAGATGACTTCACAGGTGAATTCTATCAAACATTTAGAGAGGAGCTAAGACCCATCCTTCTCAAACTCTTCCAAAAAACTGCAGAGGAAGGCACACTCCCAAACTCATTCTATGAGGCCACCATCTCCCTGATACCAAAACCAGACAAAGATACTACAAAAAAAGAAAATTACAGACCAATATCACTGATGAATATAGATGCAAAAATCCTCAACAAAATACTAGCAAACAGAATCCAACAACACATTAAAAGCATCATATACCATGATCAAGTGGGATTTATCCCAGGGATGCAAAGATTCTTCAATATATGGAAATCAATCAATGTCATAAACCACATTAATAAATTGAAGAATAAAAACCATATCATCATCTCAATAGATGCAGAAAAAGCTTTTGACAAAATTCAACACCCATTTATGATAAAAACTCTCCAGAAAGTGGGCATAGAGGGAACTTACCTCAACATAATAAAGGCTATATACTAGAAACCCAAAGCAAACATCATACTGAATGGTGAAAAACCTAAAACATTTCCTCTAAGATCAGGAACAAGACAAGGATGTACACTCTCACCACTGTTACTTAACATAGTTTTGGAAGTCCTAGCCATGGCAATCAGAGAAGAAAAAGAAATAAAAGGAATACAAATTGGAAAAGAAGAAGTAAAACTGTCACTGTTTGCAGATGACATGATACTATACATAGAGAATCCTAAAGATGCCACCAGAAAACTACTAGAGCGAACCAATGAATTTGGTAAAGTTGCAGGATACAAAATCAATGCACAGAAATCTCTTGCATTCCTATACACTAACAATGAAAGATCAGAAAGAGAAACTAAGGAAATAATCCCATTCACCATTGCAACAAAAAGAATAAAATACTTAGGAATAAACCTATCTATGGAGGTAAAGGACCTGTACTCAGAATATAAGACACTGATGAAAGAAGTCAAAGATGACACAAACAGATGGAGAGATATACCATGTTCTTGGATTGGAAGAATCAATATTGTGAAAATAACTATACTACCCAAAGCAATTTACAGATTCAATGCAATCTGTAATCAAATTACCAATGGCATATTTCACAGAACTAGAACAAAAAATCTTAAAATTTGTATGGAGACAAAAAAGACCCTGAATAGCCAAAGCAATCTTGATGGAAAAAAACGGAGCTGGAGGAATCAGGGTCCCTGACTTCAGACTATACTACAAAGCTACAGTAATCAAGACAATATGGTACTGGCACAAAAACAAAAATATAGATTAATGGAACAGGATAGAAAGCCCAGAGATAAACCCACACACCTATGGTCAACTAATCTATGACAAACGAGGCAAGGATATACAAAGGAGAAAAGACAGTCTCTTCAATTAGTCATGTTGGGAAAACTGGACAGCTACATGTAAAAGAATGAAATTAGAACACTCCCTAACACCATACACAAAAATAAAGTAAAAATGGGGCTTCCCTGGTGGCGCAGTGGTTGAGAGCCCGCCTGCTGATGCAGGGTACACGAGTTTATGCCCCGGTCTGGGAGGATCCCACATGCCGCGGAGCGACTAGGCCCATGAGCCATGGCCGCTGAGCCTGTGCATCTGGAGCCTGTGCTCCGCAATGGGAGAGGCCACAATAGTGAGAGGCCCACGTACCACCAAAAATAAGAAATAAAAAAATAAACTCAAAATGGATTAAAGACTTAAATGTAAGAATGGACACTATAAAACTCTTAGAGGAAAACATAGGAAGAACACTCATTGACATAAATCACAGCAAGATCTTTTTTGATCCACCTCCTAGAGTAATGGAAGTAAAAAAGTGAACAAATGGGATCTAATGAAACTTAAAAGATTTTGCACAGCAAAGGAAACTACAAACAAGACAAAAAGACCACCCCCAGAATGGCAGAAAATATTTGCAAACGAATCAACAGACAAAGGATTAATCTCTAAAATATATAAATAGCTCATGCAGCTCAATATTAAAAAAATGAACAACCCAATCAAAAAATGGGCAGAAGATCTAAATAGACATTTCTCCAAAGAAGACATACAGATGGCCAAGAGGCACATGAAAAGCTGCTCAACATCATTAATTATTAGAGAAATGCAAATCAAAACTACAATGATGTATTACCTCACACCTGTTAGAATGGGCATCATCAGAAAGTCTACAAACAACAAATGCTGGTGAGGGTGTGGAGAAAAGGGAACCCTCTTGCACTGTAGGTGCGAATGTAAATTGATACAGCCACTATGGAGAACAGTATGGAGGTTCCTTAAAAAACTAAAAATAGAATTACCATATGACCCAGCAGTCCCACTACCAGGCATGTACCCAGAGAAAACCATAATTCAAAAAGACACATGCACTCCAATGTTCATTGCAGCACTATTTACAATAGCCAGGTCATGGAAGCAATCTAAGTGCCTATCGACAGATGAACGGATAAAGACGGTGCGGTATGTATATATAATGGAATGTTACTCAGCCATGAAAAGGAACGAAATTGGGTCATTTGTAGAGACGTGGATGGACCTAGAGACTGTCATACAGAGTGAAGTAATTCAGAAAGAGAAAAACAAATATCGTATATTAATGCATATATGTGGAATCTAGAAAAATGTTACAGATGAACCGGTTTGCAAGGCAGAAATAGAGACACAGATGTAGAGAACAAATGGATGGACACTAAGTGGGGAAAGCGGGGGTGGTGATGGTGGTGGTGGTGGGATGAATTGGGAGATTGGGATTGACATATGTGCCCTAACATGTATAACATAGATATAATAAGAACCTGCTGTATAAAAAAATAAAATAAAATTTGAAAATACTTGTTTGCTGCTATGCTTATTTTCTCAGGGTAATCTCCTGTTAGTAGAAATTATGAGTTTGTCATTTTTAATACTTACAGTTTATATTGCCACGTTCTTTGGAAAGATAATACCAGTTTAGTTTCCACCACCAAGATTATGTGAGAGTATCTGTTTCATTGAATTCTTGCCAACACTTGGTAGTATCATTTTAAAAAAATTGTTTTTTAAACTTCGGCAATTTAAGAAACAAACATAGCATCCTATTTTATTTTGTAGTTTTGATTAGAGATGTCCACCTTTTATCATATCTTAACTGGACTTCTATTTCTTCTTTTGTGAATTGTCTTTGCCTGTGTGTTCATCTTCATTTTACCGATTTGGAAATAACTTTTATTTCTGATTATAAAAATACTTTGTTCATTGTAGAAAATTTGGGGTATACAAAAAATACAAAGGAAGTAAAATTTTTACTTTTACGACTTAGAGATAAATACCATTAAAATGGTGAATATTCAAAGAATCTTTGTATCTCAATATCTGTACTAATTAAAAATTAAGTCATAGGAGCTCTCTATATTTGGAAGCTAATCCCTTTTTTGTCATATATTTTGCAGATATATTTTTCTGATTTATCGCTTGCTTTTTATTTTTGTGTAGTATTTTTAATACAGTCAAAACTATCTTCTTTTATTTCGTAGATTGCATTTTTGCTTAGGATGTCTTTATCCTTTGATAATTTAAATATTTGTGAATTATTTTAGCTATTTTGTGGATTTTTTTTTTTTTTACAGTCAGTTTCATTATTTTCGTTGTTGTAGTAAGGTTTAATACATACCGAGGTCTGTTTCTGGGCTATTATTCTACCTGATTAATTATCAATTCTTATACCACTATCTTGCTGTTTTAATTTTTTATTATCTGATAAGACCATTTATTTCCTTTCTGAACTTTCTTGGCTAGTATCATCTAGGTATTCTTCTAGATGAGCTTTAGAATTACTTGACTCATTTTGAGAAAACAAATATCCTATTATATTTCAAAGATACAATTTCTTTATAAACTTTTACTTTTTAATGACTAATATCTTGCCTGATCATTTTGGGATTATTAATTATGCTTTTAAAAATTATACTTATTTTAAAGTCTCTCCCTGTTTGTTCCAATAATTCTTCCTCTGGTGTTAGGTCTTGTTGAGTTTGGTGATTTTGGTTGTCCCCAAATGTTTTGGAGTTCTTGGTTGTGGACTCATCTTGCCTGTCTGCTAATGGTGTCTCTTTCACTGAAGCAGCCCAGTAATGATAAGAGAGGGAGGATGCATTTCCATGTGGGCTGTTCTACTGGTCAGTGTTTGGGGCACAGGGGTGAGTGGGGAGTGACAGGTTTTGCCTGTCTGTTCCTACTGTGATAACTATCTCCACTCAGATCACACTATTGGTTGCCCTGGATCCCCCTCCTATATCCATCCTACTTCTTATCTTAGAACACACCCAGAAGCTCTACCACATTGTTCAGCAGTCATTTTCTCTGAGTATTTTGGACTGTGGTTCCGCTTTTCATCTGATCCAGTCTACTTTCTATCTTTAAGGGATTCCATATGAGTTTTGGTTCACTGAAGGTTCCCCTTCTTGCTTTCCAACACTGTTATGGGTTTTTAAAAAATACTTTTCTATACATCAAGGAATTGGCATATAAGGGTTAAGGCCACAGTTTACACTGGTCTGCAATTCTGAGATGATCTTATTTTTTGTTGTTTTTTAAAAAAATTTGTTTTTAATATAATTAAACTTTTCACTAGCTATATATTAGCATGTATGTATATATATATTAGCTATGTTGATATACAACTATATTATATAAATAAATTTCTTTTTTATTGATTCACGTACCTGAATCCATGCCCCAGAACTTTATTTTATTTTTTAAAATTTTTATTGGAGTATAGTTGATATACAATGTTGTGTTATTTTCAGGTGTACAGCAAAGTGAATCAGTTATATATATATACATATATCCACTTTCTTTTCTATGTCTTTGACTATATTTCTGTTTTGTAGATAAGTTCATTTGTACCCCCTTTTTAGAGTCCACATATAAGCGATATCATGTGATATTTGTCTTTCTCTGTTTGACTTATTTCACTCAGTATGACAATCTCTAGTTTCATCCATGTGGCTGCAAATGGCATTATATTGTTCTTTTTTATGGCTGAGTAATGTTCCATTGTATATATGTACCACATCTTCTTTATCCATTCCTCTGTTGATGGACATTTAGGTTGCTTCCATGTCCTGGCTATTGTAAATAGGGCTGCAGTGAACATTGGAGTGCATGTATCTTTTCAAATTAATGTTTTCTCCAGATATATGCCCAGGAGTGGGATTGCTGGGTCATATGGTAATTCTATTTTTAGTTTTTTAAGGAACCTCCATATCATTCTCCATAGTGGCTGTACCAACTTACATTCCCACCAACAGTGTAGGAGGGTTCCCTTTTCTCCACACCCTCTCTAGCATTTATTGTTTGTAGATTTTTTGATGATGGCCATTCTGGCCTATGTGAGGTGATAGCTCATTGTAGTTTTTTTTTTTTAATTAATTAGTTAATTATTTATTTATTTTTGGCTGTGTTGGGTCTTCGTTTCTGTGCGAGGGCTTTCTCTAGTTGCGGCAAGCGGGGGTCACTCTTCATCGCGGTGCTCGGGCCTCTCACTATCGCGGCCTCTCTTGTTGCAGAGCACAGGCTCCAGACCCGCAAGCTCATTAGTTGTGGCTTACAGGCCTAGTTGCTCCATGGCATGTGGGATCTTCCCAGACCAGGGCTCAAACACGTGTTCCCTGCATTGGCAGGCAGATTCTCAACCACTGCGCCACCAGGGAAGCCCTCATTGTAGTTTTGATTTACATTTCTCTAATAATTAGTGATGTTGAGCATCTTTTCATGTGCTTTTTGGCCATCTGTATGTCTTCTTTGGAGAAATGTCTACTTAGATCTTCTGCCCATGTTTTGATTGGGTTGCTTGTTTTTTTTCATATTGAGCTGCATGAGCTGTTCGTATATTTTGGAGAGTAATCCTTTGTCGGTTGCTTTGTTTGCAAATATTTTCTCCCATTCTGAGGGTTGTCTTTTCATTTTGTTTATGGTTTCCTTTGCTGTACAACAGCTTTTATGTTTAATTAGGTCCCATTTGTTTATTTTTGTTTTTATTTTCATTACTCTAGGAGGTGGATCAAAAAAGATCTTGCTGAGATTTATGTCAAGGAATGTTCTTCTGCCTATGTTTTCCTCTAAGAGTTTTATAGTGTCTGTTCCTACATTTAGGTCTTTAATCCATTTTGAGTTTATTTTTGTGCATTGCCTTAGGGAGTGTTCTAATTTCATTATTTTACATGTAGCTGTCCGGCTTTCCCAGCACCACTTATTGAAAAGGCTCTCTTTTCTCCACTGTATATTCTTGCCTCCTTTGTCATAGATTAGGTGGCCATAGGGTTGGTGGTTTATATCTGGACTTTTAATTCTGTTCCACTAATCTATATTCTGTTTTTGTGCCAGTACCATACTCTTTTGATTACTGTAGCTTTGTAGTATAGTCTGAAGTCAGGGACCCTGATTCCTCCAGCTCCAGTTTTCTTTCTCAAGATTGATTTGGCTATTCAGGGTCTTTTGTGTTTATGTATAAATTGTACATTTTTTTGTTCTAATTCTGTGAAAAATGCCATTGGTAATTTGATAGGGATTGCATTGAATCTGTAGATTCCTTTGGGTAGTATAGTCATTTTCATAAATAAATTTCTTAACATTAAACTATACTTGCATTCCTGGGATTAACCTCCTCTCTGGTCATTATGAATGATTCTTTTAGTTTATTTTAAAAATGTTTGTCAATATTTTGTTGTGATTTTCACATATCTACCCCATGACACTAATAATTACTTGTTTAATGGCTAGACTGTAAGTACCAGGAAGACAGAGAACATATTTTTTCTTATGTTTTAGCATAGTGCCTGGTAGATACGGGACCCTATGTAATACGTATTAAAATTAAAGACATGGGACTGGTCCATAGTTAATTTCAGCAATTTGTTTTTAATGGTAGCTAGTTTCTCAAATATTAGAATTATATTAGATTTATAAAATGAATTGGTTGGTTTTACATCTTTTTGTCCATATTAGAACATCTGGTTCTGGAGCCTTTTTCTTCCCTTTAATTTTTCAGTTTCTTTCACTACTAATTAGTCTCTTTACACTGTGTACTTCTTTGGGGGGTTTATCTGTGAAATTTATATTTTCCTATATACATTTCAGGTCAGCTGAATTGTATACCCTACTTCACTGAAATTAATATGGCCATCTGCTGTTTTTAAATTAGCGTTTGCCCAGTGACTCTGTTTATCCTTTAACTCTCTGTGATTTTAATAGATGTGTTTATTTTAAGCTATCTCTTGTTGAATATTTTTAAAGATAATCTGAGGGTTCTTGGTAATAGTTAGATTATTTACTTAAGTGATTTTATAAGTCTTACGTCTTTGTTTTTCATGACGGGTGGTTATTTTTGTGGGAAGCAGGGAGTGGCTGCTACTGGAATGTTGGCCAGTTGTCATTTTCTGTGACATTTTCTTGTACAACTTTGAACTTTCTGACTTTGGTTTCCTTCCCTTCAGACTGTTTTGGTTATATCCATCCTGCTGATTTTCCCCAAACACTACTTTGATCATTCATTTCCCCTTTGAGAATCTCCCCATTGTCTTCAGAATAAACTTAAGACCCTTTAGGTGGTGTTTAGAGCCCTCTACCCATAAGGTGTATCTTCTATTGTTTCTCATTAAGCCCGTTCACAAATTATTATTCCACTGAATCAGTCTTTGTATCCTTCCTACTCCCTCCACAAACCTGCCTTGTAGTTTTTTGTGTTTGAACTTTGTTCAAGATTTTATTCACGTTTGGATATTATTTTCCATGTATCCAAATGCTAGTGATCATCCTCGGCTCAAGTTGGACTGACTCCACTGAGTCTTCCCTTATTAACAGCAGGAAGTGGGCTTCCCCTCCTGTGTGAGGGAAGGCAGAGAAAGGGACAGGAAGGTGCCCATGGGTAGATATGATCATCTGCATCGTGGTTCTTGGGATGGATGGGGCATTCATGCTGTTCACTGTATTTTTAAAGATAAATAAAATAAATGAAAAAGAGAGTCATACATGGAGCAATGTTGATAATGTGTTATAAACGAAGAATTATGATTATTTCCATCTGGTATGGCTGTAGCCAAAAAAAAGTCTTCTATTTATAGACTTTATCTGTTATCTCCCCAATTAGACATAGAAGTCTTGGAACCAGGGACTTGGTGTTGCCTTATTTTTAATCCCCCACTGGACCCTGCAAGACGATAAGCTTGGCTCGGAAGTCAAGAAACTTAAAAATTGGAATCATGCTATCATGTTTATAGTCCTAGCGCTGAAAACTTGTGTGATGAACTTGTTTGACACTTAAAAAAAATTTTTTTTTTTAGTGGTTTTTGAGTTAAAAAATGGTTTCATGCTCCGTTTCATTTCATCCTTTCAACAGAGTCGTCTAACCTTTATGGGTCATAGTTGCCTTTGAAAATGAGGAATTTGAGTTACATGATTTTATGGTTCCTTCCCTCTTCAAAGTTCTTTAATTTCATGATGTATTTTTTTGTAGACTATACCGAAAGCAGACTTGGAGATTTCTCAGGTAAATACCAAAGAATTATAGGGAGCAGCTGTGACCAGATACTTCAAATTCGAAGAATTAAAACTCTTGTCAAATACTGGAATAATTTTCACATTTGTGAGGAAAGATCAAGAAACAGGAGGATTATCAAGCTTCAGTTTACTGGAAATTATAATGATATCTTGACTGAAAGAAAAAAACTGGAAGGGAATATCAACAGTTCACTTTAAACATTTTCTCTTTGGGCTCATTAGATATAGGGTAAATACCAAATGTACATCTTTATTCTAGGTGTAGTTTTAGGGACTACAACATATTTTAATTTAAGCTAGCCTTATCTCAGGTTGTTCTCTCTCCTCCCCTCCCCCCTTCAGTGCATGTGAACAAAAAAGTATATACACACACTGGACCACGTATTTTTCTTGAACATTTCCTGAATCTTCTACCTTTGAATCTTTCCATTTAACCCTCCTATTGAATTCTGTTCAGTATTCAATGTGCAACTTAAATACTAATTATTTATATAACTTTTCCTTTAACTTCCCAGTTCAAATTGATCATCCCCCAATCTACCTCCTCATTCCTTCAGGTATTATATATAATTACACACACACACACACACACACACACTTTGATGGCACTTCCCATGTACTGCCTTATTGTAAATGTGCATATGTCTGTCTTTTCTAGACTTAAAGCTTGTGGACAGGTACTTGGTAATATTTTTCTTTGTGTCCCACCTAGGAATCATAATAGTTACTGGCCTATGGTAATTGCTCACTAAAGAGAATAGCTTGGAACAAAGTTTTCTGAACCCCCACTTTTAAATGAAATATCATGTAAGATTCAAATCTGAAGAAGAGATTAAAGGGACATTTTGTTAGTATAAGCTGTTAGTTTGAATTTGCGACATTCGATTACTATAAAGTCATTCAAAAGATCAATGAGGGGCTTCCCTGGTGGCTCAGTGGTTGAGAGTCCGCCTGCCGATGCAGGGGACACGGGTTTGTGCCCCGGTCCGGGAAGATCCCACGTGCCTCAGAGCGGCTAGGCCCGTGAGCCATGGCCGCTGAGCCTGCGCGTCCGGAACCTGTGCTCCACAATGGGACAGGCCACAACAGTGAGAGGCCCACGTACCGCAAAAAAAAAAGTCAATGAGGCTGATTTAATAAACTTCCAATGAAATTTGTGTTTATAGAAAACAGTTCTAGTCACATCCAATTTAATTTTCTCTCTCTTTTCATTCTGTCTCTCTGTATCTCTTTCTCTCTCTCATATACACACACACTCTCTCTTTACATGGTATCAAGAAAATCTGGGTTCACACAGATGAGTAGCTGCACATGGTAGTATTTTTTAATAGCTTGCTCTTCAATTTAACTGTTACAGTAGCTCAAAAGAGTAGGAAATGCTCATTTCAAATTAATATCACAGCAAGTAACAAGTTCATGCAATTATTAATTGTTAAGTGTTCAGTTTAAAGAGTCAATTAATGTGTTCCTTGGCCATCTTAATTTGTCGCCATTTAGTAGACAATACCATAAGAATGTATCTTGTCATTTAATTGAGTGGAGCACACGTATGTTGTGCTGTATTGGCTTGTATGATTTTATGTGAGTAGACATGGGTAGGTCTGAATTTTAGCAAAACGAAACAAGAAAAGACCTGCAGTCTTCTTAATCAGCATCACATTCCCAAGAAGTTCAAATATATCCACAAGGAAACTTTATCATGAGGGCTCCAGAAAAAAGCAGAGGTAACCAGGCAGCACAAATTAAATCATTTGGGGTCTGCTTTTTGTTAAAATTTGATAGAGAACACAAGTGAGTGTGGCTGATGCTTTATAGCACAGTTCCAAAAAAATGATTGATATATTTTAACAATGAAATTTGAATCAAATATTTGCAGAACCCTGGTAGCCATGTTTGACTACTCACACAACTAGGATAAAAGATGTTGGCATTGGAAAGTTTCATCGTGTCTAACCCTTTCATTTTTCCAGATAGGAATCACAATAGTGTGTGAAAGTCTCCAGCACAATGTTTAGTGTCTGCATTAAATGTTTATTTTCTTGAACTAATGAATAAATAAATGAGATAAGAGAAAGAATGGTAAGTGTTAATACTTATTGAATGTTTACCATATGCCAGACACTCTGCTAAGTGCTTATAACAAACCTGGGATTGTACTATTATTATTCCCATTTTACAGATAAGAAAACTGAGGCATAAAGAGATCAAGTAACACATTCAATGTTGCCCAGCTTATACATGGCGGAGCATGGATTTAAATTCTGGCTCTGTGATCTCCCTAAATCCAAACATTTAACCATGGCACTATACCAGCAAGATGCATTTAGCAAGCACAGTGCTTTCTCTAGTGGCTTATTTTTGTTTAATTGTAGCTGATTTTATGCAACCATGCAAGGCTGATCTTTCTGTTTTATTCATCATTTTCATTGAACTACAGTGATTCTTAATTGTCTGTTAACCTTCAGCCATACATTTGCCAAGAGTATTTAAAGAAAGAGATCATGTCTGGGCACTTGGATTTATAAAGTAGGTTTGATGTTCCCAGTGAGCCTTTCCGCATTCTTTTCAGTTCAGGCAGATGCACTGATGTGTGTGGGGTGTCCTTACTGACAGTTTTATCGTGGGCAGAACAGACAAAAATAGCATTGAAAACCAAAGTCCTTGGTTATTTCTTCTACTTTACATTTCAGTGATGGTTGATTTTGTAGCTCAGCAGGACTAGTTTTGAAGACCATACAGGGGAAAAAAAAAAAATCACAAAAGGAGAGTCAAAGTAAAGGCCTTGAGAATTGCTGGGTCTTTATGCTGCTTTGAAGAGCTTTTTGTTGTGCAATAATACAAATAGCTTAGAAAGAAGGAAATAATATTTGTTTAAATGATCATTGTTTACTTCTCGTTTCAGTAGTTATTTAGCTGGTGGATGTACTGAGAAACTTCATAAGGAAGGCCTCATATTCTCTGTGGGAGAAGGATGTCAGTGCATAGTTATAGTATGATATGATATGATATGATATGATATGATATGATATGATAGTGTTACTTCTCAGGTGCTATAGGATCTCAGTAATGAGAGTGAGCAGCTGGAGGTAGGGCACAGAAGGGAAGAGCTTCACAGTGGAGGTGACACTTGAGCAAGGTCTTGAAAGATGAATAGGAGTTTAGTAGGTTAGGAAGTGGGGGTTAGAAGTGTACAGACTCTTCCTGACATTTGCATTTTGGCCTATGACAGTGTTTCCCAGCATTTTTCATTGACTTCTTCTCTTTCTTTATTTTCACTTTATGTCAGAGGGGAAAGGCAACCAAAAGTGACTAACTGAAATAAGATACTCCTATTTTTTTCTATTATTTTTGATAAGAGGTCTTAAAAAAGCAGTTAATTCAGTTTGTTTGGTTTAGATAGTGCCTTTATTCTAATCTCATACTAATACATTGATATCACAATGTATTAGTAAAAAAAATGTGCAAAGAGAATTGGGTTCCTGCAGAAGTAGACATCAGGAACAGTCATTTTCTTTTGGGCTTTATATCTGGACCCAATTGAATTCTTGGTCTCCAAATGATTGGTTTTATCCGCTTTTCACAAGATTAGTACAGTCTTTTGTAGCTACATATGTGTAGGTTTTTCCTCTAAGAATCTGAGATCTTCCTTGTTATGTTGTGTCCATGATCATGGAGTTTTCAGAAGAGCTCTGTTTAAAATGTTCTGATTTGTTGACCCCTTAAGAATACCACGGATTGACTGGTTTTGGGTTTGGAATGTTATTTATATACTAGGCGACTAGCGCTGGTTATCAAATCAAGCGTGAGGTGTGCAGCATGATGGCAAGGCACCTACATGGAGACATTTTCCTGACATTTTCAGTTTCTTCGTCTGTAAAATGTGAATATTAATGGTACCTCCCTCACAGGGCTGCAATGGAAATTGGGGGAGCTAATGTGTAAAACACTTAGCCCTGCAGCTGACAGAAGTGTTGGTTCTTCATCCTCATCCCCAGCTGCCGGCGGAAGGCAGTGAGCTTGGTCTGCACTGTTTACTGATGGACCCTAAGCATGCCAGGTAATTGCTATAACCTTTGGCTGCCTTTGACTATGCTGTCAACCACTCGGTAATATCAGTAGTCTTTCCTGTGCCAGGCCTCTCTCCACTACAACTGGCTGTTGTAGCTCCAGGGTAATTTAATAGTAATAGAAGGTGAATCATTTATTCAGTAAATATTTATTGAGTACCCATGACCCAAACTCTATAGGGGTTGTGAGTCGTGGTTTCCCAAATAACTAGGGTGTGGACCCTGCCCTTGGGAGGGTGCACTCATTGTTGTAAACAAATAATAAGGCAGCAAGTGGAGGAGCCCATAGCAAGAGGTAAACTAGTGAAGTGGTTAAAGCATGCTGATTCTAGAGCCAGGGTGCGTGGGTTCACATCCCAGCTCGTCTGCTTACTAGTTCGCCAGCCAGATGCCCTCTCTGTGCCTCAGTTTCCTCATCTGTAAAATGCGAATAATAATAGTACCTCCCTCACAGGGCTGCAATGGGGATTGGGTAAGCTAATGTGTGAAGCACTTATTACTGCAGCTGATGGAAGGTTGGCTCTTCATGCCCATCCCCAGCTGCCGGCGGAGGGCAGTGAGCTTGGTCTGCACTATTTACTGAGGGATCCTAAGCATGCCAGGCACATAGTAGGCACTCCTCCTGAATAAATACGTTGAATAATAAGGGAGGGTGTGAGGATGGGCTTTGTGAGTCTAGCTGAGTGAGTAAAGGATGGAGTTATGGGTCCAACAGGGAGTCAGAAACTTTCTAGTTTACTCCGTTTCTAGATTTCTGTCCTGCTCATTCGGAAGAGAGATCGTTATGATTAAAGAATGCCGTTTTTATGAGAAAGTCTTCCTGAGACAATGCAACAGCGCAGAAGATGGTTCTTCTCGTGTCCTCTGCTGGACGGGAAGGAGGGCTCCCAGGGTAACCTTTCACCCCCTGAGGGCATCTTACGGGGGGGCTGGCCTCCTGGGGGTTGTTGTGGCCACTCCTCTCATCTGCTTCTTCCCTGCTCTTTCTCTCTACATTGAACAAACATCTTGAAGGTAAATGTCAAGACTAGGAATAAGGAGAGCTTAGTTTGTCACATTGAGTACAGCTGTGTGTGGAACTGCACTTTGCATTTTAATGTCCTGCTTATTCCAGAAAAGTGGCATTTTACAGATTTCCTGTATTATTCATGAATTTCAAGGCTTTGTGGTTTTAAAAATAAAAGTTCAGATAATAACTGAGAGTAAGGAAAGTTAGACTCTGTCAGGGTTTCTCACTCTTTCCCCATCTCATCACTTTTCCATTTTTTAAGCATTTCTTATCATGTTCCTATGTCATGTACCCTGATGTCAGGAACAGACACACATGGGAGTGTTAACCCAGGCATCACAGCTGTCCTCTTTATTAGCTTCAAAGTTCCCAGGAGAATGTGTGTGGGAAGGAAAAAATCACTGACCTGCGTAGAGAAATATGAACAGGTCTCTAGCAGCAGGCAAGTATACCCAGCTTTTTCCTGCAGCTGAAGCAGATGAACCTTTCTTAGCTGAGGCCTACCCTTGGCCACTTGGTGTTGACGGAGTGTGAAGGCCCCCAAGGCGTTTATCCTGCTTGTTGGGTGTGTGGGCAAACGCTGCGCTGGTGATCCTCCAGCTGCTTTTCTAAATTGTGTTTTTAATGAAAACACAGGTTGGTTCAGGTTGGAGATAAACCTGGGCAGAATGTGCTGAGGAAGTTCCTCCCCAGAAAGTCCTGGAAGGAGTATTTTAGCTGAAAGCCAGGTGGTATGAAAGCTCCTCACAGAAAGGCCACATCCCCATGGTCACATGAATCTAGGTTGGGAAGCACACTCCAGGGGCAGGTACATTCTCATGTTGGGTTGCTTAGCAGGCCACACAGTGACTATTTCCTAGCTCTCCTGAGAAGTGCTGCTGAGGGCTGGAGGACTTTGTGGATCTCTGTATTCAGGGCTCAGTCCTTATCATGCATTACAGTGCACTTTGAAGAGCAGTAAGAAATATTGGGGAAAAAAACCCACGATTTTAAGACTGCGTAAAGAATAAGGATCAACTATAAAAAAAGTCTACAAACAATAAATGCTGGAGAGGGTGTGGAGAAAAGGGAGCCCTCCTACACTGTTGGTGAGAATGTAAATTGGTGCAGCTACTATGGAGAGTTATCCATTCTATATATAATAGTTTGCATCTGCTAATCCTAAACTCACAATCCATCCCTCCCCCCTCCCCTTGGCAACCACAAGTCTGTTCTTTATATCTGTGAGTCTGTTTCTGTTTAATAGATAAGTTCATTTGTGAAAACACTATGGGGGTTCCCCAAAAAAACCTAAAAATAGACTTGCCATATGATCCAGCAATCCCGCTCCTGGGCATATATCCAGAAAAACAACTATAACTCAAAAAGATACATGCACCCCTATATTCATATAGCAACACTATTTACAATAGCCAAGACATGGAAACAACCTAAATGTCCATCAACAGATGAATGGATAAAGAAGATGTGGTCTATATATACAACGTAATATTACTCAGCCATAAAAAAGAATGAAATAATGTCATTTGCAGCAACATGGATGGACCTAGAGATTATGATACCAAGTGAAGTAAGTCAGAGAAAGACAAATATCATATGATATCACCTATATGTGGAATCTAAAGTATGACAAAAATGAACTTATCTATGAAACAGAAACAGACTCACAGACATAGAAAACAAACTTATGGTTACCAAAGGGGAAAGTTGGTGGGGAGGGATAAATTAGGAGTTTGGGATGAGCAGATACAAACTACTATATATAAAATAGATGAACAACAAGGTCTTACTGTATAACATAGGGAACTATATTCAATATCTTGTAATAACTATAATTTAAAAAAATATGTAACTGAATCACTTTGCTGTACCCCAGAAACTAACACAACATTGTAAGTCAACTATACTTCAATAAAAACAATAAATTTAAAAAATGCCCAAATCCCAAAATTAATGAAAGGAAAAGACACCTGGCCATATACTAGTGAAATATTAGTGATTGCCTGATATAACATGTATTATTTTTAAAAGTTCTTAAATGATATTAATAAAATACTGTGTATGTTCATTGAAAAACAAAAGGATCAACTATAGTAAATATTATTTAAAATACATCACAAAAATGGAGGCTGGAGGTGGATTGCTGGAAGTTAACACTTTAACCACAGGCAAAGTGTTAGGATTGATGGGGGGAAATATAGGGGTGCCATTCAGTTATTCAGATAATATTTATTTAGTGGCTATGTACCAGGTAACAAGTCATGTACCATATGGAGGTGTGTGTGTGTATCAGAGAGAGAAAAAAGAGAGAAGGAAACAGACAGACAGATGGGGAACCTTATATAGGTGAAAAGGAATTTGCATCTAGGATTTAAAAATCCCTTAGACTCTTCTTGGCTTTCACCAAGAAGACAGCATTCAATGTGTATATCTTCCACTTCTTCAGTTCGATTACCTCAATTAGATATTTAGGTCTGTCTGAGTGATCAAAAACACCTTTGATATTTCTTACACCTCTAAGTGATGTCTATGGGACAAATAAGTCTTTTGCTACAGTTGTTTGTATGTTTCATTCATTCATTCATTCATTCATCCAACCAACCAATATTTAATGCCTGTCAGCCATTGTACTAGGGTTTGGATTTCGTGCTGATCAAGGAAGAACATGGTTGCTATCCTAATGCATCTTACCTTACTGAGGATCCAAACAAATAAGTGTGTAGTCAGAGTCCAGGGTAGTTGATGCTGTGATGAGGAGGTGCTCTAGGAACTCAGAGCAGGGCTCTCAGTAACACTGGAGAGTGGAGGAAGCTGCATCTGAGCTGGTATGTAGAGAATGAGTAGGGATTAGCCTAAGAAAGACTGTGGAGTATTCCAGGCAGAGTAGCATCCAGTGCAGTAGCTGGGAGTGTGAGTGTTCCCCAGAGTGGTCAAGAGCACGAACAGCTGACGAATGAGCTGGGCAGTAGAATAGAACTGTATGTACTTGTGCTAATGATGCTGAGTCACACAACCAGCTATTACAGATTTTGAATTGAGGCTTTATCCTGACTGATCATCTTGGAGAGTGGGTTAGTTCCACAGAGGACCAAGTAGAAGAGTGGTCAGGTCAGCACACATGAATTCCCATTCCTTAAACAAACCTCTTGGCTTCCTTACTCTTTACGGATATTGGCCCAGTTGTGCTCACTACTCCATTTGTGAGAATTCTGGGTATTTTTTTAAACTATGTATTAATAGAATTCATTATTTTAGCTGCTGTTTATTGAAGAAAACCTATGTGCCAGGAACTGTACCAAGGATTTTACAGATGTTCTTATTTAAACCCTGATGTGGTCCTGTAAGGGAGGAGCTGTTATCCCTGTTGTGCAGATGAGGACCAGAGGCTCATAGAGATGAAGTGACCTGCTCCAGGCTCTCACCTATAAGGATTAGAGCAGGGATTCAAACCCAGGTTGTTTATCTCAGAGGCTGGGCTTGGAATCCCAATGCTTGAGCGTCAAAGAAAGAACAACATGGAGGTATTTAGTCTGTTTTGCGGGGGCTATTAATGGATCTTTTCAGAGTCCTTTGTGATTAATTTTAAGATAATGAAAGCGTTATAGGATGTAGATGGTTATATCCCCTGAGGTGGTTGGCAACATAATTAGATGGTTTTGTGTGTGGTGTATTTTATGACAGATAATGTATAAAATGCCATACTATTCCACATCATCTCTACAATAGGACTTAGTGAGAATGTA
The DNA here is from genome assembly GCF_949752795.1 of Hyperoodon ampullatus. Lineage (NCBI taxonomy): Eukaryota > Metazoa > Chordata > Mammalia > Artiodactyla > Ziphiidae > Hyperoodon > Hyperoodon ampullatus. The sequence continues at coordinate 193,664,037 of NC_136914.1, read as the reverse complement.
ATTAATCCCCATCTTTCTGTGTGTAATTTTATTGTACCTGTCAAGAACTAAATTTTCTAGAACTCTTGCTTGAAGTCACATAATAAAAATAATAATTATACAGTAACCTTTCTCCTCTGGGCAGACCTGGTTGGAAAAACCCATGGTGAAGAGCCAGAGCTTAATGGAAAATGAGAGGAGATAATAAGAGACAACTCAGGCAGAGGTGAGTTTGAGGGGGCACCATAGTATAGCAGGAACATCATGATTATTGAAGCAGATGACAAGGAGAGGCAAACAAACCATTCAAATAATGGGGTGAACAAAATACTGAGTAAATTTTAGCATCAGATTAAAATCCAGGCTATCTCTGGTAGTATTATGGATGGACTAGTTATTCTGTAAAGCCTATCTAATGCAAAACCCTAGAATGCCGGATAAAATTAAAAGGAATATATGTCATTTAAATTGCATGGCTGATCTGGCAGGAAAGTGAGAGGAATCCTTATAAGCCTGAAATGGAGAGAAAGCAAGCAGTCAGAGGGGAAAACCAGCATGGAAGCTGGTGGCCTCCTTTGGGAGAGCTGCTGATTTTTGGCGACCTAGAACCTTGACTGCAAAGACTGCAATCTGTAGGCAAGAGATAAACCCTGGGTTTTTACAAAACGGGGAATGAGATTGAAGCTGCCACTCGAATTCAGGACCCTTGCAAGGATGCCCTGTAGGTGTGGGGACTTGCAGGGAGTTAGCAGGGAAATTTGCTTTTCTTAACCCTGGCACTGTATGGTGCAAAATCTCTCTTAAGGATTTGTAACCAGAAGCAGGCACTGATGAGGTTTAGGTTCAAGTTCATACTACTCCTGAGGTGTAAGGAAAACAAACAAAAAACCCCAAACTAGAATTTGATATAAAGGGATTATGGATTAACAATGCTGCCCGGCCTGGGAGAAATGAATGCAAATGGTCTCTGGAGAAACACACGTTCATTATAGGCCTCAGAGAGTCCCTGCAGTTAAAGTCCCAGTAAGCCCAGGCTCACAATCACCACATCATAAAACTCCCCAGGAAACCAGGCACTACTATCAATCACTACTCACAGTCCAATTGGGTCTGTAGACTTTAGATGTAATTATAAAATACTGAACCTCAGATACCCATGTTTACTGTTTTTAAAGAAGTAAAAGATGGAATTGAAAGTATGAGCAAGGAACAAAAACGATCAAAAATGACCAGGCAGATTTGCGGGAAAAGGAAATAAAAGGCTCCAGGATGAGTATTAGAAAATTGTCCGAGCCTCAGATGAGCTCTTGGGAGCCTCAAGAACATGGAAAGGGGCAAGGGTTTGCCTTGTTTTGGAGGATCCTGGTTGAGTCTACTTGGCCATTCCAGGGCACTGTCATAGCTTTGTCAGAGTGCCTTTCCTCTGGAAGGATCCAGGCATCTCATTCCTTGATATCTAGGAAAGGTAATGGGGCATGATTCTAGGGAGTTAATTACTTAGGAAGTCAGTAATTCTAAAGACTTTTGGAGAGGTCTAGCATCATTATCATCACTCTCAGCATCACATCTCCACTAACCTTAAGCACGTACTGAGCTTCATGCATTGTGCTAAGCACAGAAATACTATTATGACTTAACTGAACTTTAACTGAGCACAATAAATAATAGGGATTATTTAGTCTTGTTAAGTAAGATTTTACCTTACTTAACCATATTATAGAAATGCTGTCATTAACCCAATGTGATCAGTGAGATAATGAAGTCATAGGTTAAATGGCTCACTCAAGCTTATGAATAGAAGTCGGGTGTGACCCCAGTCAGACTGACTTCTGAACTCACATTCCTGACTTGACTGCTTCTAGAAGCTGCTCAGTGTCTTCTTGGAGAAGTAGAGTAGCCACTGTGGTATCCCGAGGAGGCTGGGGCATTGGGTGCATTGTCTCTTGCACCCAAGAGACAATGACTGTGGAATTGGAGGTGCCATGGATCAGCTAGTGCCAGTATCCAGGAGCCTCTCCAGGATATGGGAGGATCAGTCCTTGCTGTATTTGTGATGTCCCATGAATGACAGGAAATCAGCCTCCCATGGGGGAACCAGAGCAGAGCCAGAGGTCAATGCTTGGTCCTGGAGTGCAGTCTGATCCAACTCAGGCAGAGGAGTGAGAGAGCCAAGGTCTGGCACCAAAGGAGAGTGTGCCCAGAGCAAGGAGCCTGGCTGGGGGAGTAATTCTTGAGTAAGGTGCAGATTGTGGCTTGACTGCTGTGTGCACTCACTGTGGCTGCAGGCAAAGTTATGCCAGGAACATTATAGTGGTCAAAGAACAGCAGAGAGAGGGCTTTTCCAAGCGAAATGCTGATTTTGATGGAGAAAACTTGATGCATAAATATTGCTTTTAAGTTGATGGAGAGAGAATTTAATTCTGATTCTCTGCTTATGAGAAAATAAAAGAAGAGGCCTTGTTATATAACAAGACAGAATGTTTGAAATAAGGACGTTTGAAATCAGATTTTTTTTCCTGGTAGAATCACACACGCTTTCTAGGAAAGTAAAATACTTATTTTCTCAGATTCTTATTTTCAGTTAAAAGATGAATAGATGCATTGTATTGACCATATAGTACTCTTCTGATGTCTTCTGGATTTTCTGTGGAATATGAGCTCAGTTTTCTCATTGTTTCCATAGGAGAATGTCTTAAGCTCTTCTTCTCTTTGAAAGATATATTTTAAAGCAAAACTCCAAAAAATTGTGGCTCATTGGTTTGGCTTAAATTCCTTATTCTCACTATTCAGCTTTAAATAAAGGAGACATAATAGAGACATGTCCGATATATACAGTGAAGAGAAAAAAGCAGGTTGTAGACTTTGTAGGGTGTGATCTCATTTATGTGAAAAGATTACATATCAACACGTCTGAATGCAGTATGTGCAGAGACTTTCTAGAAGAATACGCTATTATAGTGATTTCTTCTGAGAGTAGTATTGGGAATCTAGGGTAGAAATGGGCAAGGAGACTTTCACTTTTGAATTCATACCTTTTCATATTATTCAAAATTTTTGCTATGGGTCTCATATTACTTTCTAATATAAAAACTGAAAAAGGTTTCAAAATTTAAAATTTCAAGTCATATATGTCATAGATGTAAATATTTATTCCTTGTAAGGGAGTTTTGATTGTCCTTGTTTTCTTCTTCAAGAGTACCAGTGGTACTCTTAGGAAAGAGGGAGAAACTTCGGACATACGGAATCCCACAATGTTCTAGGCACTGGGCTATGTCTGTCTCTCGCTGGGACAAACAACTACAGCACCACCTAAAAAACTAACAAAAAAAATCAGATAACTTCCCATAATTCCATTGGATTTTACTTCTTAGATTTACAAATGTAGGGAGCTTGATTTTGTCAGTCTTAGTGATGATTGACCTTCACACTAGACATGAGTCTGTTCCATTTCCCTGCGGCATTGTGCCTCTCACTATTCCTTCATACCCCCGAGCTGCTCTGTGTTTATTCACTTAACCCTTTATCACACATTGATGAATCCCCTACTATGTGCCCCTTCTATACCATGTACTGAATTCCATACTTGAATTTTTAAAAGACAAGTAAAATACCTTTGGAAGCATGCAAGTTTGTGAGTAAGACGAATAATAACATGCTGTGACAAATATAATGATATCAGCACAGTTCTCACTTAGCCTGGGTACCGGGCTGGAGGGTGAGGAATAAGTGATGGGAACGGAAGTTAACCAAGGTCCACTCTGAGGACCTAGAGTGTGGAGGTGGAAGAGAACATGGACTGTGTGGCAGGGATTAGCCTTGCTCACCAGTGTTTCCATTGTCCTCCTTTTGGACACGTGGTGGATTGACTTCCTGTCCCACTATGGTTAGTTAAGGCTACATAATATGCCATAGCCAGTGGAATGTGGGTGGAAGTGACAAGCATTCCTTCTGGGTGGGAACACTCATCTGTGGGTGTGGGGCTCCAGAGCACACTTCCCCTGCCACGGGGATGGTGGAAGCATGCCTTGACACAGAGATGTACCGCTTAGCCACCACTAAGGAGGAGAGCTGGCCTGGACTCATAGAAGATGTGACATGGGTGAAAAATAAATAACTGTTGTGATCTTAGGGTTGCTTTTGCTCAGAACATAACCCAGCTTCTTTCAACCAACACAGTATGTGAGAAACAAAAAGCAGATAGAGGGCAGGAGTAGCCTGTGGTGAGGTTGGAGCAGAAGGCAGGGGTCAGATCACAGAGGGCCTTGGCTGTCACTTGCTATTTCCTAGCTGGGATGTAACACTGGCCGCTTTCCAAAGTCACAGCAGATTTTATTTCTTAGCAGACTCAGAAATGTAGAGAGTTTCGTTTTGTCCTTTCTGATGATGTTAGTCCCTCTGCCCCTGTCAATTGTAACCCTCTTCTGTTCCAGCATTCTCTGCTCCAAAGGGGAAGGAAGAGGAAGAGAGCTTGCTGGAATTCTGGGTTTTTAAATTATTATTATTATGATTATTTACTGTTTTGGCTGTCTTGGGTCTTCGTTGCTGTGCGCGGGCTTCTCATTGCAGTGGCTTCTCTTGTTGCGGGGAACAGGCTCTAGGCACGCAATCTTCAGTAGTTGAAGTACGCGGGCTCAGTAGTTGCGGCACGCAAGCCCTAGAGCATGCGGGCTTTAGTAGTTGTGGCTCGTGGGCTCTAGAGCACAGGCTCAGTAGTTGCGGTGCATGGGTTTAGTTGCTCCACAGGATCTTCCCAGACCAGGGGTCAAACACATGTCCCCTGCATTGGCAGGTGGATTCTTAACCACTGCACCTCTAGGGAAGTCCCTGGAATTCTTTTTATGAATCTTCAGGGGGCACACACATTTCCCCAGGGACCATGCTTGGGGGCTGTGCAAGACAACAGCGCCGTCAAGTGGCCCGTGTAAAATCCTCCCTCCCACTGGCACTTCACCAATGTTCCCAGCCAGGATTGGGGTGGCAGCTCTTCCACTTCCAAGTAGAAATTTAGGGGTGCCTGATCTCCTCTCTGACAGGTGGGACAACACCAGCTGCGGGTCTCCCAGGAACAAGGCAAAGGTCAGGTTGCCTGGGGCTGGAGGGAGAGTGTTCTGAAGTCTGGAGGGATGTTGCAGTCAAAGCTGAAAAATCAGGTTCAGATTTGAGCCATGTTTAGACGGTGGAAGAAACAGGAAAGCCCTGTGTGAGAGGCAGTGGGTGCGGGCAAGTGGGAAGTGGCCTGGATTAATTATAGAGGTAGAAGGCGAATATCTAGCATATGTTTCTGTGGGGGACCCCAGTTCATTTAAAGGGGTCATGTTTGAGCATCCGGAGCCGTGAGACTTCTCTTTCATTTTAATATTACAGTCTCTGTTTTTAGGATAGTCAGGAGCCTCAGCATGTCGAGTGGTCTAGCCTGCTGGCTGACACGGCTGGCGTAGAAAGAGTCATGCCATTGTCCACATCCTTTGGGATCCGTGGTTCAGCTACTTAGAATCACCTTCAGGGGAATCAGAGGAGGAAAGAACAAGTAGGAATTGTACACTTGGGAGTGTCTGTCCTCGGAGGAATTTCCAGCATCAAGTGAGGAGGAATTGATGAAGAGGCATGTGTGGACGTGAGGTGGCATTGTTACTTGTCGAAACAAACTGTGTCCTCTCATTACTGATCCTATTTGCTTCTCACTTCCTGTTCAGCTGCCACAAAACATAGGGGATTCAGGAGCCAACTCCCTGTTTCCCACAGTGGGAATTCCTTGTGTGCAACTGCCGGTTGTCTTTTCCAACACATTCTACCATTTTTCTTTATTAACAAGACGCTGGTTGGTTTGGATGGCAATGCTTCCACTTGAACTACCAGCCTCCCAGCCTCTCTTGGCACTAGAGCGGTCATTTTACACAGTCCTGGCCAAAGAGACTGAGATAGAAGTTCTTGGGGGCAGCTCCTGGAGAAGGGCTTACAACTGGACAGTCTTGGTTGGCTTAATCTTTTGCCTTTTGACCTTTCTCCTGTCTTTTTGCCTGGAATGTGGAAGTTATGCCTCTCTTTGTAGGAGCTATCTTAAGGTCACAAAATAAGTCTGCTAAGAATGGGAACTTAGAAGGATAGGTCCCTGATGGCATTGCAGAGTCACCATACCTGTTTGGGACCCCTGACCTCCATGGGAAAACAAACCCCACTTTGGAGAGGTTATTGTGTTCAGCCCAAAGCATTCCTAACTGGTACACTCTCACTTACTCTATAAAATAATAGTTATTCTCATTTCGCCATGCTGTAGGGAATTCTGGCCAGACCTCAGCCAAACTAAGACCTTAAATAATTGGATTTTCTTTATATCGCTGTACAAGAATGGCTGTTATTCAGAATAATAACACCGAAGCTGCACAACTTCTGGAATCATCACACAAAATTATGTTATAGTAAGTAGACTATACTTATTTAAGTGGAAGTCTGCCTAATATATTTTAGAAAGATTTTTCACAATAAGGAACAAACAGTAACTTTAGAATTCAATTAACAAAACCATCTTATTCCCTAAGTATTCTGGTTAATCAGCATTTTTATACCTGATAATTTTATTTTACTCTGCTTAAATGCTGCTTTTAAAATTAAAAAATGATGTTATGTTCTTTCAACCTATGGGAAGTTCTTTCGACCTATGAGGTGTGAAGTTTATGAAATTACTTACTTGACTAAATCAAATTTAGGTCATGAACTTAAAAGAAAGAAAAAATAATTCTGCTTTACATCTTTTCTAAGGTTAATAAAATGTATCCAGTTAATTACAGGACATAAAGATTGCCAGTATTCTACTTTTCTCAAGTAAATATCCTGAACTAGAGCTAGCCAGCCTACAACTATATGAGTGTGTTTTTTAATGAAAGTATTTGAGACTAAAAAGTTAATCTAAAGAGATAATAGAATGAGACAAGTTCCACCCAACAAATCTGAGTGATACTGGATATTAAAGTTAGCCAGACCTTTTAAAATTAAAATATTTATGAAGTTAAGTCCTCAAATATTAAAGGTATGATATAGCATAAGGGACACATTAGAAGGAATACAGAACAAGTGGAAACTATTGTCCCAAACCTCCAGGTCCAGTATGGTAAGCAGTAACTACATGTGGTTAGTGAGATTTGTGATGGTGCTGTATGTGTAAAATATACATTAGATTTCAAAGGCTTTTATACAAGGAAAAGACTGTACAATATCTCATTAAAATTTTTATATTGGTTATATGTGGAAATTATATTTAGGAAATATGGGTTAAATAAAATATTAAATTCAAGCTCACCTATTTCTTTTTACTTCTTTTTTTTACTAGAAACTTTAAATCTGTGGCTCTCATTATATATTTCTCTTGGCCAGTGCCTGTCTACAATAAGGAATTGAAACAGACTCTCAGGGACTTAGGAGAAAGCTAGTGAATAGACAGCATTGTTCTTATAAATGAGGAAAAAATGACATTAAAAAGCTGTCAGTCGGCTTCCCTGGTGGCGCAGTGGTTGAGAGTCCGCCTGCAGATGCAGGGGACACAGGTTCGTGCCGTGGTCTGGGAGGATCCCACATGCCGCGGAGTGGCTGGGCCTGTGAGCCATGGCCGCTGGGCCTGCACGTCCGGAGCCTGTGCTCCACAGCAGGGGAGGCCACAGCAGTGAGAGGCCCACGTACCGCAAAAAAAAAAAAAAAAGCTGTCAGAAATTCTTGAAAGAAGTCTGCTTACTAGAATTTTGTGTCCACAGAGTCTCTCATGCATAGAGCAGCCTGAGTGAATGTCACAAAATGTAAGTCAGGCCCCATCTCCCCTGCTCAGCCCTCCAAGGGCTTCTCATCTCATTGAGAATAAAACTGAAGGCCTCATAAGGGCCTGCCAGGCCCCACAAGGTCTGGCTCCTGGCCAGATGTGTCACTTACATCTCCCTTTCTTGCTCACCCGATGATGCTGGCCACTCTGGCCCTTCAGCTGGCTTTTGGACATGGCTGTGTGCTGCTCTCAGGGCCTCTGCATATAGGATTCACTTTCTCTGGATCCTCCTGTGACTCACTCTCACCTGTCTCAGGACTCTGCTCAGATAGGCCTGCCCTCACCTCACCACCTCTCCTTGCCTACTGCACTGTCCTCACTCTCAATCCCTTTTTAATTCATCTACCCGGCACCTAACACTGCCTGGAAAAGCCATATCCAATTGTTTCCTTGCCTTTACCACCACCATATCTCCATTGCCTAGAACAGTAGTGGGAAGCAGTTAGGTTCTCAATAAATATTTGTCAAGCAAATGAATGAATGAAAACATTTTAAGAGAAGCAACCAAAAAAAGACGGAAAAAAAGTTTGGAAGGAAATACACCACAGTATAAATCAGATCTGTTTCTGGGGTGGTGAGAGTATGATTGATTTTAACTCTTTTCTGCTACCTCCCCAAGTATGTCCCCTCTTCTTCCTTGTTAAAAGAACCTTATTTTGTTCAGGCACCCCCTCTTCTACACGTGGTCATGTTTCACTCAACCACTCATGGTTATCTCGTGTTTCTATCTGTGATTGGTTTAGGGATAAATATATGATGTCATGCACAGCTGGAGAGCTTTGAGCAGAAGGCTGTGGAGAAGGCCGTCTGGGAGGGTTTTATTGCTTAAAAAGAGATGCTCATGAAGTAACGGTATGTCAGAGTCCCACTGGGTTTGGTTTGTGTGTGATGCTTGGAATGGCAGTTGCCATATCCTGTCCATGGAGATGCCGGCCCCAACACTGAGGATGTCAGAGTGAAAAGATGGAAGGAAACCCAGTCCTGCATGATGTTCTTGGGCTGGCAAATTAAATATCTCAGAGCCAGCCAACTTCATGTTTGGGGAGATAATAAATCATTCTCAGTGTTTAGGCCATTTTGAGCTGGTTTTTCTGAAAAAAAATTTTTCCTAGCCAAATGTATCTAACTGATCCTCTGTTATAACAAAATTCAAGTGAAGCAGCCTCCAAATTATAAACCTGTCAGACAAAAGTGCAGAGGTCATAATAAGAGATACGGTTGTAGAGTCTCCCTAAGGAATAGGCTAGGGACACAATTAGCACAAAATGAGCGCGCAGTACTTGAGAGAAGAACAACTCCAACAAAGAAGAAACACCTTGAATTACCAATATAATCATATAAGCTTGAATTATAAATCTAACACACAAATGTGAAAAAATGATTCTGCTTTTCACATAATCTATGCTGGTTCAGGCACATTTGGAGTCCTGAGTTCAAGTCTGTAGTCATGTTATAAGATCACTGACAAATTCTACTGAAAAGAAGGATGATTTGTTTTCAGTAGAACTACTATTTTTGTCTGAGAAACTATCCCTACCCCTATTCTTACTCCATGTGTTTTGGTGAAGTGGATGCCCCAGTCTGGGGTGTTGGTTGTTTTTCCTGGCCTGCATGATTTGTTCAGGGATGGATGTGTGAACTGATCAGAGCCAACAAAACACGATAAGACATTTTCTGGCTGTGCTGGGGGAAAGCATACACTTTTGAATCAGATTGAACCTTGCAAAATATAACTCTGGAGCTGCTGGACACCATATTGCCATTTGCTGAGCTTGAGAATTAAGCCACGTTGATGGGAATAGAGGTGAGAATTGGAGAGAACCCAGATTCTGGTGACATCATTTTGGGCCCCTGGATTGAGACGTGCCTGAAGTGTAACCTCAACTTTTTTTATTTGTGAGCCCTTACACTTGCCTTCTTGCTTAATCTTGTCTGAGCGTGGAGTTCTGTCATTTCCAATGGAAAGGACCTAACTGAACAGATGTGAAAAGATCACAAATGACTGCAGTTATTTGAATAGTTGTCACATGGAAAAGATTAAGAATTAGTCTCAGTTGCTCTAAAAGAATAACACCCATGGAAGGGAATCCATTAAAAGGTTCAGTTGTCCTGGACTTAGCGTAGAACTTTTTAAACATTTGTGACGATCCAACAATGTAGCTGTTTGCTTCAAGCAGCTGTGACTTCTCTGTCAGTGTATGAATTTAACTAAAAGCTAGTCATGCTCTAAGTGGGAATTTCCATATTGAGTTAGAGTCAGGGCTTCTAAGCTCTTTCCAGCTAGATGTTCAATGATTCTCCAATATAAATGGGAGACAGGGATTATACTAGACCAGGTATATGGATGTGCTTTGTAACTGATTCAGTAGAAAAGTGTGTATTGGTTAAGGGGAGGCTCTGGAGAAAAACCCATGTTTGAAACCCAGTTTTGAGCTTTATTAACTATGTGACATTGGGAGAGTAAGTTAACCTCTCTGAGTCTTAAATTCCCCATTTGTAAAATGGGGATAATACCTACCATTTAGGGTTGTAAGGACTGAATCCAATGCTGTGTATAAGCATTTATCACAGAGCCTGGCATGCTGTATGCTCCGTAGATATCAGCCGGTATTATTCAAATGCTATGAAAATATGAGGCAGAATTATTTTTGCTCTTCTTGTTCTTTTAGCATAATCATTCTGGGGATAAAAGGAAAAAATAAGCCATATTTCATTAAACTTACACAATGGAGGGTGGGTTTATGGGTAGACAAATGTATAAAAAGAACACAATTTTTCCCCCCATACATGTAGAAAGTAATTTTATCAGCTATGATTTTTAATTCTGGAAGGTTTTTGCTTTAGTGTAAAGACACATGTCATGAAACAGGACAAAGGGAAGGAAGGGAAGAATAGAAATAGCCTCTGCACTAAAGTTGTAGTGTTTTTTTTTTTTTTTTTTTTTTTTGGTCATTGAATTTTTAATTCTGTTTCTTTTTCAATTAACTCATCCCATCTGATGACTTTCCTAGAAAGGGTGAGTATTACATGGACAAAGCACTTACATAAGCCAACATGAAAATTACAAAAGGAAAAAGGATAAAGAGATTGCAACATTTGATTGAAAAATATTAATAAAAGTCTTATTCCTTTGAAGTAGTTCCCCTCTCTCCTTGGGGGATAAATGTCCCTTTCATTGCCAGATAACCTTTAAATTAAAGTTGTAGTGGTTTTTTAGTGATTAGTGTGCCAAAGGAGGAAGGAAGAGGAGGGGAACGTCTCTCTCTTACTGATGTAGGTCGTGTGTCCTAGGAGAGGAAGACAGCTAAGCTATTAGACTCTGCGATGGCTCATATAGACTACTAATACTGAATATTATTTCAAACTGATAAGTAATGCCATTTTATGGGGAAATAGTTTTTAAAAATGCAAGAATAAAGGATTAAAATGAAAGACAAGAATAAGTAACCAAATACCTGATGCCTATTTGCTGTTTTAAAGTATTACATAGATAAGAATAAAATTGTGCTGCTATGATGTGGAGGTTTTGTTTTTAGGAATTTGTCTTAATATCCTCTGAACTTAGGAGGTTATTGAATTATTTGATGGTAATTTTGTCATCAGTTTTCAATTGAGATGCCTTCCTAAATACTATTTTTAAAGATATACTGATTTATGGTTCTTCCCAAGAGGTTTTTCTTAATTCTTTGTTGTATGTTTTAATTTACTTTGAAAATTATTGGTCTTTCTATATGATATTTTCTTTCTCTTTTCATTTCTTTCCTCTTTTAATTTCTTTCTCATCTCACAGTCCACAAAAGGGATTTTCAATTTTACTCATTTTGTTCAAAGCACTGACTCTTGGCATTTGGTGTTTTGCCAACTGGTTCTGATGTTACTGTTGTATTTTTGCTTTGATTTTTAGAACCTAATTTTTAAAATTCCTTTTGTAGGTTAGAATATATTATATCATTGATTTTCTAATTGTAAAACATCTTTTGTTCATTGTTCTCATAATTATTTAAAGTATGTATTTGGTTATAGTTAGTTGTGAGGTATAAAGCTGAGTATGTTTAAAACTTTAAACGAGAAAATGCATTTTGGTAAGTACATGCTGATTTATATTCTACTCTATTTCAGTGGAAATATGTGAACATTTGTGATGGGCCTAGGTCAGATAAGCAATTCAGTTCAGAAAGAAAATACGTTGGAATTATGTATTCATATGCATACATAATATGCTTTTGAAGATTAAATATACTTGCTAGTTGATTGCTTTGGGGGAAGATTAATGGAAATGGGCAAATTAATTATCAACAATCATGAATAAAAAAGAGAGTATAGAGTAAATTTCATTTGTAACTTTCCATACAATTCATTTAAGGGGAAATGGTGTTTTCAAAATATTAAATAGAAAGACATGTGTCTTTCCCAAAGCTATATATGCCATATTTTTCTATGCTTTTTAATAACTTGAATATCGATGAATTTAGACTGCTATGCATGATATTCTTAACGTAGGAGTAAAATGATGTTCATATTCCAATGGTGCAGCAACTTGGGGTACATTAAGGAAACTTGCCTTCTTGTCTTTTCTGCAAGGATGGCTCAAGTACACACACCTTCAGCCGTTGCAGGATTTTTGTGAACTGGGCCCTGGGCTCCAGATAATGGGAGTGTTCTTGGCTAATCAGAAGAAACATCAGTTCTGTGCTGTGTGTCAGTGGGACCTTGAGTGGCTGAACACCAGCCTTTGCCAACCACATCCTTCCTTTTCTTCAAAGGCCAACTGAAGGACAGGTGGCCCCTAAGTTTTAGGGTTCATATCACCAAGATGTTGGAATTGTTTCATCCTTTATACGTCTGGGTGTTCACATCTGAAGTGTGGATGTCCTTGATTGGTGGATGGCGTAGGTAAAAATGTTGTTGATACCATTTGAATTTATTTATCCTATTATTTATGGATTACTGGATAAATAAACGATGGCAAAGCCCTGCAATGGAATGCTATGCAGCTCTGAAAAAGCACGAGGGAGCTCTCAATGCACTAGTGTAAAAGTATCTCCAGGATATATTGTTAAGTGAAAAATGCAAAATAGTGTGTCCAGTATGCTGTCTCACGTGTAAGACAGTGGACGTGAACACGTATTTCTATTTGCTTGCCTTTGTATAAAGAAAATCTGGAGGAGTGCACAGGATTCTAATAAAAGGGATACATATATGAGGTGGGGGTGAGGAGGATGGAAATGGGATTTGAAGTAAGACTTCTCAATATACACCTAATTATATGTAAAATTTTGAAGTATGTGAAGATGTTACTTATCCAATGAAATAAGTTAACATTAAAAATTTTTAAAAGAAAATATCACCCTGGATGCATGAAGCGAATGGATTAGGAAGGAGAAGAGATATAGAGGGCCGATTTAGAGGCTGTTGTGGTGATCCATGGAGAGAGAGTGATTCTAGAGTGGTAGCAGTGGAGACAGACAGAAGCGGGTAGGTTTTAGAGGCACTGAGGAGGTAAAATAGGCAGGGCTGTGTCGATAACGGGGAGGGGAATGATGAAAGAGGAGGAGTCAAGGATGACTCCCAGGTTTCTGGACCACACCCTTAGATGGATTCATGAATCAGGGGAATAGAAGAAGGCTCAGTTGGTGGGGATGATGATACATTTGCACATGTCGAGATGGGGCCAGACCCATACAAGGTGTTTAATAGAAGTCTGTTGAACAAAGGAGTGAATAAAATGTTTTAGAGATAGCAAAGTAGAGACGTGAAGGAGGCAGTTGGGTTTGTCAGTCTGGGGCTCCAAGGGGAGGTCTGGGCTAGGGATTCGAATTTTGGGGTCATCAGCCCATAGAGGTTTTTGAAGCACTGGCAATTGTGGAGGACAACTAGGAAATTAGAAATAGAAGAAAAGTGGGGTTGGGACCCAGCCTTGAGGAATTCCAAAACATCAAGGCCCGCTAGTGGAGGACAATGCAGCAAAGAAGACTGGGCAAGAGTGGGCAGAGGGGTGGGAAAACTGGGAGAGTGTGGCAATATTGGACCAAGGAAAGAGTTTCAGGAAGGAGGCAGTGAGTGCATACTGAGAGCTGCAGGGCTATCGGGTATGATGGGGATGGAGGAATGTCCTCGGGATCTAGAGCGGGCATCAGTCATCCCAGCGAGATCCGTCTCAGAGGCCTCTTGGGAGAAAGGTGGATTACAGTGGATTGAGAACTGCTTACTTCAGATACTGGCCCACCATCTTCCCTGTCATGCTGGCTTGAAAACAGATGAGCTTCCTCAATTCCTCCTGTATCTTTATCCCTATCCCTCATCCTTACTAAACCATTTTCAAGTTCTGTTTACTCTGTTTCAACATTATCTCTTGCTTCCGTCTTCTTTTCACCATTCGTACTGCCACTTCACCAATTCAGATCCAGCCAGCAGTCACAGCAGTGAATTCTACAAACACCTACTGTGTGCTGCTATACTCTGTTGTATGTAGAGATAACTCCCCTCTAGTCTTACTTCCTTTCTCAGATGCTTTGTATTACAGCCCTCTTACTCTCTTATTGGATCGACTCAGGTTACAGTTTTATTTGCCCATTCCTTTCTTTAAAAGGGGGTTCGGAGGAAAGGAAGTCGGCTATATATTTTGAGTGGCTGTTAGGTAGAGAGTGGGGCAAAAGCTTTAATTACATACATGTTCTCATGTAATCATCATAGTGAATCACAAGATAGATATTCGTTTCCTGTTGCTTTCTGTGTGAGTCAGAGAAAGCTCAGGAAGGTTGAGGATCTTTTTCAGAATACTTTAGCTAGTTAAAAGGACAGAGCTAGAATTCAAACCAGATCTGCCCAGTGCAAGGTTTAGATTGTTTTCATTTTCTCTTGAGGTTAAATATCATCTAGCCACTCCAGAGATGGCACCTCTCCATGCAGCCTAAGATAAGGAAGGGGGGAAGGCAGTGCCACAGAAGTTGAGGGTGGAGAGCATTTTGAGAAAGACTGAGCAGCCTGCAATCACACTTCAGGGAGGACAGAAGTCGAGAGTTACCAAAAATGAGAAAAAAACAATTAGAATTGACTAAAAGGGAGGTAACCTTTTAGAGTAAACTGCTTTTGAGTGATGGGGGTGGAAACCAGATTATTGGGAGAATCAGAAGGAAGTGGGTGGGTAGGAAATAAAAGCAGCTGAGATAGACAAGGTGTTCCATAAAATTGGGGTGAAAAGGAACGAGAACTATGGAGGACTGAATAGAATATAATATAGACACACAGTAGAAACACATGCACCCACCCATACATTTATACCTTTAGGTGGAATAAGCCTGTAGACTTGGAAAGTTAGAGAGAGAGGAAGAGAAATAATTTAGAAGCTGAGCCTTAGAGGAGGGAAGAAAGCACAGGCCCACAGTCAGTGTTCTTTCAATACGTCCTTGCACGGGGAAGGTTTAGATTCTGTTGAATAAAACTTGTGTAGGAAACTCCTGCTTGAGATAATGGGGATCTTCAACCCAAAGGGACATGCCAATCTCAAATTTCAAGGAAAAGTTGAGGTCCAGACACCTAGCCTGGCAGGTACAGGTGAAAGAGGTTGTGATCATCATGCAAATCTGTGTTGCAGCTTGCCCCCAACCCCACCCTGAACTCCCTAGTCCCCTCCCCTGCCTTATTTTCCTCCATTGCACTCATAATTATCTGACCCTACTATATCCTTTTACTTATTTATTTATGAGTTTTCTCTCCACCCCACACCAGTTTGTCAGCTTCATAGATTTTTGTCTGTTTCATTCACTACTGTATCTCCCCAGTCCTTAAAGCAGTACTGCAGATACTGAAGATATAGTCTTTGAATGAATAAATTAATCAGTCAAGATGGAGTCAAAGTCCCAGTGTAGGCATGGAATGGATTTTAGAGTTGCTTCAAACACTAGTGTTTGTGGCTCACTTTTTAGAGGATGCAGGTGTCAAGTTAAAACAGTAGGGTTGGACAGACTCATTCCTAGTGGTGTGGTGAAGTACTTGCCAGCGAATCCAATTTCTAAGGTCATGTGCTAGTTAGGAGAATAAGGCCTTGTTACGCTGTCTCAATTATCTACTGTTGCCTCATAAACCACCCTGTAACTTTATTTATTATTGCTTCTAATTTCCTGGGTCAGGAACTTGGGCAGAATTCATGTGGGTGGTTTGTTGACTCCAAAAGGCATCATGTGGGATTACTCACTTGACTGCACTCAGCTGATATCTAGGCTGGACTGAAAGGTCCAAGAAGGCTTCATTTATATGTCTGACCCCTCAGTGCTTCCCCACGTGGCACTGTCTTTCTTAACAGGGTTAGCTTGGGCTTCCTTGCAGCATGGTGGACTCCTAAGAGGGAGTTTTCCAAGCAGCGAAGGTGGAAGCTGCAGATCTCTTAAGGCTCAGCCTCAGAAGTTACACAGTATCACTTGCCCCACTCTCTGTTGGTAAAGATAAGTCACAAGTTGAGTTTAGAATAAAGGAGAGGGGAAGAGTTTACCTCTCAAAGAGAGAGGGGACAAAGAATACATAGCCATCTTTAGTCCACCGCATCTCATTAGGAGATTATATTGTTAGGATGCTTAGAACTGGCTTTCTCTCCCAATTTACTTTGCAATCCAAGAAGTTAGTGAGAATTCAGAGAGCACAGATAATTTGCAAAATTTTCTGAGGAATTGAATACGGTTAAATTAACAGTTAATTCCACACTTGCCAAGTTCATGGAGAGATTTGTAAGGAACCAACTGGCAGGTGAGTTAAATGACTGGTTGAAATCATTATTTTTAAAAAGGCCTTGCTATATTTTAGAGAAATAATTTAATTTTTGTGAAAATTAAATGTGCTCATTTTAAAAATTTCAAGCAATTGTAAAAAAATACAAATAAAACCACAAATCATCTAAACTCTCCCTGTGCAGAGAAAAAAAATCCATGATAGCATTTGGTGAGCATCATTTTAGTTGTCTCTTTGTGCTTATGTCCATTTAGAAGGATGGCTGGCTGTCTGGTTGGCTGACTCTACAGGCAGGTAGATAGAAAGTTGATAGATAAAAACTTATAAGAATGCGATCACACTATACATGTTATTTTCATGAAATATTGAAACTGAATTTACTTGAATTTAAAAGAAGAAAAATGAAAAAGAAGGAAGAACTTCAAGTAAGAGCTATTAATTTTAGAGCTAGTAGTTCCTAAAAAATTATATGAAGGTCATGGGGAAAATATGAAAACTGGTGAGAAATTGGATTTACATAAACTATATATTAAAATTTTAGACAGTATCAGTTGTTCCCCACTGTGAAAGTTTACATGGTTAGAATTCTAACACTGTGTCCTACACTGTTTCCCTCAGCTCCTGATTCTTGTGGTTTATATTGTTTTTATTTTGTGAAATTTACATTCTGTTTTTCTAATATCATTCCCACAGGTGTTAGTTTCTACATTTAAACAGGTTCAGTGATAACCTTGGTTTAGAATCATGGTTCTAAATTCTTCAATTTGATTCATCTTTTGGTTGGATGAATTTTGGTTTCCGCCCCCACAAAGGGATAAACCCATAAAGGGCACTATATCCCCCCAAATTCTTTCATGTTTGAAAAAGTCTCCTTGTTGATTTCATAACCTTAAATAGCAGGTATAATGTTATTGTACACTCACGTCTTTCTAGACTTTTTTTAAGTTTGTCCTGATACGGATTGATGCTGTTGAGAACCAGCTCTATTTTTTTCCCCCTTTCATATTCCTTGATTTCTTTTTTCATTTCAGATGTCTGCGTACATCTTTCCACGTTCTGAAGTTCAGTGACTTTACCTGGATCTCGTTGATAATAATTCTATCATTCTTTCCCCCACTATGTTATGTGTCCCTTGGATCATAACATTCAGCTCTTTCATTAAGGAAAATATCCTATATTATACTTTTTATGTATTGTACCTCTGTTTACCTCTGCACCTCTGTTTTCGATTTTGTTGTTTGTGTTTGTTGGGTTCTTTCTTTTCTTTGGGAACACCAGTGATGTTTATGTTGCATTCTCTTTGTATGACTGTTATCTTCTTTTTAATTGCTTGAATGCATTTTTCCCTCTGTGTTTTATTTATTGTTATTACGTCAAGCCTTTACTTCATGACATTGATTTGCTTTTCAGGTGTGTCTTTTCTATTCCAAGCTGCTTCTAATTTATCTATTAAATCTGCACTGGTGGTGTTTTGGCCTCAGTTTATTTCCTTAACTCTACAGTCCCTTTTTTTTTTCTTTTATTTATTTATGTTTGGCTGCGTTGGGTCTTTGTCACTGCAAGCGGGTTTTCTCTAGTTGCAGAGAGCGGAGGCTACTCTTCGTTGTGGTGCGCGGGCCTCTCACTGTGATGGCTTCTCTTGATGCGGAGCACAGGCTCTAGGCGCGTGGGCTTCAGTGATTGTGGCTCGCAGGCTTAGTTGCTCCGCGGCCTGTGGGATCTTCCCAGACCAGGACCAGGGCTCAAACCTGTGATTAGCAGGCGGATTTTTAACCACTGCGCCGCCAGGGAAGTCCCTACAGTCCCTTTTTGTGTCTTGTTCTGTTGTTTTAACATCTCATCTTTGAGCCTCTACTGTAGTGATAACATATACTTGTTAAGCTCCTTCACAGTGAAAAGTATTTGTAGGAAAACTGCTTCTCTTCTGAGGGTTGTGTTTTCTTTTTGAACTTTGTTCAACAGTCTTATGCATATTCAGTTGCTTCTTTCACCAGGGTTATTTTTGTAGCATGTTGGTATAGTTACTATATCATTTTATTCCCATCTTGCTCATTCATGAGTTATTTAAAGCTTAATGTTTGTTCTGACATAGTGTGGTTGACTTCTTCTTGATATTCAGCCCTATTTGATATCGGTTAGTTTTATTCTTTAGACTACCGTTTACTTCTCCGTAGCCTGAAGGTGCAGGGCTGGAGGAAGGGAAGGGAGTAGACTTCACTGCAGCTGAGTGTAGCCTTTAATGGAGGACTGTTCTTTTTTCTGAATTCTCATTCAATGTCCTGTACCGGAGTACTTTCCACTAAGCTGAGGGTTACCCCTTGTGGACCTTGGTGTATTCCGGTTCAGCCCACTGTCCTAAAAGAGAGCAAATTCTGGTGGCCCTTCTTACCTTTGCTGAAATGGTATGTTGGGGCTTCTGTTCACGATGGTTTTTCATTACTTTTTTTCAGGCTGGCTTCTTACCACCTCAGTTTGCTTCTCTCCAAATAAGAGGGTACTTGTCCGAATTTTAAGGATTTTATTCACTTATCCTCTTTCTTCAGTACTGCTTCTGGGGGTGAGGTGGGATTAGAAGCCCCTTAGTACAATCATACAACAGAAAAAATATATATATATATATATTTTTTCCCTTCCTGTAATCTTTGAACTTTTTAGCTAAGCTTTTATGCCATTCCTTTTTTTTTATTGTTGTTGGTAAGTTTGGGGCTCACTCTTTGCCTTGCCATTTCTCTGTTTCTCTGAGTGGAAAATTCTGTGGTGGGAAAATTCAGGGTCTGTTGTAAGTTCAGATACAACTGCAGTGATTAACACCAGGCATAATGTAGCGGTCACTAGTGATCTCCTATATTGTTCATTTTCATGACTTTCTGTAATTACCTAAAAACACTACTTTGGTAGTTTTTAATAGACATAAAGAGTTTTACGTAATAGGTGACTAAAAAACCAAGTGGACAGTAAGAGGACCCTTATGTTTTTGCATAAAATGACAGAAAAATTCAGCAGAAAAACCATTGCCTTATGATAGAGTGCAGACAACATTAGTCTCACTGGAAGGCTTGTCTTAACTTGAGTAGGTAGCAAATAGGTCTTTGCTGAGCTCCCTTGGTGGGATATTTTTTGTCTCCTTAGCTCCTGTTGTAACCAAGTGTCTGTGGTAGGCAGAGTTCTAAGATGGCCCCGAGATTCCCCTTCCCGAGTGTGCATGCTCTGTATACTTCCTTCCCCTTGAATGTCAATAGGCCTGATCTAATCAGGTGAGTGCTTTTCAAAGAGAGTTTAAAGATCAGAGAGGTTGAGAACTGCAGCCGATGCTTGAAGGTGGTAACCTCTGTGAGTTCTGTAGCTACAGGAAAATGAATTCTGCCAACAAACACATGTGCTTGGAAGAGTACTCTGAGCCTCATGTGACACCTCAGCCCTGGCCAACGCTTTGATTTCAGCCTGGTGAGACCCTGAGTAGAGAACTCAGTTGTGCTGTGTCCATACTTTTGACCTACAGAACTGTGAGGACACCTACAGGATTGGTGTCAAGTCACTAAATTGTGGTAATTAATTAGGTAGCAACAATATATGAATATTTTAAAAGTACTTTTTTTTTTTTTTTGCGGTACGCGGGCCTCTCACTGTTGTGGCCTCTCCCGTTGCGGAGCACAGGCTCCGGACGCGCAGGCTCAGCAGCCATGGCTCACGGGCCCAGCTGCTCCACGACATGTGGGATCTTCCTGGACCGGGGCACGAACCCGTGTCCCCTGCATCGGCAGGCAGACTCTCAACCACCGTGCCACCAGGGAAGCCCTTAAAAGTACTTTTAAACGATTTGCTTTATTTTAATTAATTCTGATTCTCTCCCTAAAGGGAAAAGCTCATTTCTTGTTTCATAATTTACTTTTTCAAAGAGGAAGCTTTTGTTATGCTTTCCAAATTTTGTTACTTTTTTGTCCCCGCTCCTCTGCCCACTTTTCTACCTCAATACTGAGGTCAGAATAGGGATTTTAGATTGTTTACTGGTTTTAACTATAATTACAGCTTGGACACACTGATGAAAATGGTTTAAAAGTATAGTGGAACCCCATTTTGAAAATAGTTTTATCCTACTTGATCATGCTGTATGATCCTTTTAATGTATTCTTGGGTTCTGTTTGCTAGCACTTCGTTGAGGATTTTTGCTTCAATGTTCATCAGTGATATTGACCTGTAATTTTCTTTTTTTGTGGTATCTTTGTCTGGTTTTGGTATCCGGGTGATGAAATAGATAACTTATAAGGACCTACTGTATAGCACAGGGAACTCTACTCAATACTCTGTAATGACCTATATGGAAAAATAATCTAAAAAAGAGTGGATATATGTATATGTATAACTGATTCACTTTACTGTGCAACTGAAACTAACACGACATTGTAAATCAACTATACTCCAATAAAATTTTTTAAAAAATAGCTTTAGAGAACAGGTCAACATCCAGTTCAGTGGCATATGTTAAGTCCATGGTGTTTTTTAAAATTTTATTTTAAAAATTAACTTTATTTATATATATTCTGAACACTACACAAGTCCTAACTGCACAGCTCACTTAACTTCTACAAAGTGAACATACCTATGTACACACCCAGATAAAGAAATAGAACATTTCCAGAACATGCCCTCTCCCCTCAAGGCAATGACTCTTCTGGCTTCTATCACCATAGGTTAGTTTTGCCTGTTTTGGGGCATTGTGTTCTCTTTTGGTTTTGGCTTCTTTAGCTCAGTGTTATGTTTGTGAGAGTCATCCATGTTGATGCAGTAGTTGGTTCGTTCTTGTTATTTTATAGAATTTGCTGTGTAAACATACCACAATTTATGTACCCATTCTACTGTTGCAGAATTGTACTTATTTTATTCTTGTAGAATGGGTTGGTTTTATTTGGGGTTATTACCATTAGCACTGCTTTGAACATTCTTATACATGTATTCTGATGAATGTTCATTGTATACGTAGAAGAACTGCTGGGTCACAGAAAAAAATATATATGTATTGGGTTTTTTTTTTCAGCTTTAGTAGGTGTTAAGAAATGGTTTCCCAAAGTTACATCAGGTTACACTCCCACCAGCAGTGCATGACAATTACAGTTGCTCTGTATCTTTACAAAACACTTGGCATTATAATTTATTTTTCTTACTATTATTGTCAGCATCATCATTATTTAAAATTTTAACCAGTCTGATGTATGTTGGTATTATCTCAGTGTGTTTTTAATTTGCATTTCCCTCATGACTCATGATGTTTAATACCTTTCCATGTGTTTATTGAAAGCAAGTACTTTTCAAACTTTGGGTCATGCTCCATTATTGGGTCATGAAATCAAATTAGTGCATTAAGACCAGCATTTAAAAAATCTGAAGTAGAATAGCATGCAGTAGAAGAGAGTAAATTGCAAGTTGTAATGGTAAGTATGGTATATATTTATACATATGAAACTTTGTTTCAGTTTCATATGTATAAATATATGCATCTCTATCTATATACCTTCATAGATGTATACCCATATGTATGTATCAATTTCTTATTTGTATATATAAATATATATATTTGCACTGAGCGACTGTGGGAAATGTATTTCTTGTTGTAAAAATATTCTTATTTCTTATTGTCAGAAAGGTTTATGAAACCCTACTGTGTATTACACATTTAAACAAATCTACAACTCAATGAAGACAAACACAATGCTTACCTCATTTGCATTTAGCACAGTTCTGAAAGATGGAACTCATAACTGAGATATTGGAAATATGATTCGTGACAATTTTGTTAGGCCAAACTGGAAGCACACCATTAAGATGAAATATGAAAAGTAAAAGTAAAGTCCTTCATACAGTAAGTGTAAAGTCTTTGTAATTGAATGAAGGAAAGTTACCCTAAAAATGCATGGGGTAAAGAACCAGAATTATCAGTCCTAAATGCAGAACCCTGAGTCTCCAGACCTCGAAAGAGAATCTGTGGATGGTGGCCCCAGAGTCTGTATGTTTCAGAAGATTCTTGGTGAGTCTGATAATCTGATAATTTCGGGAACCACTGATGGAGGCTGGAGCTTGCAGTGAATTTCACCTACTGTAAGGGAGGAGGTCTCATGGAAGAGAGATTCTAAGTGTGCAAACCTTTATTAAGCCTAACATTCCCCAAAACACTGTATTTCAGAGTAATTCTACCCATATTCCTTTACCCTATAAAGTATTATTCTATAGCAACAAAACTCAGGAGAAGCCATTTAATTAAAGAACCATTATCTATAATTTCTATACAGTTAGGATAGAAGACAGGCAGCGAGTTAATCTGCTTTCAAATCCCTCTCCATGTGTATTTTAACTCCCTAATCCTCTTTTTCTCTAAACCCCCACTATAATGGAACCCCTAATGTGAGCTGCATACATTTTTTCAATTATATAATACTTTGGTGCCTTTGTCTCTGAGATTTACTCTACTTTCACATTTGTATGCATTTTAAAGTAAAATTCTGAAGGCTTTATAAACACACCACTTTCTAATTAACAGTGAGCATAAAATGCTAGTGTGACAAATGTTAACCATGCATATTAGGGAATATTTAGAATCAATCTAAGTTGCTTCCCCCCGCCTCGCCCCGAAAGGTCAGATTTATACTATCCAAGATTGGGGAGAATGAATTTGTAATTTGGACAAACACTTCCCTGAATACCAATATTACTTTATGTAGTAATTATGGGATTTTAAATGCCAATGAGTTCTGTTTTCTTTGTGTGAACTTGTGAATGTAATAAAACACTTTTGAAAAGCTAATCGAATAAAACTATCTAAGATTTAATTATCAGCTTCTTACAGATTTTATGCACCAGATCATCTGTGTTGCCAAAATCACTTACGTGACTTAGGAATCACAGAATTCTCTTAAACCTTTCATTTTGTTCTTAGAATTAACATGGCTTTTTAAAAATTATATACAGTTTAAAAATTATGCATAAAAAAGCAAAGAGAAAAAATTTTAAACTAATCAAATCTCTACAACTCAGATAAAATTGCTATTAATATTTTGGTGGATATTTTTCGAGACATGTCAGTATATATACATGCACACACACTCATACAAACACCTAGTTTTACATAAACAGATTAATAGAATATATGATATTCTGTTACTTGTCCTTTAGGGCTAGTCATTGTTTTCTATCTACTTTTGGTTGGGTTGTTTTCATATCAGTAAATAGATATATACATCATAATTTTTAATGGTTACATGATATATACACACACACACACACACACACACTATACTTTAATCTGCTGATAGATATTTAGATTGCATCTCTTTTCTCCTCTATTTTATGTTTAGTTAACATCCTTCCTTGCACGTTAATCATTTTGCACCTGTACAATTATATTTCCAAGGCAAATTCCTAGAAACCTGACTGAGCCAAAAGGCAAATGTTAATGTATATTAATTACCAAACTGCCCTCCAAAACTGTTATCTCAGTTGAAACTCCCGTCAGCAAAATGATAGAGCACTTGTCCTTATTTTAAAATTTGTATATCTTTAATTATTAATAAATTTGTACATATTTCTGAGTGCTTATTGGATATTCTTTTTTCTTTTTTGTTTAATTGCTTCACTATTTTTGTTGAGATGGTTGTCTTTTTCTTACTGACTTGTAAGAGATCTGTGAACATTGAGGTATTGTTATTTGGACTGCAAGTTTGTCATTTGACTTAATTCTGTATGTAGTGATTTTTAAATTAAACTAAATGTCATTTATTTATTTATTTAATAAAATTTTTGTCAAAAATTTATCGATGCATCATTTGATAGTTTCAAGCTTCTGTATCATGGTTTGGCCAGATTGCAGAAATACCTATATTTCTTCATAGTAGTCTTAGTAGTCTTAGGGTTTAATTTTTTTACATGATAATCTTTGATCCATCTGGGATTTATTTTTGAATAAGGAGAAGGATAATTCAGATTTATTTTTACCCCAATTGCTAGCCAGTTGTCAGACTTCATGAATATCTAATCTTTTACTCTGATTTAAAATGACTTACTTTCTGATATTAAATTCCCTTATATATTTGAATATACTTCTGGGATCTATTTTGTTCTATTGATCTGTCTATTTCTGAATAATTATTATTGAATTTTTATTTCTTTGGCTTTATACTTTTTTATAAGTATCCCTTCATTTTTCATCTTTTTCAGATTTTGTCTATTTTTGCTTATTTACTTGATGAACTTAAAAATCATTTGGTCGAACTAACAAAAGAAATGCTAAGATTTTCAGCTAGAGTTATATATTTTTATATTAAGGGAAAATTGGCACTTTTATAATACTATATTTTCTTATTAAAAATTTATTTTTCTCATGGATTCAGGCATTCCCTTGGGTCTCTTGGTATCATTTTATGTTTTCTTCGTATAGGCTCTGGTCATTTTAAAAGATTTTTCTAGATATTTTAATTTTTTGCTTGTTGCTGTGAATGAAATTATTTTCTTCCATGCTATTTTCTGATTGTTAATCCTTTTTTAGAAAGTTGTTGACTTTTGTTTATTTATTTTATTTCCAGACACTTTAATGAGCACTCATATTTTTTTTTCTGATCATCTTTTGGTTGATTTTAGCCTTTAAAAGTCCCAGGTGGTACCCAGGAGACTAAAGAAGAAAATATAATTCCTTTACTGTAAGACATTACTTGAGGCCGTTAGAGAATGGA
Source organism: Hyperoodon ampullatus (assembly GCF_949752795.1). Classification (NCBI taxonomy): domain Eukaryota; kingdom Metazoa; phylum Chordata; class Mammalia; order Artiodactyla; family Ziphiidae; genus Hyperoodon; species Hyperoodon ampullatus. The sequence goes on along the minus strand of NC_136914.1, from coordinate 193,638,819 downwards.
GCCTAAAATAGGGAAGTTTATGGAATATAATTTGTATATCCAGGAAGGACTGAGTCCTCATCACTGAAATGTAAGTCAGACTAAATATATTAGGATGAATAAGTATGTTGTTCTTATGAGATTATTTAATACTCTGAGATGTCCTTTGATACTCAATTAATTAATCTCTCAGGATTAATCTTTGTAGATTTGATATTACTTATGTGAGCAGGAGAGAGGCTAGATTTAATTAAGCCTGAAGATATAAGTCCTTATTTAAGTAATGAAAATGTGAAGGATGGAAGGGAAAACGGAACTGACTTCTTCAAGAATTGGAGTTTACCAGGTTGTGAGTTCCAGGCTTGCTAATTTTTTGTATGACCCCCCCAAATACAATATAATTTCTTTTCTTGTCATGAGTAATCCTCCTTCTTCCTCCTTCCAACAAACACCTACAGTATTGCTCTACCTACCATCCCAACCCCCCAGTAAGTAGATGTAAGATGGTCTGACAATGCCATCTAGTGGCCACCTTGGAAACTATATGAACTAATCGCTGTCATTGGACCTCCAACCTGGGTTGGTACAATATCCTGGAAGCCAGGTCCAGGCTTGGGAGCAAACAGCTTATGCCTGTGGCTACAGGCAAAGGGAGAAAATAATCAAAGTCCAAGCCCTGGCGAAGGCTGCCTGGGGAATCTGGGAAGGAGCCCAAAGGCTCCATTCACAGGAGTTGATAGAGAGCAAGGACTAGGTCCAAAAAGAGAGGTTTGCAAAGGAGTTCCAGCAGGAAAAACTTGGAGAGAGCTCCTGAACCAAAGCAAAGAAGGGGAGATTCCAGCACCCCCCCCCGCCCCGCCCTGCCGGGGAAACTCTGCATTCAGCCTCAGGGCAGGGATGAGCTTAATTGTGAGCGTGCAGTCAGTTCTAACACCTTTCTTCAGGGCCTTCCTCATCTACCTATTTTTTTTTTTCTTTTCCTTAAATTTTTTTTTCCCCATAGCTTAAAACTCAGATAATTTGACAATTCCACATAAGGTCAAGGCTACTTCACACTTCCCTTCCCTCTCTCTTTCCCCTCTTCTTCCCTTGCTCCCTCCTTCCCACTTCCTTTTCTCTTTTCCCTTCCTTTTCAGCTCTTACTCTTGAGTTCTCAGGAGAACCTCCCTCTTTCTCAGCCTTCATTCTATCCAGGAACCAAAACATAATGCTAGTTACAGCTGAAAAACCTAGAGATAGTGCTTGTGAGTCAGCTTTATCAAGGACAAGGGAAGGCAGAGGTGAAATGAAGAACTGGTGCCACTAACGCCTGCACCCTTGGGAGGAGGGATCAGAAGTCCCTTCAACATTACCACGAGGCTCAGTCCTCCCATTCCCCCCCTGCATGATTTCGCCATGTGCCTGCATTCACGATTTTTGTTTCTTTTGTTCATATTCCCAACATTTAAAACGACATCTGGCATATAGAAGGAACTCTATTGATATTTGTTGAAGGATGGAATGAATATTCTCACTGAATAAGCAAACTGGTTTATTCGTTTTTTACTGTATTTCAATTTTGCCTTGTAAGTGTTCCATTGATGCTAGTTTTCATTGTGAAAGCATGATTTGCAACTTTTGTGAAATAATTCAAACGTAACATGTGAGGCTATTTCTATCACAAAAATAATTACTTTTTAAATTCCAAACCACCAAGTGACCTACTTTCAGAAAATAACTTTTCATGTTTCACGAGTGTATCTTTTATGTACATAAATGAAGTAGAAAACGAACAAAATGGCCAGCTTTTACCTGTCTTAGCTTCTCAAGTGCTCTTTGAATCCTCCCTGAAATAGAAGCTAAGACTATTAAATACAGAGGAGAAAACAAATTTGGAAAGCGGAAAACTACCAAGCATTTGACAGAACATCTTGCTGACTATGTTTTCTCTGTTTGCTGAGTCTCTTTTGCATTATAAATCCTTGATAACAGAGACAGAGAAATATCTATTCTCTATATAGAACTAAGCACAGAATTTGCCTAATATTTTTCAGAATTATGCCCTTCCTTGTGATCCTCCTTAGAACTGGAGAGACGAGGCAGGCTCTTTTTATTTTATAGATTGTTCCTCGGACATTACTCTTGCGTGAGAATTTTCTGGGGATAAAAAAATGATCACTTGCTACTTTCCATTCCAAAACCCTAGGATTTCCTAAATGTCTCACAGCTCTCTCTGATCTTAAAGAAGTGCTTTCATTTCAGTGCAAAGGGGAAGTGAAAATGAATTCAGAGCTGGCCTGAATTAAGACAACAGAGGAGATCAGTGGGTGTGTAATATCCGAGTGTGGTGGAGCTTGACTAACTCGTGAGGATGCATCACAACATCCCATCAGGCTTGACATTTTGTTCCTGGCTGATTTCAGTGGCAGTGGTCATGGGGGGGAAGGCATATATTGAATCTATAGTTCATTGACTACACAGTCTGTGAGAAGCTACAAGGTATGAAAAGAGCATGGACTAGCATTACAGGCAGAGGGCTCTTAGGCTGAATGCTGGCAGTGCCTTTGACTGACTGTGTGACCTGGAAAAAAATAGGTAACCTCTCAGAGTCTTAGTTTACCTTTCTATGAAATGGGAACAATGATGCCTACCAGGAAGGGCTGTGTGAAGAAGAGGGCTACTAGGTACACAGCCTAGTCCCTGGCTGGTGGTACTCCCCAGTTGATCTGCTGTGATCACGGCAGTCATGTGTTCTCTTTCCATTTCTCTCCCAGGTACCTTGGGATCACGAGGCCGCTGACGTACCCTGTGAGACAGAATGGGAAGTGCATGGCCAAGATGATCCTCTCTGTCTGGCTCCTGTCCGCCTCCATCACTTTACCACCACTCTTCGGCTGGGCTCAGAATGTAAATGATGACAAGGTGTGCTTGATCAGCCAGGATTTTGGCTACACGATCTACTCCACCGCAGTGGCATTTTATATCCCCATGTCCGTCATGCTTTTCATGTACTACCAGATTTACAAGGCCGCCAGGAAGAGCGCCGCCAAACACAAATTCCCCGGCTTCCCGCGTCCCGAGGAGCCCGACAGCATCGTCTCCCTGAACGGCATGGTGAAGCTCCAGAAGGAGGTGGAGGAGTGTGCAAACCTTTCGAGACTCCTCAAACATGAACGGAAAAACATCTCCATCTTTAAGAGGGAACAGAAAGCAGCCACCACCTTGGGGATCATCGTCGGGGCCTTCACTGTGTGCTGGCTGCCATTTTTCCTCCTCTCGACGGCCAGACCCTTCATCTGTGGCACCGCGTGCAGTTGCATCCCGCTGTGGGTGGAGAGGACATTTCTGTGGCTGGGCTATGCAAACTCTCTCATTAACCCCTTTATATATGCCTTCTTCAACCGGGACCTGAGGACCACCTACCGCAGCCTGCTCCAGTGCCAGTACCGGAATATCAACCGGAAGCTCTCGGCTGCAGGCATGCACGAGGCCCTGAAGCTTGCCGAGAGGCCTGAGAGACCTGAGCTTGTGCTGTAAGGTCATTTATCACTGTTTTCCTTCTATCCCCCCAACCCTTATATGGGACTCCTTTTTGAAGCACATCGTAGAAAGCTTCCGGAATCAGTAGCAAGCTTATTTTCTACTAAGCATATCAGATTTGAATTTAGAATACTGTAGACTCCAGTATTCCACCCAACAGAATCCCAAAAGCCAAAGATAGGTTTTTAGTTGGATTGGAAGAAGAGACTGATTCACTGATGAATTGCAATTGATGTCAGTGCTGACAAGGAAGGTGATGTTTTTCATCCTTTCTCCATAAATAACATCCACATTAGGTCCTTATAGCTCTGATTCTTGTAACATTATCATTTTAGTTGCTATTACTCTTAGATCCAGTAAAACTGTTTTGATGACCTCATTCTTCACTGGTGGAAATCATGAAGGAGGTGATATTTGGGGTGGGCCTTGAATAAAGAGTAGGATTAAGGGATGGCAGGGGTGGAGGTGGGTTTGGGGCTACTCAAAGCAGAGGGGACAGCATGAACAGAGGGACACAAAAATGGATGGAGGTACATAAAGAATCTGGGGCATGTCTTCAGCAGGACCTAGAAGCTGGGTAGATTGGGGTCAGCTTGGAGGGCAGGTAGGCAAAGTGGGTGTGGGGAGAGCTGAAGGTTTTTGAGCCAGAGTGAGACAAGGTATGCAGTATAAATAGGGGTTCACAATAGGAGAAGGGAAATGGGTAGGAGACCAATGTAAAAGAGAGGTCTCCTGTCAGGAGGGCCTGCACGAGGAGGGTGGGAGAAGGGCCCGAGTAGGGCAGTATGGAGTGGTTTGTGTGGGGAGATGCCAGGATGGAGCAAAGTCTTGAAAACTACAGAGCTTTTAGAAAGTACTACCCATCTTTAGGGGTTGGGAATTGATAGAGAGTTGCTGAGTTTGTCTGGGAAGCACTAGTAGCTTTCCAAGAAGCAATTACAGTGGGCACTGGGATCCAAAAAAGGACCACAAAGGGCCAGTGGTGATAAGGAAATGGGTTTTACATGTAACACACATATGACTGAATTTGGCATTGTAAAGAAGGAAGGAGACAATATAGCAAAGTTGGCAGGTCCAGTGAAGACTTTGTTTTAAATTTGAGGTAGAGTAGACATCTTCATGTTTGAAAGCTGAGGGGAAGAAACTGGATTGAGGAAATAGAAGGTGCTGGTGAGAGAGAGCAGATCAGTGTTGGATGTGAGAGAAGAGTTATCCCTCTTCACTGAACATGGTTCTCTGGAACAGACCAGAGAACCATGGACGGTGGTAGCTTAGAGGGACCTCCTCAGTCATCTTGCCCAATCCTTTCATTTGACAGAAGAGGTAACTGAGTCCTGGCAAGTGAGATATCCCACAGTGATTAGCGTTAGCACTGGGTCTAGATCCCACATCATGTGAGTCTTGCCTCTATATACCATACATATACTAGCCTGGCTTTATTTGTGATCAAGATGGCCAGGGAGACCTCTGTGCTCCCAGCTGTCTCAGGGGACCAGGGTCCCGAAGTGCCCTCATGGATTACAGTAGACTCTAGGGGCTCCCAACCTGGGATACACCCCAAATGACTCTGAAAACCTCAAGGAACTCAGCTTGTTCTCTAACTCATCACCAGGATGAAGGAGGCAGAAACATCTCCTTAATATGGATAAGGGAAACCAGAGATCATCATTTCCTGTCCTAGGAACTCAAAGTTGTAAGACTACAGATATGCTAATTCTTGAGCTGTGAAATAGCTTCACAGGTATTTATTTTTACTTCTATTATATACACTCTTTGGTACATATGAAATTGTTCGTAGTAAAAAATTAAGAGTTTTTTTTTTTAAGAAAGAATACAATCTTAGGTTTCAGAATATATGCAATGAGCAACCTATATCCCCAGGGATCTTTCCAGGCCTATAAGATTCTTACTGAATCGACCACTAGTGTTTGTTCACCAGGACCAGATTCTAAATTCCTTCAGGAAGGAGCTATGTCTTAGTCAAATTTCTGTTTGCAGAATCTAGTATGGTGCCTGACACTGTACTAGATAATAAAAGTAATAATTTCTAACAATTATTGAACACCTACTACATGCTATCATGGTGTACATCATTCTACCCGTAAAGTAGGTGCTTCTGGCATCCCCAATTTTAAGAAGAATAACTGAGGCTCAGAGACGTAAAGTAACTTAGATCAAATAGCCCCTAAGTGGTAGGTATGGTATGAATCACTCCAATGCATGTGCTCTTAGCTATTATGCAACACTACTTGTCAAATGACTTGAGTCTGTAGGAGTGAAGAGCTATTGAATGTTTTGAGCTGCAGATTTTAGCCATCAGCTCTCTAAGAAGACATTTAGAAAAAATTTGTTAACAGAAGTAAGTTAAGTTTATTAGACTTACTGTAGCTTAGGAGGACACCTCCTTGACAGAGACTTGATAGCTTCTCAGATGGAGGGAATAAGCAAAGGATATTGATAGAGTTTTAGAGCTTGGGCTGGGTCATGTTAAGGTAGGGAACTGGTAAGGACTGGGCAGAGATTATGACATGATAGCTTTGGATTGGTGGGTATAACTAAGTGAGGGCCTTTTTTTTTAAACTTTTTATTTTATATTGGATTATAGCCGATTAACATTGTTGTGATAGTTCTGGGTGCACAGCAAAGGGACTCAGCCATACATATACATGTATCCATTCTCCCCCCAAACTCCCCTCCCATCCAGGCACCTCGATGCCAGTATGAATGAGCAAACTATCAGTAAGTCTAATAGTCTTACTATTGATGAGTAAGCTTGTTTAGTTGGTGCCCAGTCTTATCTTTTGGAAACAACTATTTCCTGGAACAAGTACTGGGTGATTTTGCCTGGCCCCAGAGTTGTTTAGCACAGGAGCTGAAAAGCATGTTGGTTTCAGTTCCCAGGAGTAACATGCTGAAAGATGCATTTGAAGACAGCCTCCCTGGCAGCAGTGGGAAGGGCTGATAAAATAGAAAGACTGGTGGCAGGGGGTCCAGTTAAGTAGCCAGTATAGAAACTAGGAAAGAACCATTGAAATCCTGAACTAGGAAACACCACTCTGTTAGTTTTCCTCCTATACAGTCAAAGAACTTGAGAATAATTTTATTGATTATTTTAGCTAATAACTCACACATAATTCAGATAGTGTAGAAAATGCTAATTTTCAAATGTCACACAAACAGGCTTTCCAGTTTGAAATAATAGTCACCCACATATATTGATGATTCACTCTCACGTATTATGCTGAGCACTCCATGTGAATTATGTCACTTAATCCTTATGACTTTATGAGAGGTTGGGTTCCTTCATCTCCATTCTGTTGGGGAGGTCAAATAATTTTTTCAGTCATCCATGTGGAGCTGAATTTGAGCACAGGACATCTGTGTTTAAATGTACTTTTAACTTCCACACTACTATGACTTGTATAAAAGTAAATCAGCCAACATAACATCCAAGGATATTTGCCTCTGTGTCTTTAGCTAATGCGGAGTCTTGGGTATTATTTTCCTGTTAATCTAAGACAGGGGTCAGCAAACTTTTACTGTGAAGGACCAGATGGTAAATATTTTAGGCTTTGCTAGCCATACGGTCTCCACTGAAACTACTTAGTTCTGGCTTTGTAGTGAGCAAGCAGTCCCAGACACAAGTAACCAAATGAGTATGGTGGTGTACCAATAAAACTTTATTTACAAAAACAAGTAGCCAGCTGGGTTTGGCCCACGGGTCATAGTTTGCTCTCCCCTGGCCTCAGAAAATGACTGTGTCCTCATTACAACTCTCTGTTTGAATTTATAATTATTGATCTTATTTATAATTATGGAATGTTAAAATCATTTGGGATGAATGGCCTAAATACTTATTAACTCTAGGAAATTTCTAATTAGAGAGTTGGAACAGCTGCTATTTAAAAAAATTCTATACCAGGCTGCTTTCTTTTTAGTTCCAATGTGGGAGGACTCCTTTCTAAATTCTTATTTATAACTGTGTCAGGCATTGAGGAGGATCCAGAAAACACATGATGTCTTTCCTGCCTTAGTGCATGTATTTCTATTGCACAGACTGTACATTAAACACGCACATGCTCATTCACTCTTTTGGTGTTGAGAACACAGGAAAAGTGGAGACAGGAAAAGCTATAGGATTCAAAGGAGAGGAAAGTAACTCAGTGATTTCCCTAACTTTGATCAGAGAAGACTTCCGGAAGGATATGGGCTTGAGTATATCTATGAAAGTTAAAGCATTTATAACTAAAGGAGACTAGAGATGGCATTCCACATGAAGGAGACATTTGCTATAGAGGCGTCAGTGTGGGATCTTATGCAAAGGACAGGCTGCCCAAAGCTAAGCATTGTTGTAGGGGAGATTTAGAGATCATAATGGAAAGGTCAAATAAATTAAATTATGAAGGATCTTCCATTCCAGCCCCAGAAATTTGGGATTTTTAGTGTAGATAAGTGGTTCTCAACCTGGGGTGATTTTGCCCCCAGGGGACATTTGACAATGTCTGGAGACATTTTGGTTGTCACAACTGGGGGAGGGGAAGACCTCCTGGCATCTGGTGAGTAGAGGCTGAGGATGTTGCTAAACATCCTGGCTTACACAGGCAGCCCCCAGAGCAAAGAATCACCCAGCCCCAAATGTCCATAATGCTAAGGTTGAGAAACCCTAGTGTGGGCAGAAGGAAGCCATTAACTGAATCTCTGCAAGTAGGAAAATGGAATCACCAAAGCCATGAAGACTGATTTAGTGGCATCATGTGGAATGAATTAGAAGCTAGAGGCTGGAAGTAAGGCATCTCTTCATTGGCTTGTTTTCTCCAGAAACATTTGAGGGCTTGTTGTGTACAAGGCATGGCCCCAGGAATGTCTGGGATATAAGGATGAATAAGTGACAGTCCTTGCTCACAGTCCAGTGGGCTGGGTAGCTGTAGATGTGGTGGTGGCTGGTAAAAGACTAGTAACCAGAACTCCCACCATGGTCTGTGCTCTGCACAGCTGCATTCAGGTAAACACCAGTTGGATAACGCCAAGCAATCCTAACTCTCCTGGAGTCTCTGGAAGAATAATGTGGCATCCAGTCCATAGCTCACAGCAAACCTTAGAACCCTTTGTTCCCCCTCCCTATCTCTCTTGCGCTCACACTTCTTGGCCAACCTAGAGACTCTGGGCTGCTCCCTCCAATCTCTCTAGCTCTTTTCTTCCCCTCTGGCTGCTTAGGTTCTAGTCTCTTTTACTTTTGTCCCTAATTCCACCTTCTTGGCTCTATTTTTTCTCCTATATAATAGTTTTCCTCCTTTCCTGTAAAAACAATCTACTGGATTGTGTATTGCTACTTCCAAATATTTCCCCATTTTCTTGATCAACGTAATGAGAGGCTCAGGAGTCTGGCAGGCACTCAGGAGTCTTCCTTGGGTAGGGAGTGAATAAAGGGAAAAGGCTATAAATACTTCACTGGTAATTGTAATTCACTAGTCTAAATTACAGTCTTTGTCACCTTTTCACAAGTATTCAAATACTGGTAATATAAAACCAAATGTGATAATGTGATAGAAGCAGGGATTTTTCTTTAATTTGATGGCTTTATTTATGGATTTGCTTTGAATCACCATAAATGGCTTTTAAGTGTCACATTTAGATGACTTGTTCTTTGACACCATTACTGTGAACAACATTGAATAGCAGTTTCTAAAATACTTCCATATAAAAGAATTTCATGAAATTGTTTTGAAGTAGCTCTGCCTTCCCTTCTCCCTTCTTTTCGTTAATGAGCCTCTTATAATCCCTGTCAATTGCAGTTCTAGTGGAATAACCTTGAGTTCCTGCCATGAATGCAGTCAATATGCTGCTCCCTGGTTTGTACTGAAGCTTTGGAGTTCAGGGTGATTCTACCTTTTCTTTACAGAAACCAGTGATTAAAAAAAAACAAAACATGAAACGGGTCCCAGTGGAAATTAGGAAGAAGCATCAAGCACCTGGATATCTGTGGTGGGATGTTGTCTTAAAGACAGAAACAAACAAAAATTTGGCTGTTTCCCCAGAGTAGTATTTTCTTCATCATTAACTAGCTGGAATTCAGCTCTTTATTTTTATTAAATCATCAATTAGTACTAATAATAGCTTGTTTGCTTCATGCTTTGTAGTTGCCTACATTTTAACTTTGCAGTGTCTCTTTAAAGTAGGAAATGCAGGCAATTGACCTCTCTTGCTTTTTCTAATATTCTTGTTTGTTTGTTTTCTTAGTAGACAGTAAATACACATAGCACAAAATAAAATGAAGCAATACAAACATACCTATGAGAAAAATAAGCCTCGGGGGGGGATGTCTTAGAAAATATCCATGGTGGAAATCATAAAGGAGGTGATATTTGGGGTGGGTCTTAAATAAAAAGTAGGATTAAAGGATGGCAGGGGTGGAGGTGGGTTTGGGGCTACTCAAAGCAGAGGGGACAGTATGGACAGAGGGACACAGAAATGGATGGAGGTACATAAAGAACCTGGGGTATGTCTTCAGCAGGACCTAGAAGCTGGGTAGATTGGGGTCAGCTTGGAGGGCAGGTAGGCAAAGTGGGTGTGGGGAGAGAGGAAGGTTTTTGAGCTGGAGTGAGACAAGGTATGCAGTATAAATAGGGGTTCACAGCAGAAGAAAGGAAATGGGTTGGAGACCAATGTAAAAGTGAGGTCTCCTGTCAGGAGGGCCTGCACGAGGAGGGTGGCATTGAGACTACGAAAGAGGCCAAGGATGTCTGGACATTTGGAAGTTGACTAGCAGGTGGGTGGTGAGGAAAGGGAGACTTCAGAGATGGTGCTGGAGCCTGGAGAGATTCAGTAAAGTTCATGAGCCGTTGTGAGCTACAGAGGAAGTGCAGTCTCCTCTATGGGAGAAGAGGCAGAGACCCCAGGCTAAGAAGAAGTGTGGAGCCCCACTGGGGACACAGCCTTTTTCCAGTGCCTTCTCCTACCTACCCAGCAGCCTGGAGCCACGGGTCCGAGCTGAAGTGCGGTGCTTCTCCTCAGGCACCATCATGTGGGGTAAGGCACAAAGTGAGAGGTGGTGTCTTATGGAGAAACTGATCCTGTCACCAGGGAAACCCATCTGACAAGTCTTGACAGCCAAGTGAGAGGGGCACTTTCAATGGGATGGGAAGGCAGAGGCCCTGGACCCTCTTAGACCTGGCTCTCATGCACATGGATGTAGTTCGGTAAATTGAGTCCTGTGATGGTACAGAGGTAGGAGAGTGTGTATCTAGAGGGACTGTGGCTCTACACTAAGGAGAAAGAGACTTCCTCAGCTGTTGGCCAAAACTTCTCCATGATTCATGGCACTTCTGTGAATCTAGGAGGAAGGAAGTCAGGGAGGTGGGGTTTCCCGGTCTCTGTATAGGGTTTACTATAGTGCACCCTCCTAGGTTTGACGGGGAGAACACTCGCACTGTAGTCAACATTATTATTTTCAAGTATGGCAAGTGCAGTAGTATTTTGCAAGGATTATTGAGAGTAGAGCCATTTGGGGCTAAAGCTATATTATAAAAGTGAATTTCTAAAGGGTTATCTGGAGCTGATTTGCAAATATATTAAGGCCCCGGCAACTTGTAGAAGCTATGAAATGTATGAAAAGAGCCATAGCACTTTTTCTTTCCCCTTAGATGCTCATAACCCCTTAGAAACCACAAATAATTCAAATTACTGGATGCAGTAAACATTAAATCCACCCACCACAAAATGAAAACTCACATTTACAGTTCTGCTAAATCATTTTCTTGCCTCCTTTCTCTCTCTCTCTCTCTTTCTCTTTATAGACAAAACTCTGACTACTGTAGAAAAAAAAGTCATGATTCATGATCAAAAGCAGAATAATGGAGATGAAATAAACAAGGCAAGACAGAGGTGGAGACAGAACGAAATCATTTGCTGAGACTTCGGAACGGAATGAGGCTTCTGTCCTTTCTTGGGATGGCTAAAATGTGACCAGCAAAGTATACCTTTTGTTCAAAGTATATTATGAGGGGGATGGTGACCTCTGCTTTTTTAACCTGTGGATCACTGCTATCGTGTGCAGATGAAAACAGCCCAATCAGCTCAGCAGTAAGCACGCGCACAGAACTGAGTTCCAGAAAGGAAACCGTTTCTGGTGCTTGGCTTCTGTCCAAGTCCGTGCAAGTGAAGAAAGTTCCCATGTTTCTGAGTCTAGGCCTTGTGGTGAATATTCAGGAATCATTTATGAGACATGTATTTTGTTGTGGGACAGAAGGGTGGTTTCCCCAGCAAACTGCGGTAAGCATAGTGATGAATACGTTGCATGTCCACGTTAGAAAACAGAAGCCCGTCATCAGCTACTACAAGTGATCTCCCAGAGCAGTGTCTGTTCAGCTTCTGTCAAACGGTTTGGCTTTTTTGCAGGGTCCCTGTGACGTCCCCACCAGCGTACTTTCTTTGTTAACTCGCTTCTCTCGTTATGGTGTTAACTCAGGAACATCTCAGGATGGAGAGAATAGTAAAACCTGAATAAAGCTTTTTCTCGCACTTGCTCTTCTTCTGGGGGATCCTGAGAGGTGAGGGCAAGTCCTCCTGTGAGGGGTTTTCCCTGGATGAAGAGCGGGGGCTACGTCACCACACCATATAGTAACATGATTGTTGGCACAGAACTTGTGACTGTTGTTTACACCTGGGCGCAGTGGGCCCACAGGCTGGTCCCTAACTGTGAGGTTTGGGGGAGGAAGTATGGGAATAATGGGGTTTCCATGGAAGACTGTGACGCTTCTGGAGATGGAACATCCACATCTCATTGAGCAGCGTTTTATTAAACTGTGCATCGGAGGTCACCTGGGCCAGTGTTAGGAACCCTCCAGAATACCATTCTGTTCCTTCTGGAGGATTGGTTTTTGTGTTCTCTGTATCTTAAATCAAATGTGCGCCTGGCCAGTTCTGTTCTTCTCCTCTCCCTCTCCCCAAAGTGGTAGACATTCAGGGCAGGTCAGGAAACAGAAAAGATCCCTCTGTAGATAGTATATATTTTTTAAATGGTTCTGTGTAATATGTATGAGCTAGGGAGACAGAAAGACAGTAGATCAGAGAAGAGTACCTCTAAGGGGACAAAATGAATACCAACCTTCATTTGACAAAAGAGAACTGAAAGAGAATATTATTTTCCTATAATATATATAGCTGTTCTCTCACAGGATAATGTGGAATTCCAACGTGGATGGTGGATTTCTTCCAACTTTCACTGACATCGCTTCTTACAACACACGGGGAAGGGTCGGCCTTTCTGAAAGGGGAGGTGGGCACTGTCCTTTCCAACAAAGCTTGTACAAATTACTGAACCGCAGATTTGCTAAAGTAACTGTAAATACTTATATTCATAATTTAAATGATTATTTCTGGTCAGATAAATGTTGTTAAATTTGAAAATGTTTTATTACATTACATCAAATAAAGTTTATTTGTAGCTGTAATAAAGCAACTTAAATGACTTTTAATTGAAGGTCTGATGTTATAAATGTCTCTCTACATGGAATAACAGAAGGGCAAACTTTATATATCTGCTACAATCCTAACAGGTAGTTAAGACAGTTCTGTAATTAACTGCATCCATTTTGTAACTTTTTAAAAAAAATAGTGACTCCTTGATTTGATTAATGAACATTTATTGGGTTCCTGCTACATTCAGCGCTGTGGACATCGAGGGAACCAGAATGGATAAAGTAAGTCCTTCCTTTTGAGGAATTTGCCATCAGAAGGCAGACATTTCTCAGCTTGTCACCATATAGTATAGTAAGTGATGTAGAGGTTTGTAGGGAACGACATTTTTCTTTCCTGTAGTTTAAGACAGGACATTATGGTTAATTGGGTTGATGCAGGTTTTCATATGTGTTTAATTTTTTTTATTAGGACCTTAGATTTTCATATTGGCTCTTTATCCTGCCTGACTTGAATGCCTGATCCTTGAATTCTCTGCTTCATTCTGGCTACAGAGGCTGGACATTGGACACTGTGATTTCCATGTATGGCAGCCAAAGGAAAGGAAAAGGTAGAAATTGAGAGAGAATGAGAAAAAATGTCAAACAATTTATACTATTTCACCTATGATATAATTTGTGCCAAAGGTACAGCTTTTGTTTTAACTAAGAATTGGGAAGATCACTGAGATAAACATTTTACATATATTTTTGGACTGTTCAGCAAGAATTACTATTCTAAGCTCTCTTCTCACTCTAGGATATCAGCTATCATCTTTTGGTAAGACTGAATGTTGGGAAAGAATTACTGAGCAGTAATGTACTTGTAAGAGATAACATAGTGACTGTTGCCTTAGTTTGATTCTGTAAATATTAAACAGGAGGCACTCATAGAGCCTAGGTTTTCTGGAAATTGTTTCATAAATTCTTAAAGTGTTTACCATGGTGTCATGTGCTTGAGATGCCTGTATGTGGTTTTATTTTTTTCTGTTTTTCTTTTTTGGTTTATTTTTTTTTTGAATTTTTGAATTATATTTTATTTATTTTTTTATACAGCAGGTTCTTATTAGTTATCCATTTTATATATATTAGTGTATATATGTCAATCCCAATCTCCCAATTCATCACACCACCACCGCTACCCCCCACCGCTTTCCCCCCTTGGTGTCCATATGTTTGCTCTCTACATCTGTGTCTCAATTAGTGCCCTGCAAACCGGTTCATCTATACCATTTTTCTAGGTTCCACATATATGCGTTAATATATGATATTTGTTTTTCTCTTTCTGACTTACTTCACTCTGTATGACAGTCTCTAGATTCATCCACGTCTCTACAAATGACCCAATTTTATTCCTTTTTATGTCTGAGTAATATTCCACAGTATATATGTACCACATCTTCTTTATCCATTCATCAGTCGATGGGTATTTAGGTTGCTTCCATGACCTGGCTATTGTAAATAGTGCTGCCGTGAACATTGGGATGCATGTGTCTTTTTGAATTATGGTTTTCTCTGGGTATATGCCCAGTAGTGGGATTGCTGGGTCATATGGTAACTCTATTTTTAGTTTTTTAAGGAACCTCCATACTGTTCTCCGTAGTGGCTATATCAATTTACATTCCCACCAAGAGTGCAAGAGGGTTCCCTTTTCTCCATACCCTCTCCAGCATTTGTTGTTTGTAGATTTTCTGATGATGCCCATTCTGACTGGTGTGAGGTGATACCTCATTGTAGTTTTGATTTGCATTTCTCTAATAATTAGTGATGTTGAGCAGCTTTTCATGTGCTTCTTGGCCATCTGTATGTCTTCTTCGGAGAAATGTCTATTTAGGTCTTCCACTCATTTTTGGATTAGGTTATTTGTTTTTTTAATATTGAGCTGCATGAGCTGTTTATATATTTTGGAGATTAATCCTTTGTCCATTGACTAATTTGCAAATATTTTCTCCCATTCTGAGGGTTGTCTTTTTGTCTTGTTTGTAGTTTCCTTTGCTTTGCAAAAACTTTTAAGTTTCATTAGGTCCCATTTGTTTATTTTTGTTTTTATTTCCATTACTCTAGGAGGTGGATCAAAAAGATCTTGCTGTGATTTATGTCAAAGAGTGTTCTTCCTATGTTTTCCTCTAAGAATTTTATAGTTTCTGGTCTTACATTTAGGTCTCTAATCCATTTTGAGTTTATTTTTGTGTATGGTGTTAGGGAGTGTTCTAATTTCATTCTTTTACATGTAGCTGTCCAGTTTTCCCAGCACCACTTATTGAAGAGACTGTCTTTTCTCCATTTTATATCCTTGCCTCCTTTGTCATAGATTAGTGGACCATAGGTGCATGGGTTTATCTCTGGGCTTTCTGTCCTGTTCCATTGATCTATATTTCTGTTTTTGTGCCAGTACCATATTGTTTTGATGACTGTAACTTTGTAGTATAGTCTGAAGTCTGGGAGCCTGATTCCTCCAGCTCCATTTTTCGTTCTCAAGATTGCTTTGGCTATTCGGGGTCTTTTGTGTTTCCATACAATTTGTGAAATTTTTTGTTCTACTTCTGTGAAAAATGCCAGTGGTAGTTTGATAGGGATTGCATTGAATCTGTAGATTGCTTTGGGTAGTATAGTCATTTTCACAATGTTGATTCTTCCAATGCAAGAACATGGTATATCTCTGCATCTGTTTGTATCATCTTTAATTTCTTTCATCAGTGTCTTATAGGTTTCTGTATACAGGTCTTTTGTCTCCCTAGGTAGGTTTATTCCTGGGTATTTTATTATTTTTGTTGCAGTGGTAAATGGGAGTGTTTCCTCTCTTTCAGATTTTTCATCATTAGTGTATAGAAATGCAAGGGATTTCTGTGCATTAATTTTGTATCCTTCAACTTTACCAAATTCATTGATTAGCTGTAGTAGTTTTCTGGTGGCATCTTTAGGATTCTCTATGTATAGTATCATGTCATCTGCAAACTGTGACAGTTTTACTTCTTCTTTTCCAATTTGTATTCCTTTTATTTCTTTTTCTTCTCTGATTGCTGGGGCTAGGACTTCCAAAACTATGTTGAATAACAGTGGTGAGAGTGGACATCCTTGTCTTGTTCCTGATCTTTGAGGAAATGCTTTCCATTTTTCACCATTGAGAATGATGTTTGCTGTTGGTTTGTAGTATATGGCCTTTATTATGTTGAGGTAGGTTCCCTCTTTGCCCACTTTCTGGAGAGTTATTATCATAAATGGGTGTTGAATTTTGTCAAAAGCTTTTTCTGCATCTGTTGAGATGATCATATGGTTTTTCTTCTTCAATTTGTTAATATGGTGTATCACATTGATTTGCATATATTGAAGAATTCTTGCATCCCTGGGATAAATCCCACATGATCATGGTATATGATGCTTTTAATGTGTTGTTGGATTCTGTTTGCTAGTTTTTTGTTGAACATTTTTGCATCTACATTCATCAGTGATTTTGGTCTGTAATTTTCTTTTTTTGTAGTATCTTTGTCTGATTTTGGTATCAGGGTGATGATGGCCTCATAGAATGAGTTTGGGAGTGTTCCTTCCTCTGCAGTTTTTTGAAGAGTTTGAGAAGAATGGGAGCTAGCTCTTCTCTAAATGATTTATAGAATTCACCCATGAAACCATCTGGTCCTGGACTTTTGTTTGTTGGAAGATTTTTAATCACAGTTTCAATTTCAGTGCTTGTGATTGGTCTGTTTATATTTTCTATTTCTTCCTGGTTCAGTCTCAGAAGGTTGTGTTTTCTAAGAATTTGTCCATTTCTTCCACGTTGTCCATTTTATTGGCATAGAGTTGCTTGTAGTAGTCTCTTAGGATGCTTTATATTTCTGTGGTGTCTGTTGTAACTTCTCCTTTTCCATTTCTAATTTTATTGATTTGAGTCCTCTCCCTCTTTTTCTTTATGAGTCTGGTAAATGGTTTATCAATTTTGTTTGTCTTCTCAAAGAACAAGCTTTTAGTTTTATTGATCTTTGCTATTGTTTTCTTTGTTTCTATTTCATTTATTTCTGCTCTGATATTCATGATTTCTTTCCTTCTGCTAACTTTGGGTTTTGTTTGTTCTTCTTTCTCTAGTCCCTTTTGGTGTAAGGTTAGATTGTTTATTTGAAATTTTTCTTGTTTCTTGAGGTAGGCTTGTATTGCTATAAACTTCCCTCTTAGATCTGCTTTTGCTGTGTCCCATAGGTTTTGGATCATCAGGTTTTCATTGTCATTTGTCTCTAGGTATCTTTTGATTTCCCTTTGATTTCTTCAGTCATCTCTTTGTTATTTAGTATTGTATTGCTTAGTCTCCGTGTGTTTGTGTTTTTTTACGTTTTTTTCCCTGTAATTGATTTCTAATCTCATAGCATTGTGGTCAGAAAAGATGCTTGATATTATTTCAATTTTCTTAAATTTACTCAGGCTTGATTTGTGACCCAAGATGTGATCTATCCTGGAGAATGTTCCTTGCGCACTTGAGAAGAAAGTGTAATCTGCTGTTTTTGGATGGAATGTCCTATAAATATCCATTAAATCTCTCTGGTCCATTGTGTCATTTAAAGCTTGTGTTTGCTTATTAATTTTCTTTTTGGATAATCTGTCCATTGGTGTAGGTGAGGTGTTAAGGTCCCCCACTATTATTGTGTTACTGTCAATTTCCTCTTTTATAGCTGTTAGCAGTTGCCTTATGTATTGAGGTGCTCCTATATTGTGTGCATATATATTTATAATTGTTACATTTTCTTCTTGGATCGATCCCTTGATCATTGTGTAGTGTCCTTCCTTGTCTCTTGTAACATTTTTTATTTTAAAGTCTATTTTATCTGATATGAGTATGGCTACTCCAGCTTTCTTTTGATTTCCATTTTCATGGAATATCTTTTTGCATCCCCTCACTTTCAGTCTGTATGTGTCCCTAGGTCTGAAGTGGGTCTCTTATAGACAGCATATAGATGGGTCTTGTTTTTGTATCCATTCAGCAAGCCTGTGTCTTTTGGTTGGAGCATTTAATCCATTCATGTTTAAGGTAATTATCGATATGTATGTTCCTATTACCATTTTCTTAATTGTTTTGGGTTGTTTTTGTAGGTCCTTTTCTTCTCTTCTGTTACCCACTTAGAGAAGTTCCTTTAGCATTTGTTGTAGAGCTGGTTTGGTGGTGCTGAATTCTCTTAGCTTTTGCTTGTCTGTAAAGATTTTGATTTCTCCATCGAATCTTAATGAGATCCTTGCAGGTTAGAGTAATCTTGGTTGTAGTTTCTTCCCTTTCATCACTTTAAATATGTCATGCCACTCCCTTCTGGCCTGTAGACTTTTTTTCTGAGAAATAAGCTGTTAACCTTATGGGAGTTCCCTTGTATGTTATTTGTCATTTTTCCCTTGCTGCTTTCAATAATTTTTCTTGGTCTTTAATTTTTGTGAATTTGATTACTATGTGTCTCGGCATGTTTCTCCTTGTGTTTATCCTTCCTGGAACTCTCTGCACTTCCTGGACTTGGGTGGCTATTTCCTTTCCCATGTTAAGGAAGTTTTCGACTATAATCTCTTCAAATATTTTCTTGGGTCCTTTCTCTCTCTCCTCTCCTTCTGGGTCCCCTATAATGCGAATTTTGTTGCATTTAGTGTTGTCCCAGAGGTCTCTTAGGCTGTCTTCATTTCTTTCCATTCTTTTTTCTTTATTCTGTTCCATGGCAGTGAATTCCACCTTTCTGTATTCCAAGTCACTTATCTGTTCTTCTGCCTCAGTTATTCTGCTATTGATTCCCTCTAGTGTATTTTTCATTTCAGTTATTGTATTGTTCAGCTCTGTTTGTTTGTTCTTTAATCTTCTAGGTCCTTGTTAAACATTTCTTGCATTTTCCCAATCTTTGCCTCCATTCTTTTTGTGAGGTCCTGGATCATCTTCACTATCATATTCTGAATTCTTTTTCTGGACGGTTGCCTGTGTCCACTTCATTTAGTTGTTTTTCTGGGGTTTTATCTTGTCCCTCCATCTGGTACATAGCCCTTTGCCTTTTCATCTTGTCTATGTTTCTGTGAATGTGGCTATTGTTCCACAGGCTGCAGGATTGTAGTTCTTCTTGCTTCTGCTGTCTGCCCTCTGGTGGATTAGGCTATCTAAGAGCCTTGTGCAGGTTTCCTGATGGGAGGGACTGGTGGTGGGTAGAGCTGGCTGTTGCTCTGGTAGCCAGAGCTCAGTAAAACTTTAATCCTCTTGCCTGATGATGGGTTGGGCTGGGTTCCCTCTCTTTTGGTTCTTTGGCCTGAGGCAACCCAACACTGGAGCCTACCTGGGCTCTTTGATGGGGCTAATGGCAGACTCTGGGAGGGCTCACACCAAGGAGTACTTCCCAGAGCTTCTGCTGCCAGTGTCCTTGTCCTCACGATGAGACACAGCCACCACCCCGTCTCTGCAGAAGACCCTCCAACACTAGCAGGTAGGTCTGGTTCAGTCTCCTATTGGGTCACTGCTCCTTCCTCTGGGTCCCGATGCACACACTACTTTGTGTGTGCCCTCCAAGAGTGGAGTCTCTGTTTCCCTCAGTCCTGTCAAAGTCCTGCAATCAAATCCCGCTAGCCTTCAAAGTCTGATTCTCTAGGAATTCCTCCTCCTGTTGCTGGACCCACAGGTTGGGAAGCCTGACGCAGGGCTCAGAACCTTCACTCCAGTGGGTGGACTTCTGTGGTATAAGTGTTCTCCAGTTTGTGAGTCACCCACCCAGCAGTTATGGGATTTGATTTTATTGTGATTGCGCCTCTGCTACCATCTCATTGTGGATTCTCATTTGGCTTTGGGCGTGGGTTATCTTTTTTGGTGAGTTCCAGCATCTTCCTGTCTATGATTGTTCAGCAGTTAGCTGTGATTCCGGTGCTCTCACAAGAGGGAGTGAGAGCACATCCTTCTACTCCGCCATCTTGAACCAATCTCTGCAAATGGCATTATCTCATTCTTTTTTATGGTTGAGTAATATTCTAGTGTGTGGGGGTGTGTATCACATCTTTATACATTCATCTGTTGGTGCACACTTAGGTTGCTTCCATGTCTTGGCTATTTTAAATAGTGCTGCTGTGAACATTGGGGTGGATGTATCTTTTCAAATTAGAGTTTTTGTCTTTTCCAGTTATGTGCTTAGGAGTGGGATTGGTGGATCATATAGTAGCTCTATTTTTAGTTTGGTAGCTATATTTTTACTTTCCTAAGGGATCTCCATACTGTTTTCCATAGTGGTTATATCAATTTACATTTCCACCAGCAGTGTAGGAGAATTTCCTTTTCTCCACACCCTCTCCAGCATTTATTCTTTGTAGACTTTTTTTTAAATTAATGTATTTTATTTATTTATTTTTGGCTGCATTGGGTCTTCATTGCTGCATGTGGGCTTTCTCTAGTTGCAGTGAGTGGGGGCTACTCTTCGTTGTACCCTGGCTTCTGATTGCGGTGGCTTCTCTTGTTGCAGAACATGGGCTCTAGGTGTCTGGGCTTCAGCAGTTGTGGCACACAGGCTCAGTAGTTGTGGTTCGTGGGCTCTAGAGTGCAGGCTCAGTAGTTGTGCCTAATGGGCTTAGTTACTCCGTGACATGTGGGATCTTCTTGGACCAGGGCAGGCTCGAACTTCTGTCCCCTGCTTTGGCAGGCGGATTCTTTTTTTTTTTTTTTTTTTCAGTACGCGGGCCTCTCACTGTTGTGACCTCTCCCGTTGCGGAGTACAGGCTCCGGACGCACAGTCTCAGTGGCCATCACTCACGGGCCTAGCCGCTCTGCGGCATGTGGGATCTTCCCGGACCGGGGCATGAACCCGTGTCCCCTGCATCGGCAGGCGGACTCTCAACCACTGTGCCACCAGGGAAGTCCCTCTTTGTAGACTTTTTGATGATGGCCATTCTGACTGGTGTGAGATGATACCTCATTGTGGTTTTGATTTGCATTTCTCTAATAATTAGCAATGTTGAGCATCTTTTCATGTGCTTGCTGGCCATCTGTATGTCTTCCTTGGAGAAATGTCTAGTTAGGTCTTCTGCCCATTTTTTGATTGGGCTGTTTGGGTTTTTTTTTTTTTTTTTTACATTGAGTTGTGTAAGTTATTAGTATGTTTTGGAAATTAACCCCTTGTCAGTTGCATTGTTTGCAAATACTTTCTCCCATTCTGTAGGTTGTTTTTTCTTTTTGTTGATAGTTTTCTTTGCTGTGCAAAAGCTTTTAAGTTTGAATAGGTACCATGTATTTTTTTTTGTTTTTATTTCTTTTCCTTGGGAGACTGATCTAAGAAAATATTGCTATGATTTATGTCCAAGAAAGTTTTGCCTATATTCTCTTCTAGGAGTTTTATGGTATCATGTATTATATTTAGGTCTTTAAACCATTTTGAGTTTATTTTTGTGTATGGTGTGAGGGTGTGCACTAACTTCATTGAGTTACATGTGGCTCTCCAGCTTTCCCAATACCACTTGATGAAGAGACAGTCTTTTCTCTATTGTATATTCTTGCCTTCTTTGTCTAAGATTGATTGACCATAGGTTTATAGGTTTCTTTCTGGGCTCTCTATTCTGTTCTGTTGAATCTATATGTCTTTTTTTTGTGCCAATACCACACTGTTTTGTTTTGTTTTTTAAATTGGGTTATAGTTGTTTTACAGTGTTGTGTTAGTTTCTGGTGTACAGCGAAATGAAGTAGAGTTCACTGTGCTATACAGCAGGTTCTCATTAGTTATCTGTTTTATACATATTAGTACATATATGTCAATCCCAATCTCCCAATTCATCCCACCCCACCCTTTCCCCCCTTGGTGTCCATACATTTGCTCTCTACATCTGTGTCTCTATTTCTGCCTTGCAAACTGGTTCATCTGTACCATTTTTCTAGATTCCACATATATGTGTTAATATAGCATATTTGTTTTTCTCTTTCTGATTTACTTCACTCTGTATGACAGTCTCTAGGTCCATCCATGTCTTTACAAATGACCCAATTTTGTTCCTTTTTATGGCTGAGTAATATTCCATTATATATATGTACCACATCTTCTTTATCCATTTGTCTGTTGATGGGCATTTAGGTTGCTTCCATGACCTGGCTATTGCAAATAGTGCTGCAATGAACATTGGGGTGCATGTGTCTTTTTGAATTACTGTTTTCTCTAAGTATATGCCCTTTAGTACCACACTGCTTTGATTACTGTAGCTTTGTAGTATTGTCTGAAGCCTGGGAGGGTTATGGCTCTAGCTTTGTTCCCCCCCCCCCCAGGATTGCTTTGGCAATTCTGGGTCTTTTGTGGTTCCATATAAATTTTAGGATTATTTGTTCTAGTTTTGTGAAAAACGTCATGGATGATTTGATAGGGATTGCATTAAATCCATAGATTGCTTTTGGTAGTATGACCATTTAAACAATATAAATTTTTCAATCCAAGGGAATGGGATATCTTTCCATTTCTTTGAATCATCTTCAACTTCCTTTATCAATGTTTCCTTTTTCAATGGAAGAACTTATACTTATCCTTCTCAAACTATTCCAAAAGATTGAAGTGGAGGAAACACTTCCAAAGTCATTTTATGAAGCCACCATCACCCTGATACCAAAACCAGACAGACACTACAAAAAAGGAAAATTACAGGCCAATATGTTTGATGAATATAGATGTAAATATCCTCAACAAAATTTTAGCAAACCGAATCCAACAATACATAAAAAGGATCATACACCATTATCAAGTTGGATTCATTTCAGGGCAGCAAGGATGGTTCAACATATACAGATCAATCAGTGTGATACATCACATTAACAAAAAAAAAGACAAAACCACATGATCATTTCAATAGATGCAGGAAAAGCATTTGATAAAATTCAACATCTATTCATGACAAAAAGTCTCACCAAAGTAGGTATAGAGGGAACATATCTCAACATAATAAAATATATTTATGACAAACTCACAGGCAACATAATACTCAACAGTGAAAAGCTGAAAGCATTCCTGCTAAATCTGAAACAATACAAGGCTGTCCACTCTTACCACTTCTATTCAACATAGTATTGGAAGTGCTAGTGACAGCAATAAGGCAAGAAAAAGAAATTAAAGGTATCCAAACTGGAAGGGAAGAGGTAAGTTGTCATTATCTGAAGATGACATGATACTGTATAGAGAAAACCCTAAAGACTCCGGACAAAACTATTAGAAATAATAAATGAATTCAGCAAGGTAGCAGGATACAAGATTAATATACAGAAATCTGTTGCATTTCTTTACACTAACAATGAAATATCAGAAAGAGAAAGTAAAAAACAATCTTGTTTAAAATCACTTCAAAAACAATAAAATACCGAGGAATAAACCTAAAAAAGGAGGTAAAAGACCCATGTGCTGAGAACTATAAAACATTGATAAATATTTCTTAATAGGAAGGAAGGAAAAAAAGGAGAGAGGGAAAGAAGGAGGGAAAGAGAAGGAGGAAAGCCAACGTTGACTTGGCATTCTTTTTAATTTTCAGATGAGGAAATCCAGGAGACTTGGTGTGATCAAGTGACACGTGCAGTGAGTGGGCAGGAAGTGGAATTAAGCTTTCCTATGTGCAACTTAGGGCAGGCCCTCCGCTACATGGTGCTGCATCTTTAGCATGAGTTTCTCGTGTCAGGAGAGTGACCTTTTCTTAATTTTCTGCACTTGTGAAGCAGTGCCATGTATGTGTTATGGTCCATATGTTAAAACTTGTCTATCTACAGCTAGCCAGATGGTCCCTAACAGCTTACAAAGAAGCCATTTGGAAACTTTCAGCAAGTCAGCACATTTTGAAAGCACTGGGAGTAATGCATATTGTGATGTCATTCCTTACTCTAAGCAGAGTAAATCCAAAAAGGAAGGCCTTGGTAGTATTACATGTGAAGCATGCAGACCTTGGGATCTCATGACCAGAGACAGAAGTTTATTTAATTGGGTCTCTCTTTCAACTTGCTTTGTCTACACTTTCTCTGGAGAAAAAAAGTAATTTCTTAACTTAAAACACTTTGCTTTTTAAGCTCCTGCTGGCTAAATACATTAAAAAAGGAAGACAAAACCAAAGCCCTGCTTATGCAATGCAAGCAAGAGAGATGTGATATGATCATCAATAAAAATCTAAAAGCAAAATTTATGATGTCTAATCCAAAACAGAAAGGGAGAGAGGTTGATAACTTATCAGAAGTAGACTTAACAGATAACAGTTATTCTGGGCATTTGGCACTTTACAAAAACCTGAGAAGGAATTAAGACATCTTGTAACTATGGCTCCCTGAACAGACACATGAAATCTTAGATTCTATTCAAACTATATAATTTGTGCTCAGAGATTATGGAACAAAAGGAAGGTAATGGACAAGAAATGCTCAGGAGACAATAAAGAAATGAAAGACTAATCCATATTTCTTCCTCTATGAAATTCATTTATTCATCCATTCACTCCTTCAATCACATAAATATTTATTAATATGTCAGAGGCTATCTAAACAGTAGAACTAAGTGGTGAGTAAGACAGAAATGCATTCCATTCTTGTGAAGCTAAATGTTTAGCAAGGAAGCTGAAATGTTACACAAATGATTATAATAAAATGTGATGTCTACTATGATAAGGCACATGCAGGGAGTTCAAAAAGAAATGCATACCTCAATACATTGATATAAATATTTAAATCTCAGTGGAGGAGAGAAGTGGTAATTCAAAATAGCAGATAGCAAGAACTACCTAGAATTCATTTTTCATATGTATTATATGATATTTTTGGTGCCAAATTACCTTTCTTAATTACATTTTGATTGGGCTATTATTAAAATGTTCTTTATTCTTTAGACCTACACAGTCTCACAGTGGGAGACATGGTGCAGAGCTATGAGGAGAGGCAGCAAAACGTCAGTGTAGATATAAAAGTTTGTCATGGAATAAGTGAATAATCCACCCATAGGAAAATGAGATATACTGTATACACAGAGAATTACAGACCTAGAGAATCTCATGGCTGATCTAGTACAACTCCCTCCTGGTTAGCAAGTGAGAACATGGTAAATTAGAGCTGTTTTGTCTGAAGTTGTTTACAAAATGTGATATAGAGCAGTGCTTTGCAAACTATCTTTGGTGAAGGAATGTTTTTTAAATCTGTGACACAGCTGTGCATTTAAAAATATAATAAAAATGATTATTACAAGAAAAGTGAAGTGAAAAAAACCTACAAAATATAAGTTCAATTTTTTCCTTATTAAGTTCAATAGATGTAAAACTGCATTTCAATAAATATGGTCAGAGCAAACATCACGTGGAGGAAAAGAAATGAATCACAAAAACTGACCATCATCCACTGAGAGTGTGCAGTTACTCAGTTAGGGAAAGCCTAGCACTTCCCCAGCTGAGAAATGACTGTAGCATAACCATGACATGTGCAGAACACCAAGTGTGCAAGGCACCTATGCAAGGCAGGACACAGCACATGTGATGAGCGTGATATAGGGAGAGTGTACTGATGGGGCAGGTGAGGAACAGCTCACCCCTGAGAACTACCCCTGGGGTAGTAGAAGTGCAGAGAAGTTACCCACGGTCACAAATCACAGCCTTTAAACAACTGAACTTCCCCCCCCCCCATGTTTCTGCTCTTTAATTATCTACAATTAAATTGAATCCAGAATGCTGACCCAAAGGCACGGAAAAGTGTTTAATTTTTTGAATGATTCTGTTAACTGAATTGTTCTTAAATAAGGCAAAGAAAGAGACTGAATTTTGATAGAATGTCAGCCACAGAGTTTGAAGGCAAAGGGCTCTGATATTAGAAATGTTAATTCTAACATTAGCCATACCACCTTATATCTTAAACCTAGTGTTTTCTGTACTTCACTCTGAATAAGAATGATCCAGGGAGCTTATTAAACATAAAGATTCCTGGGCCCCATTTACAGAAATTCTGATTCATTATGCCCTGGAATGCAGTGGAGGGTGCCTAACAGGTGATTCTGGTACAGCTCAGCCGGGTTCCAAATGTTGAGAATCGCTGTTCCCACAGCTGCTGGAAAACTGAATCATCTAGCTGATTCTGTGTGCAATTAGTATGGAAAGCATGATTAGTGTGAAATAATATTTAAATCATTAGTATATGGTTACAGAATCTTGTCAGAGGAATACACAAGATTCTCACAAACTCTCTTGTAAGTACCCTTTAGGATTCCATGCTACTGTTGGTACCAAAAATCCAGCAAGCTTGTGGAAGGAAATAACCCACAGGTCATCTTAGATAGTTTTCAGTTATATTTAAAGACATATGGGTTTTAAGTTTAAGTGCAGACCTGGCTAATTCCTACATTATTGAGGAATTCCTGGCATAAACTAATTAATATTGGTGCTAGCACAGGGTCGGCTAAGAATCAGTGCATCATATTTCTGTCCCCATGGCCAAGCAGCTGATCAGAATGTTGTCAACAAAACAAAGAGTTGATCTTTGTCAAATATGTGTTGAATATTAGCCATTGAGAATGAGATGTTGACCTTGGCCAAGATCCAGGCTTTCACCATCGTATGTGTGTATGTGTGTGTGTGTGTGTGTGTGTGTGTGTTATGGCAGCAATTGATACAGCTTACATTAATTGAGTGTTTTTTACTCACCAGTCATTCTGCTAATCCTCAAAACAACCCTAAAAGGTCTTATCTCCATTTTTTGGGTAAGGGGACTGAGGTTTACGGAGCTCAAGGACATTAACTTGTAAGTAATAAATGTGAGCTTTCCAGCTGATGTGTACTTTTCCTGACATTCTCCCTTCCACAAAATGCATCTCACTGGTTACTGACTGTTTTTGTGGGCCTGGAAATATGCATCTGAACTCAGAGGGGACTCTTGCTTCTCCAAATACTTCGTCTTACACTGAATACCCAAAAGCAGTTGCTCAAGGTTAAATCCCAGATCATGGTGAAGGGAACAAAGGTTCTGATTCCTGCTTCCAAATCCTTTTCTTGGATTCCTGCATTTCTAGGTACCTAGTATCTCAGTGCTTTCTTCTGGTTATCCCTTTCTATTGCAGCCTGCCTGTGATGGTTAATTTTGTGTATTAATTTGACTGGATCACGGGGTGTCCCTATATTTGGCTGAACGTTTTTTCTGGGTGTTTCTGTAAGGGTGTTTCTGGATGAGATTTGAAGCCATAGATTGAGTAAAGCAGATTGCCCTCCCCAATGTGGATGGGCTTCATCCAATCCATTGAGGGCCTAAATAGAACAAAAAGATGGCGGGTGGGAAAATTCACTCTCTGCCTGACTACTTGAGCTGAGACATCAGTCTTCTCCTGCATTTGAAATGGGACCATCAGCCCTCTGGTTTTCAGGCCTTTGGACTCAGACTGAACTGCATCACCAGCTTTTCTGGGTTTCCAGCTTGCAGATGGTAGATCGAGGGACTTCTCCACCTCCATAATCACGTGAGCAATTCCTTGTAATAAATCTCTTTATATATGTATATGTATAAAACTGTCTCTATATATGTATAGATATAGACATAGATATCTATATATATGCACATATATATCTCAATAGAATATTGGTTGATATGTATGCAAATATATATATATGATGTATGTATATTAAAAACCTATATATAATATATATAAAATAATACTGGTTCTGTTTCTCTGGAGAACCCTAATACACTGTCCTAACTGCTATTGCCCTTTAATGTGTGCCCTTCTATAGTCTCCTTATTAAAACTTAACTCACCTATGTCCCATTCTCTCATCTTTTGCCATCTCTTTATGGTCAGCCAGTTGATCAAATACACTAATCCATTATTCAGAGGCAATGTCCCCTTCTTACAAGATACATTCCTTGGATCAATGTCTGAACCTGAGAGAGTGTTTATAGAAATTTCAGACAGTGTTGGCAATAGTAGCTCAACTCTGACCTTGTTCAGTTACTTACAGACCCCCCAGGGTCCCTTGCAGCTGAAAGCAAGCTGTTAACCAAATTCATCTATGCCATGGGCCAGGTCTCTCTCCCGCTCTATTGGAGCTGAGAACTGAGGGAATTCCCTAGCTTTTTAAAGCAAAGACAAATGAGGGTAATTAGGTAATAGCTGAGGTTTGTCAGGAAGATTTGGCCAGTTGCCCCCAGTCCTGGTCTTTGGGAGATCTGCTCCTGTGAGACACCTTTGACTGCTTTTTTCTGGCTCAAGAGAGCAATTCCAGTGAGGAATGTTGCCTCTTATTCCCGTTACTCCATCGACTTTCTCATCAATGGCTCTGAATGGAATGTTAGAATATATTTTAGACGTGGAGATAAAATTAACACCTGAAACTATTTCTGGGTGCATAGTCAAAGATTACTCTTTTTACTTGTTTGCTTGGCTCTTAGAAATTTAATTGTAGCAAGCTTTTAAATATTGGCTTTTAACTTATCTGCAAAAGTAAAAAATTTAGTAATTAAATCAATTAAGGGAAAATTTGGCCTAATTCCCAATCATCCATTTGGATCATGCAAAGCACAGATCTTTTGGATGTAAACTATCTCTTCAACATTATAACATGAACTGTAGTGGAGCGTGAGCTTTTATAGCAACACAACCTAATATAGGCTGAGGTAAAATGTTTTCATTTCCATTTCACCACAGCAAAGATAAAAAAGGGCACTAATTTATTTAATTTATCTACCATTGGTGAGGACAGCTGAGAAAAAGACATGTTTTCTTGAAAAATATCTTAACCAGAGTTTTAGAACGATCTTATTAGACAAGTTTGAGTTTCTGAAAGAAGTTAGTTTGAATTGTGTTTCTGACATGAGCACCTAGAATAATCCTGCCTTATAGAGAACCTCTGCTGAAAGAATATTGCAGAGGCTCTCCCAGTCTATTTCTAGGGTCTCAAAGTTCAGATTTTTGAAAGCAAACATTTTGCCTCACCAGCCACATTGTATAATATTTTATATTTCTCTACCTACTAATTATGACATAGAATGTATGTATCAAACATGGCATATGTGGACAATTGGAATTCCTGGGACTATTTGCCCAGGGTTACTGTTGCAGGTAGGTTTTCTAGACCTGAATGATCTTAAGTCAGGGCCAAATGATATAAAGATAAACCTATTTTTTAATCTTCCATGTTTATTAATCCATTCACAAATGAAAGTAGACAACCCTCAGAATGGGATTGTTTTACAGATAATTCTCATTTTCAGTACACTTTCTTTTAAACTCTGAAACGTTAAAGAATTATCTTGCTGGAGGAGGTCTTGTTCAAGGGAGGTGGGCACCTTTGGCAAAATGGAACATCACAGCTAATCTTTAGGAGACACTATAAATACCCTGAGGGAAGAAAGTTAAGTAACAACTGCTGCAGTTGTGGAAACAGAGATCTCTGCACATAGCGGATTCTTATAATATGGGAAAGAGACAAGTTAGTGGAGAAAGAGGGAGTTGCAAGAGCTCTTTCAGTATAAACAGTACGTGATGCGCCAAAGCTCTGGCTCTCCTAATGATCCTTTTAATCCCTTTTTTGGGAATATAATCTATTTTTCCTTGACATTTCAATAATTAGAATTATTGAAAAAACAGGATTCATAATTGTTGAAATTAACTTGACAGTCACCTTTGAAATAATTTTTTACTCAAAAAAGTGTTAACTGAATTTTTTATAAGGCAGTTTCCACAACCAATTAGAGTCTGCATGCTCTATTTTGGTAAGTTTCAGAAGAATCAGTAATGTGTCAAATGAAGGCAAGAACATGTCCCTTTACCCATTTCTACTCGCAAAGAATATGCCTTATTTTCAGTGCAGTGTACCACTGGTGTATCTGGCAGAATTGAAATGGCTAAAATTTTTAAGCAGATTTCAAGGTGATTTAGGAGGTTCTGGCTTGCTTCCCACCAGTAAGACACAGAGATATGGCTAAGAGTGGGCTCACGCCTAAAAGTGTTCAACAAATAGGCTCACCTAAATAGGTTTAAAACTATGAAACCTAGGTGTCCCCAGACTTCAGGGAGCTCCCCTCTCCTTTGAGACCCCGAGTCACATACGGCAGCAGAGTTTCCCCAGGTATCTGAGACTCCACGAAGAAATCATCCACGTCCTAACCATTCTGATTCTTACTTATCCCTTCAGTTAGCTGTTTCTATGTGAGCATTCTCCATCCTTCTTAGGTCATTTCTTGCTTTGGCAACAGTCTCTCGTTCCTGCTGCTCTTGTATTTCTGCTACACAACAAGGGTAGGTTTGGGCCTTGCCTATATCATAGATGAGATCAGGCTGTAACACCAAGCAAACATAACTGAAAGTGTGTTTGTAGCACGAGGGCATTACAACAGAAAATATTACAGTGGATCACGCCCATACAGCCCAGTGGCCATGCCTCTCTACAGGAGGGAATTTTCCTGATGTCTCTCCCCTTAGCTTCCAGCTTCACCAGCCTACCTCCCCACAGTGGGAAGGCCTTGGACAGGCCAGTCTCTATTCATCCTGTTAACATGTAAAGTGAAGTCACTTCTAAGGCTGTGTTTAATCTATTCTAAGATGCCATTAGTTGTAAAATGCAGCATTATTCTATACACCTCTTGACCAGTCAGGGACTTATTTACAAAGGCACTAATTACAAAGGTGTAGGGGAACCAGAAAGGAAAGTGTAGAAACCTAGGGCTAACATCTGAGGAACTGTCACTACCTTAGTATAAAAGAAAGAGGGATGGGGGATGTTACATAAACCTGGAAGGGGGGCGAATTGTACAGTGACAACCTGAGTCAGGAGCTCACAGGCAGAGAACAGGTAAGTGAATGCTCCGTCTGCCTGCCCTCCCTCCCTCCCACCCTCCCACCCACCCATCTCCTGCCGGGCCTCTCCACTGGTCCAACCCAACCTGAAGCCAGTGGGCACAGGAGCACATCCATCCGCCTCACAAGGAGAAGTGTGGGAAGTAGACCTGAACGGGCGAATGGAACACATCTCTGCAATGGACACCAAGACAGAATAAATTCTGCCAATTAAACTATGAGACACTGCTCCCTTATCATTTGAAAGTTTTATTTTACACCTATTGAAAGAGTTCTGTTAAACATAAAGAAAGGGATTTGTTTTTATCATGTAGTACTTTTCTGGATTTAAGATAACTTTACATTTTAATGCTAAATGCAAGTATAATCTTTTTGAGAACATTTTGTGGCAGATATTTTTTTCCCCAAAGGTGATCATAATAATAGCTCTTGTCCCACATGTGCTTCTAGAAGCTTACTACTGCCGCATTAAGAGGGGAAGTCTAGTTTCTCATTCCTTGAATCTAGGCTAGTTTGTGACTTGCGTGTAACCAGTGGAAAGCATCCGATGTGGCACTGCATGACTTCTGAAGCCAGGTCTGAAAAAGATGATACAGATTCCACCTTGGGCCTTCCCTGGTGGCGCAGTGGTTGAGAATCTGCCTGCTAATGCAGGGGACACGGGTTCGAGCCCTGGTCTGGGAGGGTCCCCACATGCCGCGGAGCAACTGGGCCCGTGAGCCACAACTACTGAGCCTGCGCGTCTGGAGCCTGTGCTCCACGACAAGAGAGGCCGCGATAGTGAGAGGCCCGCGCACGGTGATGAAGAGTGGTCCCCGCTTGCCACAACTAGAGAAAGCCCTCGCACAGAAACGAAGACCCAACACAGCCAAAAATAAATAAATTAATTAATAAACTCCTACCCCCATCAACAACAACAAAAATTCCACCTTGTTTGCTGGAATATTTGCTCTAGAGCCCAGAGCTTCCATGTTAGCAGTCTGGCTGGTCTGTGGCCACCATGCTGCAAGGAAGCCCAAACTATTCTAACTCAGAAGGATCACATGGAGAAGCTCTGAGACTAGCAAAGAGAGAAAGATGCTTTGCCAGTTTCCAGGTGCTCCTGCACCCTCAGCCTCTGCTGTTCTGATTCCAGCCGCTATGGGACTGCAGTCTCATGAGAGATTTCTTAACCAGAAGCATCCGGTCAAGTTCTTCCTGAATTCCTGGCCCACAGAAGCTGTGAGAGATAATAAAATGATGGTTGTTTTAAGCCATTAAGTCTTGAGGTGATTAGTTATGTAGCAACAGTAACCAAAGCAATTTTACATGGCAGTTATACTCAACAGATGTAGTACCAGTGATGCCTGCAATTAACTGAAGTGATGACAATATGAATAACTATAACCAAGTTTGCACATACACAGGCACTGACAGCTATGTCATGTCAGCCTCCTGGCCAAAAGCAATTGTGAGATGCCATATATTTTAAGATGGCTCCTAGTGAGAAAAAAATGTGCAGTTTAGTATTGAAGAAATGTGGTACTGTTGGTGTAGAGGGAGGGACAGAACCAAAAGGGTTGGGGAACTGGTTGGCAAGGTGACTTATTTTGGAAAAGCTTAATATTTTATAGTTAAGAGGGTACGTGCTCATTTAGCAAGTAAATAAATAAATAAAAATCAAATGAGAAAAAACCATTAAGACCATAAAAATCACCAAATCTCACCAGCCAGAGATAAACTTCCAGATTTCTAAATGTACATGGACACATGTATAGATATGTGGACATATGCTTTATAAATGAATTCATCCTTTACTGCAGCCTATTTTTTTCCCACTCAGAAATGTGCTGATTTCATGTTTCCACCTCAAAAGATAAAAAACTACAGCCTTACATTTTAATGGTAGCCAACTGTCTCATTTACTTGACCAATCACCTAGTGATGGACATTTTGTTGTGTTTTGTTTTTTCAGTTTTGCTTTTATCATTATTAAAACAATGGGCATGTTTACGCATTTTCCCCCCTATGCTGTAGCTATGTCTTTGTGGAGAATTTCTACATATGAGATCTTGGATTGAATGAGATGTGCCATTATAATTGCAATATGGATTAATAAAAACGCCTTCCAGAAAGGTATCCATTCATACCCCTATCAAAAGTTTTGGAGAAATGCCATTTTTTTTTCCCCTTTGCCAGTGAAGGAGTTCAGAGCATGTCACCCCAAAATACGCAGATTTGGCATATTGCTTATTTTGCATTAAAGGCACTTGAGAAACAGCAGAGGCAAGATGGGCATTCAGACCCTCCTTTTTATTCCTGAAAGCAGGAGATAAAACTCCCATGTGAAAGGTGTGATCTCTGTGCCAGGAAAAAGGAAGACGTTCTTATCACCAGAGACACGGAACTGAGGCAGAAAGAACTCTGTACAAACAGACCTTGTTCGAATAATTCTTACCTTCCTTTAGCCTCTCTACAGTGTTTAGTTACTTTTCCACAATTGCTTCTTTTTTTCAACCTAATATAAAAGCATGTAGGTTCTGCCATTTCTTTGGGTCTTCATTCCTTATGAGGGCTGCTGTGTCATGTAAAACTTATTTTAATGTGTACACTTTTCTCATGTTAATCTGTCTATGTCAGTTTAATTCTCAGGCCCAGCCAACGATAGTAAGAGGGTGGAGGTAAAAATTTGCCTCCTCTATACCAACATTTGATTCACCTGATGCCAATATTATGGTTTAAAAAGATTTGTTTTTTGTTATTTTTTGTTTGTTTGTTTTAGAAAATAATGAAACAACATCTTTTCATACTTTTCATCCATTTTAATTTGTTCTTTCATGAATTGATTATTCATAGTCTTTGACCATTTTTCTTTTTACAGTTGATTTGTAAGAGCTGCTCATCCTGTAGTAGTAATTCTTTGTCCATCCGGTGTGTTACTAGTTTTTTCTAAGTTTTTTACACTTCTATAATTGTGTTATTTTGTTTTTGTTTTTGCTGCCAGGAAGTACTTAATTTCTATGTAAGTGCATTTTCTTTTATGGTTTCTGGCTTTGGTGTCAAGTTAGGAAAGACTTGTTGCACTTTATTGTTAGTAAAAGTGTGTACTCAAACTTCTGTTTCACTTTTGACATTTATTAAAAATTTTAATCTACCTGGAATTGAATTCATGACATGTAATTTTTCCCTTAAGGTGCCAGTTGCCCCAAATTATTTAGTGAATAGCAAATCTTTCCCCTGTGATTTGAAATGCCACATTTATCATACACTTGTTGGAGGAGATCATGGTGAGGACGTGACTACTAGTTGACCTGCAAGCTGGACCCCGGGCAATCAGAGACTTCGCCCCCTCCCCTATCCTCGGAATGTAGGTACCACCTACTCTGCCTACCTAGAAGTCCTTCAAGGACACAGCTTTGAGAGAGTATTGTGTTGCTGAGACCATTTGGACTGTATGCATGACTGAACCCAGTTAAGGCCTCTGTATAAACTTTTAAACTCTGTATAAACTGGGGGGCAGGTGCAGAGAGCTACTCATCTTGCATCCACCCATGGCAAGCATCGTTAAGTTCCCTTCCTTATTAAACCTGCCACCCACCAATAGGGAGTGGCTTGTCTCCGCATGGAGGGGTGGGGGGGACAGTTTCAGATGTCACCCAGGAAACTCCTGAGTTTGCAAACCAAAAACACTAAGCTTTCATAATACTTGAGTCTGTTTCTGTGATTTTCTACCCTCTCACCCCACCACTTCACAGTCTATCTTTTCCTATGCCAATACCATCCATGTTTTTGCTGTTTTGTTATTACTATTACTGCTAAATACAAGATGTTACTATCTAATAGGGAAAGTGCGTGTCCCCTCCCTACCTCTCCTTTGTTACAGTCTTTGCAGATGAACTTGAAAGTAATTTTTGTCATGTTGTAAAATAATCCTGTTGGATTTTTATTGAAATTTCATATAATTTGGAGTCTATTTTAAAGAGAATTGACATCTTTACAACACCAAATATTTTTGTCCAGAAGCAAGGTATGTCTTTAAATTCATTTTATAGAGGTATAACTGATAAAGCATTATATTAGTTTCAGGTGTACAACATAATGATTTGATATTTGTATACATTGTGAAATGATCACCACAGTTGTATGAATTCTTTATATATTTTGGATATTAAACCCTTATCAGATGTGTGATTTGCAAATATTTTCTCTTATGCAGTATGTTGCCTTTTTATTTTGTTGATTGCTGCATTTGTTGTGAGGAAGCTTTGTAATTTAATGTAGTCCCAGTTTATTTTTGCTTTTGTTACTCTTGCTTTTAGTATGAGATTTAAAAATCATTGCCAAGACCTATGTATTTCAAGAAGCTTACTGACTATGTTTTATTCTAGACGCTTTATGGTTTCAGGTCTTATGTTCAAGTCTTCAATCCACTTTGAGTTAATTTTTGTACACTGGTAGAGTTTTATAACTTGTATTACTATATATTTCTTTTTAGTTATTTTTCTATTTGATTTTCTTTATTTTTAGTTGTTGTAAATGTGGTAGTTTTCTCACTAGTTATCACTGGTAAACGAAAAGACTGACTGCATTTTTGTATATTTATTTTAAAACTAGCTACGTTACTGATACTCTTAATAGTTCCAAAAGTTTTACAGTTTGTTTTCCTGGCGTTTATGAGTATAAAATTATATTAGCTGGAAATTATGATAATTTTGCATCCTCCCTTCAAGGATGTATACCTCTTATTTCATTTCCTTGATTAATTGCATTGTCTCAAATGTTCAGAATAGTACTAAATAATTGTGACGATCTAAGAAATCCTTATCTCTGACTTTAATGGAAACATTTCCAATATTTATCCACTAAATACTGGCCTTAAATTTTCAATATGTATTTATCTTATATATTCAGGCAATATCCATTCCATCCTACTTCACAAATTTTTTAAAAAATCAGGAAAAGATTTGGAATTAAATGTTTTTGGCAGCTAAAATAGTATGTTAACTTATTTATTTATATCAAATTATCCTTGCAATCTAGAATGAATTACACTTATTCATGATCTACTATCCTTTCAGTGTCTTATCCAATTCTATTTACTAACATTTTGTTTAGGATATTTTTTGGTTGAAGTTCATAAGTGAGGTTGGTCAGTAGCTTTCTTTTAGTTTAGTAAGATTTGGCAATAGTGTAATGTTGTTTGTACCATGTATTTGGAATATTTCCTTTTTCTTTAAACTGTTCCAGGGCTCAGTAACAAAATTTATTCTGTATAGATGTTTAAAATTTGCTCACAAAATTATTCTACCAGATCTTTTTGATAAGTGGCTTTTAAAATCTTTTTCATTTTCTTCTGGCTTTGGTTTCAAGTTAAGAAAGACTTGTTTCAGTCTAATTTTTTTTTTTTTTTTTTTTTTTTTTGCTATACGCGGGCCTCTCACTGTTGTGGCCCCTCCCGTTGCAGAGCATAGGCTCCGTATGCGCAGGCTCAGCGGCCATGGCTCACGGGCTCAGCCGCTCCGCGGCATGTGGGATCTTCCCAGACCAGGGCACGAACCGACGTCCCCTGCATCGGCAGGCGGACTCTCAACCACTGTGCCACCAGGGAAGCCCTCAGTCTAATTTTATTAAAAGTGTTTACTCTTACTTTTGTATTGCTTTGTTAAAATTTTCTATCATTAGTTAATTTTGTGCCTCTTTTTATTTAAATATATATTATATTATATTATATTTTGGGTTAAATACTAATTAAACATTTTATGCTAACATTTTGATAAAGAATGTATTTCAAACAGCACAAGTTGGACAACAATAACAAAATACTTGGCTGAGTTGGCCACACCTGAGGTAAATTTTACCCAGTGACAGTTATTCCAATTTCACAGTTGTATATTATTGTATAAGAATTGCCCAAGAGAGGCTGCGTCTGGCTCCCGCTCTCACAGCCATTGCAGTACATTGAGCTTCATAGAGACAGCGCCGGGGCAAGTGAGAGCCGGACGGGCACTGGGCGACTCTGTGCCTCGCGGAGGAAAAATAATTAAGCATGGGCAAAGGAGATCCTAAGAAGCCGAGAGGCAAAATGTCATCATATGCATTCTTTGTGCAAACTTGCCGGGAGGAGCACAAGAAGAAGCACCCAGATGCTTCCGTCAACTTCTCAGAGTTTTCTAAGAAGTGCTCAGAGAGGTGGAAGACCATGTCTGCTAAAGAGAAAGGAAAGTTTGAAGACATGGCAAAGGCGGACAAGGCCCGTTATGAAAGAGAAATGAAAACTTATATCCCTCCTAAAGGGGAAACAAAAAAGAAGTTCAAGGATCCCAATGCACCCAAGAGGCCTCCTTCGACCTTTTTCTTGTTTTGTTCTGAGTATCGTCCAAAAATCAAAGGAGAACATCCTGGCCTATCCATTGGTGATGTTGCAAAGAAACTGGGAGAGATGTGGAATAACACTGCTGCAGATGACAAGCAGCCTTATGAGAAGAAGGCTGCTAAACTGAAGGAAAAGTACGAAAAGGATATTGCTGCATACCGAGCTAAAGGGAAGCCTGATGCAGCAAAAAAGGGAGTCGTCAAGGCTGAAAAAAGCAAGAAAAAGAAGGAAGAGGAGGAAGATGAGGAAGATGAAGAGGATGAGGAGGAGGAGGAAGATGAAGAGGATGAAGAGGAGGAGGAAGATGATGATGATGAATAAGTTGGTTCTAGCGCAGTTTTTTTTTTTCTTGTCTATAAAGCATTTAACCCCCCTGTACACAACTCACTCCTTTTAAAGAAAAAAATTGAAATGTAAGGCTGTGTAAGATTTGTTTTTAAACTGTACAGTGTCTTTTTTTGTATAGTTAACACACTACCGAATGTGTCTTTAGATAGCCCTGTCCTGGTGGTATTTTCAATAGCCACTAACCTTGCCTGGTACAGTATGGGGGTTGTAAATTGGCATGGAAATTTAAAGCAGGTTCTTGTTGGTGCACAGCACAAATTAGTTATATATGGGGATGGTAGTTTTTTCATCTTCAGTTGTCTCTGATGCAGCTTATATGAAATAATTGTTGTTTTGTTAACTGAATACCACTCTGTAATTGCAAAAAAAAGAAAAAAAGTTGTAGCTGTTTTGTTGACATTCTGAATGCTTCTAAGTAAATACAATTTTTTTAATTAGTATTGTTGTCCTTTTCATAGGTCTGAAAATTTTCTTCTTAAGGGGAAGCTAGTCTTTCGCTTTTGCCCATTTTGGATCACACGAATTATTACAGTGTTTATCTTTCGTATAGTTAGCTGATAAAAAGCTTTTGTGTACACACCCTGCATACTCATGATGAGGGTAATAAAAGTTTAATTGAGACAGTTTTCATCCATAACTGAAACTCAAATCTTGATCTGTTGATACCAGATTTCACATAGCCCAGGTTCATTTACAAAGTGAAGAGTAACCAATCTACTCACAGCACGGGATTATTAGAATCAAACATTTTGAAAGTCTGTCCTTGAAGGACTAATAGAAAAGTATGTTCTAATCTTTACATGAGGACTCTACATCTTTTAACTCCCATTACCATGTAATGGCAGTTATATTTGCAGTTCCCACGTTTAAGACTGAGAATGTATCCCCAAAAGCGTGAGCTTAAAATACAAGACTGCCATATTATGTTTTTTTTGTTGTTATTAGTCCCAACAAAGGCTCTGGAGAAAAAGTGCTGGCTGTAAATGTCTTCTCCTATTTATCTAAATACGGATTGTTTAGGAAACTTGAGATCCTCCATTAAAGGTATTTTTAATTAATTGGGCCAACTTTTTAAATTGTATACCACATTTTAAATCAGGTATATTTTCCTATATTATGGTTTGCCCCTTTATAAATAGACATGAGGGAAGAAGACAAACTTTGTATTTCAGTATGAATTACCTGATTCATTTGAATTTTTCTTTACAAAACTCAAGCTCATTCATCAGGGTCATATGTTTATCTGCTTAACAGTTTAGGGAACAATTTGGCAATTTTGTGGTTTTTGAGATTATCGTTCTCTTAAAGTGCCAGTGTTTTAAAATAGCGTTCTTGTAATTTTACACGCTTTTGTGATGGAGTGATGTTTTGTTATATAATTTTGACTTGGATTCTTTCCATTTGCATTTGTTTTATGTAATTTCAGGAGGAATACTGAACATCTGAGTCCTGGATGATACTAATAAACTAATAATTGCAGAGGTTTTAAAAAAAAAAAAAAAAAAAGAATTGCCCAAGGAAGGGAAAAACAACAAATAACACACAAGGGAATCCCCATAAGGTTAACAGCTGATCTTTCAGCAGAAACTCTGCAAGCCAGAAGGGAGTGGCAGGACATATTTAAAGTGATGGAGAAAAACCTACAACCAAGATTACTATATCCAGCAAAGATCTCATTCAGATTTGATGGAGAAATTAAAACCTTTACAGACAAGCAAAAGCTAAGAGAATTCAGCACCACCAAACCAGCTTTACAACAAATGCTAAAGGAACTTCTCTAGGCAGGAAACACAAGAGAAGGAAAAGACCTACAATAACAAACCAAAAACAATTAAGAAAATGGTAATAGGAACATACATATCGATAATTACCTCAAATGTAAATGGATTAAATGCTCCAAGCAAAAGACATAGACTGGCTGAATGGATACAAAAACAAGACCCATATATATGCTGTCTACAAGAGACCCACTTCAGACCTAGGGACACATAAAGACTGAAAAGTGAGGGGATGGAAAAAGATATTCCATGCAAATGGAAATCAAAAGAAAGCTGGAGTAGCAATTCTCATATCAGATAAAATAGACTTTAAAATAAAGACTATTACAAGAGACAAAGAAGGACACTACATAATGATCAAGGGATCAATACAAGAAGATATAACAATTGTAAATACTTATGCACCCAACATAGGAGCACTTCAATACATAAGGCAAATACTAACAGCCATAAAAGGGGAAATCAACAGTAACACAATCATAGTAGGGGATTTTAACACCCCACTTTCACCAATGGACAGATCATCCAAAATGAAAATAAATAAGGAAACACAAGCTTTAAATGATACATTAAACAAGATGGACTTAATTGATATTTGTAGGACATTCCATCCAAAAACAACAGAATACACATTCTTCTCAAGTGCTCATGGAACATTCTCCAGGATAGATCATATCTTGGGTCACAAATCAAGCCTTGGTAAATTTAAGAAAATTGAAATCTTATCAAGTATCTTTTCCGACCACAACGCTATGAGACGAGGTTCCTTAAAAAACTAAAAATATAACTACCATACGACCCAGCAGTCCCACTACTGGGCATATACCCTGAGGAAACCATAATTCAAAAAGAGTCATGCACCACAATGTTCATTGCAGCACTATTTACAATAGCCAGGACATGGAAGCAACCTAAGTGTCCATCGACAGATGAATGGATAAAGAAGATGTGGCACATATATACAATGGAATATTACTCAGCCATGAAAAGAAACGAAATTGAGTTATTTGTAGTGAGGTGGATGGATTTAGAGTCTGTCATACAGAGTGAAGTATGTCAGAAAGAGAAAAGCAAATACCGTATGCCAACACATATATATGGAATCTAAGAAAAAAAAAAAAGGTCATAAAGAACCTAGGGGCAAGATGGGAATAAAGACACAAACCTACTAGAGAATGGACCTGCGGACATGGGGAGGGGGAAGGGTAAGCTGTGACAAAGTGAGAGAGTGGCATGGACATATATATACTACCAAACGTAAAATAGATAGCTAGTGGGAAGCAGCTGCATAGCACAGGGAGATCAGCTCCGTGCTTTGTGACCACCTAGAAGGGTGGGATAGGGAGGGTG
The DNA here is from genome assembly GCF_949752795.1 of Hyperoodon ampullatus. Taxonomy (NCBI): domain Eukaryota; kingdom Metazoa; phylum Chordata; class Mammalia; order Artiodactyla; family Ziphiidae; genus Hyperoodon; species Hyperoodon ampullatus. The sequence goes on along the minus strand of NC_136914.1, from coordinate 193,598,304 downwards.
GGAGGGAGGGAGACGCAAGAGGGAAGAGATACGGGAACATATGTATATGTATAACTGATTCACTTTGTTATAAAGCAGAAACTAACACACCATTGTAAAGCAATTATACTCTAATAAAGATGGTAAAAAAAAAAAGGGCGAGATCTTTACAATGATAAAGTGTTATTAAAAGTTGGTTATTATAGGTCAATAAACTGTAATGCTGTAGATGAAAAAAAAAAAAAAAGATTTGCCCAAGGTATGCAGGGTTCAAAAAAGCTTTTCCTCTTTCTGGAAATTAAAAAGAAAAATTGTCTTTATCTTTCTTTTTGGGATACATGAATATCTGTATGCCAGATTTTCCCATTTTCTTTCCTAAACCAAGAAGACAAACCAACCCTCTATGAAAGAATTTGTCTTCATGCAACAGCAAAACCCCATGGGCAATTTCATAAAGACCTGACTGACTTATGTGGGCAGAACTTAGTGGCCTGGTGCTTCATGGAGGTTAAGAGACGTCCCAGTGTGGAGGAAAAGAGACAAAAATAAAAGAGAGGGGGCCAAGAATGGCTTCCACTGAAACTGAGATCTGAATTGACCATGACCAAAAGCAAATAAGCGACTGAAGGCTCACTAAGAATACGACACAACTTTTCTTGCCATCCTATTGCAACTGAGGACACAGCGTTCTAGAAAACTCACGCTGTATCTAAAGTTTCTGGAAGGATTTCCTCACTTATGATTAGATTCATCAACCTAACTTTAACACTAGGCTGTGTGATGAGTGCTTTCTTGTGTTTGCTATTACTTAGAATGATGAAAACACAATTTCTGAAGCTGAAATGGAATGTTTATGATATGAAAAGATTTTGTATGGGTGTTTAAATGACTGAAATACATAATTAGGGTTAAAATGCTTTTTTTTTTTTTTTTTTTTTTTTTGCGTTATGCGGGCCTCTCACTGCTGTGGCCTCCCCCATTGCGGAGCACAGGCTCCGGACGCGCAGGCTCAGCAGCCATGGCTCACAGGCCCAGCCGCTCCGTGGCATGTGGGATCTTCCCAGACCAGGGCACGAACCTGTGTCCCCTGAATCGGCAGGTGGATTCTCAACCACTGCGCCACCAGGGAAGCCCATAAATGCTTTTTAAAAATATATTTGGTCTAGGCATTTGGTTTAGGGAAATGGAAATAAGGTAAAGATTTATGTACACATCAGTTTATCTCAACATTATTTCTGTAACATTTATAAAACCATCATCCAAAAGTGGTGCTATGAGTGAAGAAACACAGATTAGTAATAATAACAAAGGAACATAATTCAAAGAGAGTTCAAGTTCTGTATTAGTTAGGGTCCTTTGATTATAAGCAACAAAAAATAACTGTAGCTAACTTAGGCAGCAAAGGAATTTGTTGTAAGGATGTGGGTAGATTACGGATATGAAGGAAAAGTCGAATATCTAGTTCTTATAAAAGACAGTTCCCAGGCTACGGTGGTCCCCCTTGCAGGAACAAAGGAATGGTTATTACAGAGCATTGTCATCAGAATGAACCAGCCCCAAATGTTTTCCATCTTTTTGTCACTTTACTCAAGATTCAAATAATTGGGAAGGAAGGAGATTCCAAATAGCCTTAGTTGGGCCCTGTCTACCATTTGGCCAAGAGGACACAGATACCTTGAGTAACAGTTTTATCAAGACTTCAGAGAATAGGAAGTGATAACAGAAACTAGCCATCTCTGGGACACAATAAACTACATTCTCAATTTCCCTTGCAGCTAGATGGGGGCTACCTGACTGAATTCTGGAAAACAGAACGGAGCAAAAGCGATGTACTCCACCTCCAGGTCTGGCCCATTAAACCTCCTGCAGAGTCCTTGGTGCTCTCTCTGCTTCCTTACCTCCAGGCAGGATGTAGAAGGACCAGTGCGAGACTCAGGGACCCTGTGGGATGTCAGATTCACCATATGGATGGAGTTGAGTTCCTGTGTCACTACCTGAAGTTCACCCACTGAACACCCCAATGGACAGTGACATGAGCGAGTCCTAAACTTTAATGATGTTAAACCACTGAGATTTGGGGGCTGTTTGTTTCAGAAGTTAGGATTCCCTAATCCTAAAGGATGAATGTTGGGCAGGCAAAGAGACCCACCTGATTCGCTTCAATTTCTGTACTTACATTTTAAGAACACAGTGAAGAGGCTACATGGACCACTGCAATACTTTTTACCTCCCATCTAATTCTCTCACATAGCTACTCCCACATCTTGTCCTCCAAAATTCTCAGAAAATCCCTCTTCCACTCCTAGCGCCCACACGCCTCTTGTTCTTCAACTTCAGCTTCACCTCTTTCCTTCTAAATCTGCATCACAAAAGCTCAAAGACTCAACAGGCAAAATAGAGCTCCCCTCTGAGGGTGGCAGAGAGATAGAAACAAAACAGCTGTCAAGTAAAGGGGAAAGACTGGGAAAAGTCATACATTAAGAATACTGGGGCTTCCCTGGTGGCGCAGTGGTTGGGAGTCCGCCTGCCGATGCAGGGGACACGGGTTCGTGCCCCGGTCCGGGAGGATCCCACATGCCGCGGAGCGGCTGGGCCCGTGAGCCAGGGCCGTTGAGCCTGCGCGTCCGGAGCCTGTGCTCCACAACGGGAGAGGCCACAGCAGTGAGAGGCCCACATACTGCAAAAAAAAAAAAAAAAAAAAAGAATACTGTAATATTTATGACAGTGAAAATTTGGAAACCACCTCAATGTCAAACAATAGGAAAATGGTTAAATAAATTACGTCATACTTGTTACTGGTTATACGAACAAGATAGTCCCTATGCTCATGGAGCTTATAGTCTAACAGCCATTAACAATAAACATGTTTTGGAAATATAGTTAATAATATGTTGGGCTGCACCCCGCAGGCCTACGAGGCCTGTGCTTGCCCAGCTTCAAAACCAAAGAAAGAGCCCGGAGTCAGCAACAGAGACATCAGTGGTTTAATGGAGGGGGCAGCTTACACGTCTGAAGCAAGGTCCTGGAGCAGCACCCCACCACGTGCAGCGAATGATGGGCAGGACACGGCGGCAGTCTTCGCTCCCGGGGAGGGGCCCCGTGTGGTGGAGGAGAGATTACCAGTTATAGGGAATTGACAACAGGTGGGCTCATTAGTTACTAGGGAAACCAGCAGAAGGGCACGCCCCTCCCGGCCCCTTTGATAAGAACAATCACCAGCTGGGGCCTGGGGCAAGTAGGAAGCTCAGTCAGTTGAGTAAGATATAGGAGAAGCAGGCACTGGTGGGGCAGGGGATGTTCTGAGAGCGAGAGAACAGCCATCCTGAGTCGCCTGACCGTACATAATACAAAAAGAAAATTAATGGCACAATTTCAAGTGAAAACTTCCAGGTAAGAAGCTGTATTTGCATATATAGTAGTAAAATCCCAATTGAAGAAAAGCTTATATGTGTAAGTCCTTGTGTATGTATGTATGCGTGTGTATACCAAACTGTTAAAGTGGTTATCACTGAATATTGACATTATAGACGACTTTTATTTCATTTTTTATACTATTCTATATTTTCAAAATGTTAATGAGGGCTTCCCTGGTGGCGCAGTGGTTGAGAGTCTGCCTGCCGATGCAGGGGACACGGGTTCGTGTCCCGGTCCGGGAAGATCCCACATGCCGCGGAACGGCTGGGCCCGTGAGCCATGGCCGCTGAGCCTGCGCGTCCGGAGCCTGTGCTCCGCGGCGGGAGAGGCCCCAACAGAGAGAGGCCCGCGTACCGCAAAAAAAAAAAAAAAAAAAAAGTTAATGATAAGTATATTTTTAATAGTAAATGCGATTTACAGCCTATTCTTTTCCCTTTCCTTATAATTTTCTGCATAGAATGTATAACTGGAAAAAAGCATCAATCAATTCACAGTATTGATATCACTGTGTACTGAGAGACTGTCTGCAGAAGTGGCTTCCTAATTTAGTATACTTTTGCCTCCAATAGATCTGTAGAACTGAATATATGTGTATGTGTGTATGTGTGTGTGTATGTATTTATATCATAAATGGATTTTTACAACAAAGTGGATTATTTCCAAAGTGCAGTTTGAATATGCTTTCCTAGACTGTCACCATGGACTCTAATGAGATTGAGCTTACCTGCCCTTCAAAATACAGGCACTAGAATTTCATCAGATGGCTTTTAAGCAAGCAAATTCATGTCCTTAAAATATGGAGATGTAATAACACTAGGCCATCCCGTTCAAATTTATTTAGTAAATTTGCTCTGCTTTCTTCTTGTCAATATGGAAATCTGTAGAGATATTGAAATGCAATTTATGTTGTGCTTAAAGAAAATAACTGTTGCTCAATACAATACAAAGGCATTGAATGCTAACACCATGCCCCTCCTTGAACTACCAGATACCATTGAGAGGAGTGAGTGAATTATCGGAGGTGATTTTAATTTAGATTACTAAAACATTTCCATAGACATAGAAGTCTGAGCTGATTAAACTTTAAACTTATCTGATTATAGCACTTATTATATTATGGTTGAAATTACAGGAAAGTACTTCAATTCATTGGATAATTATGAATGAATAGGGAAAGTACTTCAATTCATTGGATAATTATGAATGAATAAGGAAGGATATGACTTAGAAAATTTGTTTCAATTATTTAAGTGATTACTATATGAAGGAAATTAAGAAACTGAAGTTGTCTCAACATTGTATCAAATTGCCAGGCAGAAGCTTTGAAGATGAATGGCTTCATGGTGCCTATGATGCCTAATTATCTTCTGAGACATTGTTTTCTTAGTTTAAGAGATAAAAAGATAAAGATAAAAACATGCAAATTCAACTAATAGGCTGACCTATTGAATATTATGTGTCTCTAGCTTATTTCCTTAGCTGTTTTTAGAGAAGTCCCCCAGCAAAAGTGTCATTAGGTGTCCTAAACAGATCTTCCTCACTGAGAGCTTTTCCTTGTTTGCAGCTATTCTGTAGTTAGCCTTCCTGATTAATGAGCATGATTAGTGGACAGTTACACATTTAAAGCTCTGACCTCCACAGAGGATGTTTAATAGTGATCCCTGTTTTCAACTTAAACTCAATCTGGAAGTTATGTTTCTTTCCCCAAAGCTAAGAAATGAAACTTCCTTTATGCTGTAAAATGAATCAGAACAGGGATGTGGACTAACATGGGTAGAAGAGCTAGGGAGAGAGCATCTTTTGGGAGAAAACCCATTTAAATATTTTCTGCTTGTCCATGTGCTTAAGTTAACCATATTGTAAAACTGTACATGGATCTTGTTACGAATTGGGATTAGTCATTCTCATAAAATTGTTGGCATCTCCATAAAGGCATGTCTTAAAGAACTGTTCCATCTATTGTAACAGATAAATATCTGCTCTGGACACTCACCCACTGTCTATAGACAGAGGAGAAGACAGTTATAAAGCTCTTTCTTTAATTCACAATCACTGCTTCCCTAGCCAGTCTCCCATCAGTGAAACAATGCTCGGCTCCCAATGATAGCCTGATATTGAGCAATTTGTATGCTTACATTCCTAATATCTCTTGCTGTCATCTCTTCAGGCTTCATCCTTTTTTCACATACCAGGGGGAAGTTAAGTTTGAAATCAATTGATAATGTCAATCATGACTATAAGTTGCTTTCACAGAGATTGTAGGAAATAAAACTCTCAAATAATACAGGTCTGTGAGAGTATAAGAATGGCAACTTATATTCTTGGGGCAGAAGTAGCCTTCCTTCCTTCCTTCCTTCCTTTTCTTCCTTCTATACCTTACCTTATTCTATATAGGACTTGAGAAAATTTCTATTCACTCATTCTAAGCCTTCCTAAACTGCATGGCTATAAAGAGGAGAGGTGTGCACCTCTGTCTATTTTGGTATTTTATTTTCTCCAATACCTGCGGGAGGCAGAGGATGACTCATGTTCCTTCTGCATCTCTCTGATGAGAGTCTATGGGTCAAAGTGAGGACAAAAAGAGAGAAGTTCCAAGTTGAGACCCTTACTGTGAGATCTCAGACAAGTCACTTCTATTCCTTATCTACATAGTGGTAATTATAATGTCTGACTCAGAGTGTGACTTCACCATCAAAGATAATAATGACTACACACTTGCCTTGTGAAGTGCCATGAGTGCTTCCATCACGGGTTGGTACTCTATCCCACTGATACATTTATGGGATAGAACTACAAGAAAGTGTCGCATATTATTCCTTCAGGGAAAAGAATGCTGTATTTTCTTACTTGGATGTACAATAGGTATAAACACTTGAGCATTAGTAGGGTCTATCCAAATTTAGGTTTGGCAAAACAATACTTCATTGTTTCTTTAAACTGACACTTTTCAGGCAAATTTATAATAACAGTTAAGTAGTATTTTTTTGGTTCCCCTCCTATTTGCTCAATGTTTAAAATGAGTTATTTTATTTAAGCCCCCAAATAAGCTTATCATGAAGATTTTATTAACTCCATTTTTTTCCTATGGAGAAACTGAGGCATAGAGAGATTAAGTCACTGGTCCAAGATCTCATGAGTGATGGGGGCAGTGTTTAAACTGACTTGAAATTCAATGCTCTAAACCCCCAAACTCCCTCTGCACATACACTGTGAATTGTAATCAAAATGTGCTAAGTATTTAAGCCAAACTTAGGGAGTTTCTGGTTAAATACTTGTAAAAGCATTTTTACTTCTCTTTCCTCCCTTAAAACTCACCTAAAGTGGCAAAAATAATGAAAAACAGGGGGGGAAAACCCTTATATTCAATCAAACAATAAAATGGCCCCAACTGCAACCTGCCCCAAACTGCCCCAGATTTCTCTCAAATGTCCCAAACCTAAAGACTCATCCTATAATTGTTTAGATTCCCAGGATATCTTCTATGCTATGACAGGACACAGGTCACTAAGTGAGGAATGCCCTATGGAGACCCAGGTTAATAGTTCTCACTGGCTGTGATGCCATCTCTAAAAGAAAAGCCTCACTGACATTCCTTTTTTTTTTTTTTTTTGCGAGTTTAATTCTCTTTTTTATTGAGATACAGTTGCTTTACAATATTATATAAATTTCAGGTGTACAAGATAGTGATTCACAATTTTTAAAGATGATACTCCATTTATAGTTATTATAAAATATTGGCCATATTCCCTGTACAGTCTATCCTTGGAGCCTATTTATTTTATACACAGTAGACTGTACCTCTCACATATGAGGAAACTGAGGTCCAGAGAGGATAAAGTGTCGAAGCTTACCCTGGGAGTAAGGAAGTAAAAGGTAGAGCTGAGATCAGAGTCTAGGATATTCCTCTTGTCTAAATCCATCCAAACAGCAGCAGGATAAAGGAGAGCAGGGAAACTGTTTTTCACCTACTCATAACCTAGAAAGGACTTGATGGACAGGGGCACTAACCCTCAGAGACAAAAAGGAGACATCCTCCCAGGGCAAAGCATTAGGTCTCCCACCTCTGGACTTGCCCTCTGGCAGATTTCAGCAACCACATCCTCCTCCCTCCACCTTGATGTCCCTGTCTGCACCACCCCCCTCCCCCAGCTTCTCAGCTCCTGGTCTGAATCAGTTGGGGCTTCTGAATTCCTAGGAATGGCAAGAGGAAGCACTTGGGAAAGAGCAGAGCAGTCAGGGCTGTGATTTGAATCCTTCTTCAGTTTTTGGCTTTTCCATGTAGGTACTAGAATTATGAGTCAGGAGGATAAATGTGTGTAATCAGAGCTTAATTGCTTGTCTAACCAGTGGCACAGATCAGTTCTGAAATTCTGCAGTACTCAAGCTCTAAATCCCAATACTAGAGTTTCTTATACATTTAACTCTGCCCCCTGCATAATTCTGAGTATGAGTCATCCCCTTTCTCCCTCTCCCAAGCATCCCTTTCAGTTACACATCTTTTGGTTCTAACTCATTTTGCCCCTGCCTATCCCTGGGTTTATTATTCACCAGCAGTTTTCATTACCATTTCAGTATTTCACTGGGGATGAGAAAATAGTCCACTGTGATGCTGAACAATACTGAGCAGAAGTGTTAACCTCCATGAATTTTCACTCCTAAGGAAAGCTGGAGAAAGACAGAGAGGGGTCTGTCTGTAGTTGAAAGTGACGGGTCCACAGCAGGGGCTGTATATCTTCCAATCTCTTTGGTAATCCATATGTTTCATCAGCCAGGAATGTTGGCGATGAGCACCCTTTCAAAGTGGATGAAGGTGTCCAGATGGCTGTTTCCTTTCATTCTGATTAAAAATGTTAGCTTAATATATGCACCAGAGCTCCTAGCCCACCATCTAAATTGAGATAGACTCAGTGAGACTGTGTCCACAGCCATGAACCTGAATTGACTTCGTGGATTGCTCTAGATCACTCTCCCCTGTCCACATTATTCCTTAGCTAATAGTTGGCTCCATTTAAAGAAGACTCACTATTTTCATTTTAAAGGGTAGAAAAGAATACATCACAAGAAGAATCAACCCCCAAAAATTACCAACAAAAAGGAAGAGTTCAGACAAATAGGTGTACATATTTTTAAAGAAATTACATTATGTTTTCCAAGAGAGAGCTCAAAGCGTTCTGTGAAGAGACTATAATACATCAAGAAGGAAATGAATAGTGTGCCAGTAGAATTTAGGGAAGAACTGCAAGAAAACAAAATCATTACAGAGATGAAGCACACTTCAGAAGTGACAAGAATAAAGGACACAGTGCTGAAAACACAGCCAGAGGTGAAAGTGGTGAATAGGCTTGAGGAATCACAAAGACAAAAAGGAAAAGACAGAGATATTAAAAAGGGTATATGGGAATTCCCTGGTGGTCCAGTGGTTAGGACTCAGTGCTTTTACTGCTGAGGGCCCAGGTTCAGTTCCTGGTAGAAGAACTGAGATCCTACAGTGTGGCCAAAAAAAAAAAAAAAAAGAAAAGAAAAGAAAGGTATAAAAAAAGTGGTCAGATTGGAAGACAGAGAAAGCATAATTAACAAAAGTATAATTGATTTTCTGAAGAAGAGAACAATAAATGGAACAGAAAAAGTATTCCAACATATCATTTATGCATTCAAGGAGTATTGATTGCATACTTACATAACTCTAGACATAAGGGAAAAATTATCAAGTAAAAATATAATAGAAGAGGGCTTCCCTGGTGGCACAGTGGTTAAGAGTCCGCCTGCCGATGCAGGGGACACGGGTTCGTGTCTCGGTCCGGGAAGTTCCCACATGCTGTTGAGCGGCTAGGCCCGTGAGCCATGGCCGCTGAGCCTGTGCATCCGGAGCCTGTACTCCGCAACGGGAGAGGCCACAACAGTGAGAGGCCCACGTACCGCAAAAAAACCCAAAAAAATAGAAAACAACTCTTTTGAACTAAATAAAAACATGAAGTTACAGATAAAAAAAGGCACAGTTTATCCTAGGAAGAAAAAAATAACAACCTTGATATAGAATAACTGAAGTTAAGGCACATCTAGGAGAAATTACTATATTTTAGGAATAAAGGAAATTCAGTGGTCAGAAAATTTAGATCTTATACAAGGGAAAAATACGTTTGATCTCAGCTTTCTTAACGGGATCAGTCAGTGTCTGAAGACAATGGAACAGTATCTACCAATATCAAGTGACTTGGTTATGCAAGTGGAAAGTTGTAAAACAGACATTCTAAATCATGTGGTATCTGTGATCCAATCTTGAAAAATCTACAGGATGACAAAATGTAGCACATCAAGGGATAGATGACAATGTCATGATTTGGGGAGTAGTGGTGAAACTCATGGAATTAGAGACCAAACAGCTATGAGGAATACGACCACAGAACAGACTGTAATATTATAAACTTTGACAGTGTAAAATAATTGTGTAACTAATAAAAGTGGGAATTGAGGGAGGGATGGTGGGAGAAAGTATGGTGTTAATGTCCATATCTTTCAAGAAGGGAATGACTAGGCATTAACTAAACTTAAAATAAGTAATTAAAAAAGAATCTTAGCATAGTTAAAAAAAATAACTCTAGGGCTTCCCTGGTGGTGCAGTGGTTGAGAGTCCGCCTGCCGATGCAGGGGACACGGGTTCGTGACCCGGTCCGGGAGGATCCCACATGCTGCGGAGCGACTGGGCCCGTGAGCCATGGCCGCTGAGCCTGCGCGTCCGGAGCCTGTGCTCCGCAATGGGAGGGGCCGCAACAGTGAGAGGCCCGCGTACCGCCAAAAAAAAAATAATAATAATAATAACTCTGTCTTTTTGTTTGGGTTCCTTTTTATAAATTAACTCTCAGAAATATTGATTTGAGATTTAGTAATTTTTCAGGTGTTCTTTGGTAACTTCTGGCAAATTTCAAGAACACTGAATTTATAGTGAAAAATTTTATCTTACTTAAGAGGTTTTAACATGATCCCAGAATATGAATATTACATGTAATCAAATTTTTCTTTGAAAATCTCCTCAGAAAGTGTGTGGCAGTGAAGGCCACTTTTGCTTAGTAAGTTCAGCACGGCCAATTTAATCTCCAGCTTTGGAAGAAATCATTGTTTCCTCATTAGAGTACTAGGTAAGGTAGTAAGTTTGTGTTTGGAGGCATATTATGCAAACAGTGTCTCCTCTTGAATGCCAAAGCTCGTATTCAGTTCAGCAAGATACTTGCATTACAGAGGTACGCTGTCATTGACTGTGAATGAGGAACAGATAGAAATGTCTCTCATGCTCCTTAAGTGAAAGGGAAGGTAAGTTGAAATGTCTGCACTATGTAAATTTTTAATTTTCCTCTCTGTCTCTTTCTCTCTCTCTTTATATAAGTGTATGGTTGTATATGTGTAAGTTAAAGAAATGCTTAGTGTTGACTTTAAAAAAAGCATAAGATTTGTGAGTTTAAGTTTTATTCAGGGTCTTGCTGAGGACTAGAGCCTGAGAGACAGCTACTCAGTAGCTCTGAGGAAACTGCTCCAAGAAGGTAGGGGAGGAACCAGTTTATACATGATTTTTGGTTAGGAAATTCATGCAGTCAAGCATACATCTTAGTAAAAGATTGCTGCTAATTGCGGGGAACAGATATCTCAGATTAATGATTTTAGTGCTTTTCTGTGTATGGGAAGATGCGAGAATCTGGGGTCATTGAAATTCTTCCTGAAGTATGCATCTAACTATTTAAGGGCTTGCTTCTCAGGAAGCACAGAGTGCCTCATCCTGTTTTTCATCCTGAATTCCTTTCTGGGTTTGCTGTTGGTGGTCAGCTGCAGTGGGTTCTGACTTAACCCTTGTAGAACTGAGTGGTGAGTAATGTTCTTTGTCTTAGCAATCTTAATTTTTGCTGTATCCACATTAGATAATGTGACTCCATGGAAATATTTTAATGAAAACAGCAGGTAGTGTAAGTTCATTTTGCAAAAGTTTTCTTTCTTTCTCTCTCTTCCTTCCCTCCCTCCCTCCCTTCTTTCCTTCCTTCCTTCGTCTTTTATTTTTGCTTGCTTGCTTCCTCTTTCTATCTTTTATCTGTTTGTTTTGTATCTCTCTGTGTACATCCTTCTGTTCATCCAACGATGCATAGTTATGTGTGTGACATATATGTGTATGTGTGTGTGTGCGTGTGTGTGTACTTAGACAGATGTGTGTGCTTGTATATATATATATGTTTATATATATGTGTGTGTATATATAGATAGATATAGATATAGATATATTTATCTGATTTACCTGAAAAGATGTCTACCATGTGGTAGCAATGCTAATCTCCAGTAGGTGGGATTTGGGTACTTTTTATTGTCTTTTTTTCTACTATTCAGTATTTCTAGAATTTCTAGAATGTATACATTCATAGAACTATTAGTCATTCTTTTCTACTCTCTATACATAAAGAATTATACAAAACTGACTCCTAACATGTTATGCCATTATATCTACAGGCAGACCTGCACAAACACTGCATTTTGTACTTAGATCAATAGGGAGCTGGCAAAAGCTGATAAACCAAAGAAGAGGGTCTTGGTCTCTCTCTGTACTTCATCTCCTCACCTGTTAGCCATCTCTGTTGGTTTCTCCTATGGAGCAATCAGTTCCCAAAGATTTACTGATTGTGTTGCTCCTTGGGCCGTCATCTTGGAGGTGACCTACTCTCACTGGGGACCATTCACTGTCTGCTTGTCGTTATCAGCTTTCTAATCATTTCTTCTCTTTGTTCCCTCACTTTCTTCTTTCACTTTGCTTTTATGCTGCTCTCTGCTTCTTTCCTCCCTGCTTTCCTTCCATTTCTCCCTACTCTTTCTGTGGTGCCACGCATTCTATGCTATGGCCTCGATTTATTTCATTTGGACTTGCTTTTCTATTTTCTCACTCATGGGGTGGGGCTCTTCATGGCACTCCTAAGGGTAGTTTGTTATTTTGCCCAGGAGGAGCTGATATAGTGGACTCTGGCATTAGAGTCTATCTCTTTCCAAAAAATCACTCTCTATCCTGGTTCTCAGGAACAACTGAAAGCATCTTTAGTAGAAGCTACAGGACATGGGATCAAGGAAGAAAGGCAAATAGATTCCCTGGAATGCTGCCAAACATTCTTATCCCAGGTGCAGGCATTGCCCAGGGAAAAGAGAATCAGATTTGAGAACAGCATTATGCTGTAGTCCTATTTCCTTCATCTTTCTTCTGAGGCATATACATATATATCTGAATCACTTTACTGTACACCTAAAACTAACACAACATTGTAAATCAACTATACTCCAATATAAAATAAAAATTCAAAAAACTAAACAAAACATTGTATCTTAAACATATTGTTTCTCCCTTCTGGTCTCTGTTCTCTCTTCCATGAATTCCCAACAGACATTTTTGGAACTCATGTAATTTTTCTTGCCTCTTTACTTTTCCATGTTTTTATCTCTTTATCTCTTTGTGCTGTTTTTTTTTTTTTTTTTTTTCTTTTGCGGTACGCGGGCCTCTCACTGTTGTGGACTCTCCCATTGTGGAGCACAGGCTCCGGACGCGCAGGACCAGCGGCCATGGCTCACGGGCCCAGCTGCTCCGTGACATGTGGGATCCCCCTGGACCGGGGCACGAACCCGTGTCCCCTGCATCTGCAGGCGGACTCCCAACCACTGCACCACCAGGGAAGCCCTCTTTGTGCTGTTTTATGTGAGACTCATCTGGGGAAGCATCAGCGTTCAAGCTAATGTGGTTTTGGGGAGTGTTCAGTTCCTCGTAGGCTGTGGGGCTGAGGGCCTCAATTTCTTTTCCGCTTTGGCCAGAGGCTACCTTCAGCTCCTTCTTGCCTGGCCCTTTCCATTTGGCAGCTCACAATATGGCAGATTTCTTCTTCAAAGAAAGCAACAGAGAGAGAGACTCCTGGTAAGATGGGCTAGTTTTATGTACACACAGTCACCTACATTCTGTTACCTTTGGCATGTTCTCTTGATTAAAATCAAATCACAGGACCCACCCACGGAAAGCATGGGAATCATGGGCTCACCCTAGATTCTGTCTGTCACAGTGTACACACTAAGGTGTATACCTCTGTAATTTAATGCAAAATGAACCCACATAACCACTAAAAATAGAATGTTGCCTGTACCCTTTAAGTTCTCTTTGTACCCCTTCCCAATCATTTTTTCCCTTCTCCCTAATGATAACTACTCTGTACAACAACCTCATTTTTGAAAAGAAAACATATTTATTTATATTCCACCTAGGAATGCATCCCTAAACAGTATGGATTAGCATGGGCTATTTTATTTATTTTTTTGTTCAACTTCTGATTTATTTTAAGGATACAGAAAAAGAACTTAAAACTTTTATTCCCACTAGTCCCCTACTGCCAGGCATAACATCTTCCAGACACAACATGAGGTAATTCACTCATGCATAATAACTTTTTTTCATTATGACCACTGCATCTTCCTGACCCCAGCAGCTCTACGTCGCACATGGTACTGCAGCATGAGCAGTGTAACTTATTTCTTCCCCAAATTACATTGAGGTATATACACTCTTATCGGTCAGTTTGTCCTGTTGGTTTGTGTAGATGTTAAACTTCTCTATGTTTTGTTCTCTTACAAGTGTTAACTAGAGCACTTTTTATAGTGTCAGAACTCAGTCTTTTTTTTTTTTCTTTATTGAAGTATAGTTGATTTACAATGTTGTGTTAGTTTCAGGTGTACAGCAAAGTGATTCAGTTATATGTATGTATATATATATTCTTTTTCAGATTCTTTTGCATTATGGGTTATTACAAGGTATTGGATATCGTTCCCTGTGCTATTCAGTAGGTTCTTGTTGTTTATCTATTTTACATATAGTAGTGTGTATCTGCTAATCCCAAACTCCTAATATACCCCCTCCCTCATTTTCCCCTTTGGTAACTGTAAGATATTTTTCTGTCTGTGAGTCTGTTTCTGTTTTGTAAATAAGTTCATTTGTATCATTTTTAAGATTCCACAAAGAAGTGATATCATATGATATTTATCTTTCTCCCTCTGACTTACTTCACTTAGCATGATATTACTCAGCCATAAAAAAGAATGAAATAATGGCATTTGCAGCAATATGGATGGACCTAGAAATTATCACACTAAATATCAGCTATTTTAAATGGAACCATCTTTTTAAAAGTGTTCCAGGTTTGCTTTATTTAGCTCAACATTAGGTTTGTGAGATTCACCTAGGTTCAGAGTGTAGCTTTATCTTGTTTGTTTTTATTGTGTTATAATAGTTCATTGTATGAACACATCACACTTTATCAAGTTTACTATTGATGGGCATTGGCTTATTCCAGTTTGAAACAATTGTAACTAATGGTGCAAGGAACATTCTTGCACTATGTGTACGCTTACACTCATTTATGTGGGATATATATCTAGAAGTGGAATTCCTGGGTCATAAAGTCTGCATATTTTCAATTTTAGTAGTTATGCCAAACTGTTTTCCAGAGTGGTTCTTCCAATTTACACCCTCCACCAGTAGTGGGCGAGAATTCCTTTTGCTTCCCATCCTGACCAATAGCTTGTATTGTCAAGTTTTTTTAAAAAATTGTTTTTAGTTTTAGCCCTTCTAGTAGGTATATAGTAGTACCTCATGTGACTTTAATTTGCATTTCTCTGATCATTGATGAGGTTTCACATGTCTGTATATGGTTATCAGCATTTTGGATAGACTTTTCATATAGTACCTGTTCAAATTTCTTGTTCACTTTTCTGTTGAGTCGTCTGACGTTTTCTCATTCATTTGTAGGCATAATTTTCTTTTTAAATGTGCATTAGACATGAGCACTTTGTCAGTTATAAATAATATTAATAACTTCTCCCACTCCACGGGTTATCTTCTTACTATCTTAAAGGTGTCTTGATTTTAATTTATTCAAATTTGTCAGAGTTTTCCTTGATAGTTACCATTTTGTGTGTCAGGTTTAAGAAGTCTTTCCTTTTCCTTAAACCATGAAAATATTCTCTTCATTACCTTCTAGGAGCTTTATTTTTGGCCTTTGCATTTAGATCTACAATTTACCTCGAAATCATTTTTCTGTATGGTGTGAATTAGGGGGTTATGTTTCTTTTATTATAAATGGATTTACAATTGTGCTGGGACCATTTATTGTAAGTAATATCCTTTCCACACTACTCTGCCATGTTATCTTTGTCATAAATCAAATTTCCATAAATGTATGGGTCTGTTTCTGGGCTCTCTATACTTATATCTCCTGATATTTCTATCTTTTCATCAATACTGCAGTCTAATTTTTTAAAATAAGCTTTATTTGTTAGAGCAGTTTTAGGTTCTTAGCACAACTGATTGGAAAGAACAGATTTCCCATATACCCCTTGGCCCTCACACATGCATAGCCTCCCCTATTATCAACATCTCCTGCTAGAGTGGTACATTTGTTACAATTGATGAACCTACACTGATACCTTATTATTAACTAAGGTCCATAGTTTACATTAAGGTTCATTCTATGTGTTGTATAGGTCTATGGATTTTTGACAAATGCATAAAGTTATGTATCTACCCTATAGTATCATACAGAATAGTTTCACTGCCCTAAAGATTCCCTGTGCTCCACCTATTCATCCTTTTTTCCTTCCCACCCCAACCCCCAGGAAACCACTGATCCTTTTGCTGTCTCCGTAGTTTTACCTTTTCCAGAATATCATATGGTATGGAATCACACAGTATGTAGCCTTTTCAGACTGGCTTCTTTCATTTAGCAACATGCATTTAAGGTTCCTCTGTGTCTTTTCATGGTGTGATAGCTTATTCTTGTTTAGCACTGAATAATATTCCATTGTCTGGATGGACCACAGTTTATTTATCCATTCGCCTACTGAGGAACGTATTGGTTGCTTCCAAGTTTTGGCAATTATGAATGAAGCTGTTAGAACCATCCATGTGTAGGTTTTTGTGTGGACATAAGTTTGCAACTCCTTTGGGCAAATAGCAAGAAGTGCAATTGCTGAATCATATGGTTAGGGTGTGTTTAGTTTTGTAAGAAACTGCCAAATGGTCTTTTCAAAGTGTCTTTCAAAGTACCATTTTGTATTCCCACCAGCAATAAATAAGAGTCCCTGTTGCTTTACATCCTTGCTAGTATTTGGTGTTGTCAGTTTTCTGGATTTTGGCTATTCTAGTAGGTGTGTAGTGGTATTCCATTGTTGTTTCAATTTGCATTTCCCTGACGACATATGATATGAAGCATCTTTTATATTGCTAATTTGCCATCTGTGTATCTTCTTCGACAAGGTGTCTGTTAAGGTCTTTGGCCCAGTTTTTAATTGGGTCATTCATTTTCTTATTGTGCACAATCTAATTTAATGTAGCTTTCTATCTTCATAAATAAAGTCTCCTACCTTGTTTCTTGTATAAACCCCCTGCACCAAACCCAGCCGTTAAAAATAAGTTACTGGGTTTGTTTTACCAATATATTGTTTAGGATTTCTTGTGTCTGTGTTCAGGACTGAGGTTTTGCTTGTAACTTTCCTTCTTGCAGTGTCTCTCAAGTTTTGATAATAAAGCTATTATGGAATTGTTACCGAAAGCAAGTTCACATGCCCGATGCACAGTGAGGCCAAACAAACTGAAACATTGAAGTTTCAAGCAGAGAAAAGTTTATTGCAGGGCCAAGAAAGGAGAATGGGTGGCTCATGCTCAAAAGACCTGAACTCCCCAGCGGGTTTCAGGGAAGAAGGTTTTATAGGCAAAATTTGGGAGGAGGGTTGCAGGGAGTGTAACTCTCCTCTGATTGGTTGGTGGTGAGGTAACAGGGTGGTGTTCCAGGAATCTCAGTCATTAGCCTTCTAGTTCCAACCAGTTTGGGGTCCATGTTCTTGTGTTTAGCCTGTAGTTACCATCCTCCACGTGGGTGGGGGGCCATAGTTCCTGTAAAAGAACTCAGAGGTATGTATCAGATTGCTATGAACATCCGCCAAAGAGGAACTAGGACCCTGCCCCATCACTGCATTATCATTTTTCTGTGTTCCCTCACTCCTTTAATTGCTAACTGTTTGAACCTGCCCTTTGTAACTCAGAGAAGGTCTAGGAGGCTGCAAGAAATGGGGAACACAGAGAGGCCTTTATATATACTTGGGAGGTCCCCGTAGGGTCCTACACGATTTCAGAATCATAAAATGAATTGGGTCGTGTTCACACTTTGTGTATATTCTTTGGTAATATTTTCCTGTGAGCCAACTTTCTGTGAGCCTTGTGGGATTACAAGGTTTTTAATTACAGAGTCAGACTTTTAAACTGTTAGTAGACTGCAAATTTACTATACCTTCTGTATTAGTTTTTGTAAGTCTTATTTTTTAGGAATTTATTTAATTCATCTCTTTAAAAATTGTTTTTTTTAATTTCTTTATTTTTTGGCTGTGTTGGGTTTTCATTGCTTGCTCTAGTTGTGGTGAGTGGGGGCTACTCTTCGCTGCAGTGCACAGGCTTCTCATTGCGGTGGCTTCTCTTGTTGCAGAGCACGGGCTCTAGGCGTGCGGGCTTCAGTAGTTGTGGCTCGCGGGCTTAGCTGCTCCGTGGCATGTGGGATCTTCCCAGACCAGGGCTCGAACCCGTGTCCCCTGCATTGGCAGGCAGACTCCTAACCACTGCACCATGAGGGAAGTCCCCATCTCTTTTTTTTTTTTTAGTTGACTAATATCTCCAAGAGTTGATAAGTTTATTCGTTTTTTTAAAGCACACACATTTTGGCTTGGTTGATATTTTCTATTGTATGTATTATTTATAGTTCATTAATTTTGTTATCTTCCATCTTCCATTTATCTTCATTTGGTAGGTTTTTGTAATTTCTTGGGATGGATGTTAGGATGTTTATCTCATTGATTTTCAGTCTTTCCTCTTTTCTAACACATGCTTTAAAATTATAAATTTGTCTCTAGTTGTTTTTCATAAGTTTTGATATGTCATTTAAAAAACAATTTACATACCTTCTAATTTCCATTTGAATTCTTTTTCTTTGACTCCGAGGTTACTGAAAAGTGGTATTTCTGAAGTTGCAAACAAATGAGGATTCTCTCTTATCTTTTTGTTATTGATTTCTTTGTGGAAATAATTGTTTGCAAAAATAATATTAGGTAATAGTATCTTCCTCCAGTGAAGATCTAAGTTTGCTTTTGCTAGGCATCTGGGGACATAGGAATCCAGGATAAGCTTCAGAGGTTGATATGATTCGAAGCTGAGCTTCAGGCTCTGTGAAAGCCTATTGATTTCTAGGAAACTCCTACTCCTTGAGTGTAGCTCCGCAGGCCCTAGAACAAAGCTAGGGGCATTCACTGGTCTTCACCTTTGGCATGCCCTGGACTTACTATTTAGCTCTTTTAGACCATTTTGCTCCCACCACTCAGTTTTCTCCTGGAATGGGCAAACACTCATAGCAGAACAGCATCCTCCAACACTCTTGGACTACCAATTATCCCAGAATCTTTCCATCACACTCCTCAATATCCTGTGAGCTCTCCAGTGTCCCTAAGCAGATGTGTTTGACATTCCACCCTGCTTCTCTAATTGTCCCCGGTGGAAAGGTTTGTCTGTTTTCCTTAGTCTGTAATTATTGGAAATTTTATTTAGTTCTATTTCATGTCAGGTCAATTCTGATAGTAACTTGTTCTTATCTTATACTTAAGAAGAAGCCTCTTTTATTTCTTTAAATATATTAAACATACTTATTTTGTATTCTGTATCTGATAGTTCTAATACCTGAAGTTTTGCGGATTTCATTCTATAGTTTTTTTTTTCCCCCAGTTGTTGAATTTTTACTATAGTGTCTTCTTACCTCATAAGATTAGGGATCTTTTTCATTGTGTGCTCAATTTCCTGGGAACTTTATCTTAAATTCTTTGAGTCCTCTGCCTAAAATATGTTAATACAGAAAGGATTTTCTTTTGCTGCTGCCATGTTCCTGGGGGCATAACAAACCTAAACCATTTTAAACTAAAATTTTAGTTTAGGCTTTCCTGGGCCACACAGGCTACTTGAGTTTTAGCCACAGATTTGCCTAGTTATGAACTTATGATTAGGAATTCTAAGGAGCCTTTTCCCCAGCTCTTTCCATGGCCAAGGCCAAGAGAGTCAGGCATTCCTGTCCTCTCCTTCAAGGGTGAAAATCCTTGGTGGGGGGAGCGGTTCCAGGTTTAATTAGAGTCTCTGATTGACCTCTTATCTTATTCTCATAGGTTTGTTTCCAGCCTCCTTATGCCTGTTAAATCCCAGCTCCAGACCTCCCAGAATTAATGGTAGATTGGTGCTTACTTTTGACCAGTATTTCTTCTTTCCCCACAAGCTCAGCTGTAAATTTTTAAAGGTTTTAAAAGATTTCATCCAGAATTTTAAGTTTTAGGGCTGTTTCAAGAGTGGTTTCCATAAAAATCTGCCCACTGATCAGAAGTCTCCCCCCTTGTCATTCTATACTTTGTGATTCTAAAATGACTTTGTTAATGATTATTACATTATGATTATGCTTGTTACACAACACTCCTTCCCTATCTACATTTGCCTGGGGTCTATAGGAGTCCAATACCTTTTGACCAAAAAGAGGGGAGATACAGCCATTAGTCTGGATGTTTAGTATATTACATAGGTCAAACATTTAGGTAATTGATTAGATTCTTCGTCACTAAAATGTGCAATGTTGTTTAGATACATCAATAGTTTGCATGTCCTGATTTGCTGCTATCATTTTAGATATATCAATAAATATGAATAATTCATTTATTTTGATTTTGGCTCATCTTGTCATCTCACTGCTGCTCTTTCTTTTGTGTAAATATACCAAGATAGGAGGCATTATTTTAGAACTAGATGTTAGTATAAGAGTATGGCTAAGCTACAGTGGCATGAAATTCTAATTATAATCAATTCCTTTCTTGGTATATTCTCCTGAGGATGGGATTATGTAGCAGAGGACATTAGCATCACCACTTACACTGATGCATCTATTTTGGAGCATTAAGAAAAATGCAGAGTCCAAAGAATAATTTGGAATTGTTAAGGAGTTTACTTACTGGGTGATTTCTGTTATAATGTTTTAATCCCATTTTATCCACAAGGAATCTCATACTAGTAATCAAATGACTTACTGATTTATTGAGAAGTACCATAAACTAGGAGAAAATAGAAGCAAACCCATTAGTTCTTATGGATCAACTAAGCTTCTTCCTAGAATTTTGTTCAGATAGTTTTTAAATAATGAGAGATGTGCTCAGTTCACAGCAGCGAGGCCCATAATGTATATTGCTCTGCTTGTTCTACACATTGGAATAAAATGGAGGACTTCCCTGATGGCGCAGTGGTTAAGAATCCACCTGCCAACACAGAGGACATGGGTTCAAGCCCTGGTCCAGGAAGATCCCACATGCTGCGGAGCAACAAAGCCCGTGTGCCAGAGCTACTGGCCCGTGAGCCACAATTACTGAGCCTGTATGCCACAACTACTGAAGCCCGCATGCCTAGAGCTCATGCTCCAAAACAAGAGAAGCCATGACAATGAGAAGCCCATGCACCGCAATGAAGAGTTGCCCCTGCTCACCGCAACTAGAGAAAGCCTGCATGCAGCAACAAAGACCCAACGCAGCCAAAAATAAAATATAAATAAATAAATAAATAAATAAATAAAACGGAAACATATTCAGTAACATCCATCTGAGGTCAACAAAGCATAATGAGCAGAAAACATAAATAGACATTTCTCCAAGGAAGATATACAGATGGCCAAAAAACACGTGAAAGGATGCTCAACATCATGAATCATTAGAGAAATGCAAATCAAAACCACAATGAGGTATCACCTCACACCAGTCAGAATGGCCATCATCAAAAACTCTACAAACAGGGGCTTCCCTGGTGGTGCAGTGGTTGAGAGTCCGCCTGCCGATGCGGGGGACACGGGTTCGTGCCCCGGTCCGGGAAGATCCCACATGTCATGGAGCGGCTGGGCCCATGAGCCATGGCCGCAGAGCCTGCACGTCCAGAGCCTGTGCTCCACAAAGGGAGAGGCCACAACAGTGAGAGGCCTGTGTACCGAAAAAAAAAAAATCTACAAACAATAAATGCTGGAGAGGGTGTGGGGAAAAGGAAACCCTCTTGCACTGTTGGTGGGAATGTAAATTGATACAGCCACTATGGAGAACAGTGTGGAGGTTCCTTAAAAAACTAAAAATAGAACTACCATATGACCCAGCAATCCCACTACTGGACATATACCCTGAGAAAACCATAAGTCAAAAAGAGTCATGTACCACAATGTTTATTGCAGCACTATTTACAATAGCCAGGACATGGAAGCAACCTAAGTGTCCATCCACAGATGAATGGATAAAGAAGATGTGGCACATATATACAATGGAATATTACTCAGCCATAAAAAGAAATGAAACTGAGTTATTTGTAGTGAGGTGGATGGATTTAGAGTCTGTCATACAGAGTGAAGTAAGTCAGAAAGAGAAAAATACTGTATGCTAACACATATATATGGTATCTAAAAAAAAAAAAAAGGTTCTGCTGGACCTAGGGACAGGACAGAAATAAAGACACAGACATAGAGAATGGACTTGAGGACACGGAGAGGGGGAAGGGTAAGCTGGGACGAAGTGAGAGAGTAGCGTTGACATATATACATTACCAAATATAAAATAGCTAGCTAGTGGGAAGCAGCTGCATAGTACAGGGAGATCAGCTAGGTGCTTTGTGACCACCTAGAGGGATGGGATAGGGAGGGTGGGAGGGAGAAGCAAGAGGGAGGAGATATGGGGATATGTGTATACATATAGCTGATTCACTTTGTTATATAGCAGAAACTAACACAATATTGTAAAGCAGCTA
The DNA here is from genome assembly GCF_949752795.1 of Hyperoodon ampullatus. Lineage (NCBI taxonomy): Eukaryota > Metazoa > Chordata > Mammalia > Artiodactyla > Ziphiidae > Hyperoodon > Hyperoodon ampullatus. The sequence continues at coordinate 193,576,028 of NC_136914.1, read as the reverse complement.
TACTCCAATAAAGATGTTAAAAAAGTAAACATTTAAAATAAAATTTTAAAAAGGAAAAAAAACCACAATGATCACTAGAACAAATTTGTTATTGTTCTAAGCTCACTGGTTTCCACAAATATTATCCTCCTTATATGAAAATGAGAGACCATAGTAATTCACCTTAAGAAGGAGGTGAGGGTTTGGGGATTATATTCAAGAATGAAGATAGATTTGGCTCAGACCACCCACACTCTGCTGGTTGAACTAGCCCACACTTCCTCTGATGATGATAATAAGAAGAGTAACAATTAAACAGACTTATGTTACTGTAGCATTTGTAATGTGCAAAGAGGTTTTTTTGTTTGTTTGTTTTTGCAGTACTCGGGCCTCTCATTGTTGTGGCCTCTCCCGTTGCAGAGCACAAGCTCCGGACGCACAAGCTCAGCGGCCATGGCTCATGGGCCCAGCCGCTCCGTGGCATATGCGATCTTCCCGGACTGGGGCACGAACCCATGTCCCCTGCATCGGCAGGTGGACTCTCAACCACTGCGCCACAAAGAAGCCCACAAAGAGGTTTTTATTTACCTTCTCTTAATCTGATCCTCCCAAGAGCCCCTTGAAGTTGAAGAGGCAAGGATTATGAATTCCTTCTTTTACAAAGGAGGAAACCAAGACTTAGAGAGATTCCATGACAGACCTGAGACTGAAATCCAAATATCCTGATTCTCAGCAGAGTGTCCTGTCCCTCCACCAGTCTAGTGATTTAGCAGGACTCTTGCTGCTGCAGGAGGAGAATCCAAACAAAACTAGGGCAGCATTTTGGCCACATGACCTTGATGTGGTCTGTGACATGATTCCCTGACACTCTTATGTTATGAATTTCCTGGGGATTCTCATGTTATAACCTCTCTGTACTTCACCAATACCTTGAGCCTTAATTATTTTGGAATAAAACAAACACATCAACAACCTTTCCTAGAAGGTATTTGGTAAATGCAAAGAGTGGAGGGTTTGGAAAAGTGAGAGGGAGGGATGCTTTGGAAGATTTTTCTTTTATCTTTTGTTTATTTCTGTTATTAATCCAGTTAATCTTGTTTCCTTGCTTCTCAATGGTCTGAAGTTCTCTGGAATATTCCTCCTGTTTCTTGTCTCTCTCTTTTTTTTTTTTTTTTTATCCTGCTGTTGGTTGACAGTGGATGGAGGTGGCTGACATCCTGGAGCACAGTGAAGTGACAAATAGCATTTCCTGAAGAAACTTTAGCCAAGTGATGTGAGGGTTTGACATCTTTTCCTTCTCTTGTGTGAAGATCTAAGCTCTCCTGTCATTGACTTTTCTAAGTTTTCGGGTTTTGTCTTACTGGTCTGTGTCCGAGAGGAGAGTAGCTTCCTGAAACATTAATTTAGGAATTGTCCATTAGAGGGATTCAGAGTGGCAACAGAAGACAGCGCCCAGACACTCATCAGACTATTGATTTGGCATGTTTGAACCAAATGTTTCCAGTTCTCATTGAATTTTTTTTTCTTTTCTCTTTCTTCCTTTTCTTTTCTTTTCTTTCTTTTTTTTTTTTTTTTTAATAATGGGTTCTTCTCTTTTTCAACTACCATATCCAACCTGTATGGCCCATCTTTTCAAGGATGTATCTCCATTCCTGTCTCTGGAGCCCATTGCCATTGCCCTGGTTCAGGCTTATGCAGTTCTCAAATACATCAATCCATCAACGTTCTAACGGGTCTCTTTGCCTTCATTTTGGCTCCTTTCCCACCTGCCCTTCCTTGTGCTCTCCAAGAGGGATTGTTATAAAATGCAGTTCTTATCATGGTATTCCTTATTTAGACTCTTTCACCATCGTCTCCTTATAATTTTCACTAGTTTAGCACAGAAAACTTTCCGGATGTTGGCTCTTACATCCTTTAGAGCTTCATTTCTCACTCAGGTACCCTGTGTCTGGACAAACTAAATCACTTGCAGTTGCCTGAAGATGCCATGGTATTTGCTGCCTTTGACCTTCATATCTATGCAGTTCCATGTTCCTTACGTCCTTGTCCACCTCATGCACCTGGCTGGCTTTCCCACATCCTTGCAACTCCAGAGAAGCCTGGTTTTCTCTGGCTAGCTTCCCCTGCCTCTTCTCTCCCCCAGCCAGCTTAGATGCCACCACTTCCACCTGCCGTCCAGCCTCACTTGTCTCACAGCACATGTCGCCTGGGACTCTAGTCACCTGTGAACTTGTCTGTCTTTCCCACGAACCTGTAGATTCTTTTTTTTAATATATTTTATTTTTTATTTATTTAATTAATTAATTTATTTTTGGCTGTATTGGCTCTTTTTTGTTGGGTCTTCGTTGCTGTGCACGGGCTTTCTCTAGTTGTGGTGAATGGGAGCTATCCTTTGTTGCGGTGCACGGGCTTCACATTATGGTTACTTCTCTTGTGGCGGAGCACAGGCTCTAAGCGCGCAAGCTTCAGTAGTTGTGGCTCGCGGGCTCTAGAGCTCAGGCTCAGTAGTTGTGGCTCACAAGCTTAGTTGCTCCGTGGCATGTGGGATCTTCCCAGACCAGGGCTCGAACTCGTCTCCCCTGCATTGGCAGGCAGATTCTTAACCACTGCACCACCAGGGAAGTCCTGAACCTGTAGATTCTTGAAGGAGAGAACTGTGTCTTATTTGACTTGGCATCTCTAGTAACTCTCTAGGTTCTTTTACATGATAGGCATTTAAAGAATGAGAATGGGCAAGAATGAGCAAAAAAATGACCCCAGAGATATCCTGGAGAAGTTACTTTAATTGTGCCATGTTAGGGGTAACCCTGCTGCACACCCAGGTGCTGGACTGATTCTAGAACTTTCACAGTCAAGGATGATGTGGCATTGCAGGCCTGAGAGCTGGTTCAGCTCCTGCCTGGTTATGTCAAGTGGCTGCCCATGTGTTATGACTCAGGGACAAGCAGGGTCTCTCTCCCTCCTGCTAGCTCCATATGCCTGGAACTGTGCTGTGAATGCAATATTTCCCCAGGGGAGTCATTGCCCCATTAAGATTTCATCTTTAAATGTCAAATACAACCAAAGTATGAGTGGCCATAAAGGTGTTCATACTGATTCTTTAGAAAACTGAACTAGAGAGAGACTCCTTGAAAAAGTAATCCCTGAGGCCACACAGCTAACAGTGACATCTGGGCTAGAACCTGTGTCTTGGCCTTCTGTTCAGATGTTCCCTATGATATGATTCTTCTGTCCTCAGTTCTATGTGTGGAAGGATGACCTAGCATGGTGACTGCAGTGGGCTCCTGGCCCTACCCTTCGTACTTCTGAGTCAGGAGTTCTGTGCAGATTTGGGAATCTCCATTCAGCATCACGCTCTGGGGAATTTTGATGCAGGTTAGAGGTGTAAGACTAAGCTTATGAGAGTGAAGAAGTTCCCTCCCAGGGTTAATCCCCTCTCAGGTAGTTTGTGCATCTATTGAGTAACTTGTGTCTGCCAGGTAAGCTTATAGGGGTGAAAATATGTGAGAAGGGCAAGGATTATCATCTGCTGCCTTGTGCTTTTTATGTAAAATGTTATTTATTTACTTTTTTAAAAAAGAACAGAATTGGGGCTTCGCTGGTGGCTGGGCCCGTGAGCCATGGCCACTGAGCCTGCACGTCCAAAGCCTGTGCTCCACAACAGGAGAGGCCACAACAGTGAGAGGCCCACGTACCGCAAAAAAAAAAAAAAAAAAAAAAAAAAAAAAAAGCAGAATTGGGCTCTACCATCTACTTGGAAACAGTAAGTAGAAGTAAGTGGAATAGCAGTGCCCTCAGGGCTCGGCTCCCTGATGTTCTCTCGGGCCAGTCCCAGCCCGTGGAGTCTTGGGGAGCAGAAGTCGATCACTTTCCAAGCCTCTGTGGTTGGGGCTATTTTCAGCTTGCCTCTGGGTTTCCTGGTGTTTCATCCACATGTGCATCACAGAAGAGAGTGGTACCTTATCACTCGCCACAGAATTTGTAACCTTACTTCAGAGTTTCCCAATATTGTTGAAAATGGTTCCTCTTTCTTCTAACTAGAAGATTTTCTTTCAGAAAAGGAGGCTGGACTGGTTTCTTCTAAACATATGAAACTTTCAAATTAAGTAGAAAGCTGTTTAAAATATCTTGCTTATAGACCAGAGGGAGCTCTTTTGAGCTCCACTCAGTATTGGTGTTGAGTGCAGTCTTTACAGGGTGATCATTTGGTTCTAACACTGAAGAGAGCATGAATTGATCACTTCAAGCTTCACGGAACTTAATGAAAATCTGATCCAACCATTATATTTTATAAGTGAGGAAATGAAGGCCAAGCAGCAGAGGATAGAATAAAAGGGTATTAGGTGCCTATGAATGAAGGGTGCCCTGAATGGGAAGAAAGGCATCACGTTTTAAAAGGCATTTGTGATTCTCTGATTGACCAGTTTCACAGGCTTTCCTCCATCAGGATTGCAGCCCACCAGACAGTCACACATCACTGGACAGGTTGGTTCCGAGATTCTCCAGGGTTTTAAATCCAGGCGCTCTCTTGATGGCTCTCTGAGCATTTTAATTTGATCTTGTCTTTGTTCATAAACATGCGCTATAAAGAAAGGGAGGGCCTGTGATTTAGAAGGGCAGCAATTCCGGGCACATTCATAATTCACTTCTTCTGAGGGGAGGAGTTTGAGGTTTCAGCTAATAGTGGAATCATTTATCTGTGTCAGAGAAGGGAAGCCTTGTTTCAATTTACCCTGGGTCCCAGTGTTAGATATATGTATATATATTCCCACACACTATATGTATGATGTATATATATATATATATATATATATATATATATATATATATACTATATGTATGCATACATATTAGTATATATATGCATACATATTAGCACATATATATATGTTTACACACACACACACACACACACACAGTGTCTTTCTGGCCCTGAGGTTGTGCATGTTGCCTGATTTTATGGTGTCAGTGTCTCTTGTCATCTCACTTGAGGACACCCCACTCTGGATTTCAATCCAGTGGAAACTAGACTCTCTCTCTGCCTCTCAGTGACTTTTTAGGAAAGGACCGTGCTAAGGGAGCTCAATTAGACATGAGGGGAACTCAGACATGGATCACTTATTAAGTCTCCCAAAAGGATCATTTTGATATCCCACCCTTAGTATAAAATTTTATTTCCTTACCAAAAGCACAGGAATTTCAAAAACATTTCATCAACCATGTATTTAAAGGTGATAGTAAAAAAAAAAAAAAGCTTTCAGTGTAAACTAAATCTACGATAGCCTTTAATGCTTTTCTCTTTTTCCCTTCCTTTCCTTTTTTTTCTTTTAACATCTTTATTGGAGTATAATTGCTTCACAATGTTGTGTTAGTTTCTGCTGTAAAACAAAGTGAAGCAGCTATATGTATACATCTATCCCCATATCCCCTCCCTCTTGTGTCTCCCTCCTACCCTCCCTATCCTACCCCTCTAGGTGGTCACAAGGCACCGAGCTGATCTCCCTGTGCTATGCAGCTGCTTCCCACTAGCTATCTGTTTTATATTTGGTAGTGTATATATGTCCATGCCACTCTCCCACTTCATCCCAGCTTACCCTTCCCCCTCCCCATGTCCTCAAGTCCATTCTCTACGTCTGCATCTTTATTCCTGTCCTGCCCCTAGGTTCTTCAGAACCATTTTTTTTTTTAGATTCCATATATATGTGTTAGCATACGGTATTTGTTTTTCTCTTTCTGACTTACTTCACTCTGTATGACAGACTCTAGGTCCATCCACCTCACTACAAATAACTCAATTTCATTTCTTTTTATGGCTGAGTAATAGTCCATTGTGTATATGTGCCACATCTTCTTTATTCATTCATCTATTGATGGACATTTAGGTTGCTTCCATAACCTGGCTATTGTAAATACTGCTGCAGTGAACATTGTGGTACATGTCCCTTATTGAATTACGGTTTTCTCGGGGTATATGCCCAGTAGTGGGATTGCTGAGTCATATGGTAGTTCTATTTTTAGTTCATACTGTTCTCCATAGTGGCTTTATCAATTTACATTCCCACCAACAGTGCAAGAGGGTTCCCCTTTCTCCACACCCTTTCCAGCATTTATTGTTTGTAGATTTTTTGATGATGGCCATTCTGACTGGTGTGAGGTGATACCTCATTGTGGTTTTGATTTGCATTCCTCAAATGACTCCTGATGTTGAGCATCCTTTCATGTTTTTCTTGGCAATATGTGTATGTTCTTTGGAGAAATGTGTATTTAGATCTTCTGCCCATTTTTGGATTGGGTTATTTGTTTTTTAGATGTTGAGCTGCATGACTGCTTGTATATTTTGGAGATTAATCCCTGGTCAGTTTCTTCATTTGAAAATATTTTCTCCCATTCTGAGGGTTGTTTTTATATCTTATTTATGGTTTCCTTTGCTGTGCAAAAGGTTTTAAGTTTCATTAGGTCCCATTTGTTTATATTTGATTTTATTTCCACATCTCTAGGAGGTGGGTCAAAAACAGTCTTGCTGGGCTTCCCTGGTGGCGCAGTGGTTGAGAGTCCGCCTGCCGATGCAGAGAACACGGGTTTGTGCCCCGGTCTGGGAAGATCCCACATGTTGCGGAGCGGCTGGGCCCGTGAGCCATGGCCGCTGAGCCTGCGCATCCGGAGCCTGTGCTCCGCAACGGGAGAGGCCACAACAGTGAGAGGCCCACGTACCACCAAAAAAAAAAAAAAAAAAAAACAGTCTTGCTGTGATTTATGTCATAGATGTTTCTGCCTATGTTTTCCTCTAATAGTTTTATAGTGTCAGCCTTACATTTAGGTCTTTAATCAATTTTGCATTTATTTTTGTGTATGGTGTTTGGAAGTGTTCTAATTAAATTCTTTTAACTGTAGCTGTCCAGTTTTCCCAGCACCACTTATTGAAGAGGCTGTCTTTTCTCCATTTTATATTCTTGCCTCCTTTGTCAAAGATAAGGTGACCATATGTGCATGGGTTTATATCTGGGCTTTCTATCCTGTTCCGTTGATGTATATTTCTGTATTTGTGCCAGCACCATACTTTCTTGATGACTGTAGCTTTGTAGTATAGTCTGAAGTCCGGGAGCCTGATTCCTCCAGCTCCGTTTTTCTTTCTCAAGGTTGCTTTGGCTATTCAGGGTCTTTTGTGTTTCCATAAAAATTGTAAAATTTTTTGTTCTAGTTCTGCAAAAAATGTCATTGGTAGTTTGATAGGGATTTCATTGAATCTGTAGATTGCTTTGGGTAGTATAGTCATTTTCACAATGTTGATTTTTCCAATCCAAGAACATGGTATATCTCTGCATCTGTTTGTATCATCTTTAATTTCTTTCATCAGTGTCTTATAGTTTTCTCCATACAGCTCTTTTGTCTCCCTAGATAGGTTTATTCCTAGGTATTTTATTCTTTTTGTTGCAGTGGTAAATGGGAGTGTTTCCTTAATTTCTCTTTCAGATTTTTCATCATTACTATATAGGTATGCAAGAGATTTCTGTGCATTAATTTTATATCCTGCTACTTTACCAGATTCATTGATTAGGTCTAGTAGTTTTCTGGTAGCATCTTTAGGATTCTCTATGAATACTATCATGTCAACTGCAAAAGGTGACAGTTTTAATTCTTCTTTTCTGATTTGTATTCCTTTTTTTTCTTTTTCTTCTCTTGTTGCTGTGGCTAAAACTTCCAAAACTATGTTGAATAATAGTGGTGAGAGTGGGTAACCTTGTCTCGTTCCTGATCTTAGAGGAAATGGTTTCAGTTTTTCACCTTGAGAATGATGTTGTCTGTGGGTTTGTCATATACGGCCTTTATTATGTTGAGGTAGTTTCCCTCTATGCCCAATTTCTGGAGTTTTTTCATAAATGGGTGTTGAATTCTGTCAAAAGCTTTTTCTGCATCTATTGAGATTATCATATGGTTTTTATCCTTCAGTTTGTTAATATGGTGTATCACATTGATTGATTTGCATATATTGAAGAATCCTTGCATTCCTGGGATAAACTCCTCTTGATCATGGTGTATGATCTTTTTAATGTGCTGTTGGATTCTGTTTGCTGTATTTTGTTGAGGATTTTTGCATATATGTTCATCAGTGATATTGGCCTGTAGTTTTCTTTTATTGTGACATCTTTGTCTGGTTTTGGTAACAGGGTGATGGTGGCATCGTAGAATAAGTTCAGAAGTATTACTCCCTCTGCTATATTTTGGAAGAGGTTGAGAAGGATAGGTGTTAGCTTTTCTCTAAATGTTTGATAGAATTCACCTGTGAAGCCATCTGGTCCTGGGCTTTTGTTTGTTGGAAGATTTTTAATCACAGTTTCAATTTCAGTGCTTGTGATTGGTCTATTCATATTTTCTATTTCTTGCTGGCTCAGTCTTTGAAGGTTGTACTTTTCTAAGAATTTGTCCATTTCTTCCAGGTTGTCCATTTTATTGGAATATAGTTGCTTATAGTAGTCTCTCATGATCCTTTGTATTTCTGCAGTGTTAGTTGTTACTTCTCATTTTCATTTCTAATTCTGTTGATTTGAGTCTTGTCCCATTTTTTCTTGATGAGTCTGATAGTGGTTTATCAATTTTGTTTATCTTCTTAAAGAACCAGCTTTTAGTTTTATTGATCTTTGCTATTGTTTCCTTCATTTCTTTTTCATTTATTTCCTATCTGATCTTTATGATTACTTTCCTTCTGCTAACTTTGGGGGTTTTTTTGTTCTTTTTTCTCTAATTGCTTTAGGTGTAAGGTTAGGTTGTTTATTTGAGTTATTTCTTGTTTCTTGAAGTAGGATTGTATTGCTATAAACTTCCCTCTTAGAACTTCTTTTGCTGCATCCCATAGGTTTTGGGTTGTTATGTTTTCATTGTCATTTGTTTCTAGGTATTTTTTGATTTCTTCTTTGCTTTCTTCAGTGATTTCTTGGTTATTTAGTAGGGTATTGTTTAGCCTCCATGTGTTTGTATTTTTTACAGTTTTTTTCCTGTAATTGATATCTAGTCTAATAGTGTTTTTGTCAGAAAAGATACTTGATATGATTTCAAGTTTCTTAAATTTACCAAGGCTTGATTTGTGAACCAAGATGTGACGTGTCCTGGGGAATGTTCCATGAGCACTTGAGAAGAAAGTGTATTGTGTTGTTTTTGGATGGAATGTCCTATAAGCATCAAGTCTATCTGGTCTTTTGTGTCATTTAAACCTTGTGTTTCCTTAGTTATTTTCATTTTGGATGACCTGTCCATTGGTGAAAGTGGGGTGTTAAAGTCCCCTACTATGATTGTGTTACTGTTGATTTCCCCTTTTATGGCTGTTAGCATTTACTTTATGTATTGAGGTGCTCCTATGCTGGGTGCATAAATATTTACAATTGTTATATCTTCTTCTTGGATTGATCCCTTGATCATTATGTAGTGTTCTTCTTTGTCTCTTGTAATAGTCTTTATTTTACAGTCTATTTTGTCTGATATTAGAATTGCTACTCCAGCTTTCTTTTGATTTCCATTTACATGGAATATCTTTTTCTATCTCCTCACTTCCCATCTGTATGTGTCCCTAGGTCTGAAATGGGTCTCTTGTAGACAGCACATATATGGGTCTCATTTTTGTATCCATTCAGCCAGTCTATGTCTTTTGCTTGGAGCATTTAATCCATTTACCTTTAAGGTAGTTATCGATATGTATGTTCCTATTACCATTTTTTAAATTGGTTTGGATTTGTTATTGTAGGGCTTTTCCATCTCTTGTGTTTCCTGCCTAGAGAAGTTCCTTTAGCATTTGTTGTAAAGCTGGTTTGGTGATGCTGTATTCTCTTAGCTTTTGCTTCTCTGTAAAGGTTTTGGTTTCTCCATCAAATCTGAATGAGATCCTTGCTGGGTAGAGTAATCTTGGTTGTAGGTTCTTCCCTTTCATCACTTTAAATATGTCCTGCCACTCCCTTCTGGCTTGCAGAGTTTCTGCTGAAAGATCAGCTGTTAACCTTATGGGGTTTCCCTTGTATGTTATTTCTTGCTTTTCCCTTGCTCCTTTTAATATTTTTACTTTGAATTTAATTATTAATAGTTTGAGAATATATGTCTTATTATTTTTCTACTTGTATTCATCCTGTTTGGGACTCTCTGTGCTTCCTGGACTTGATTGACTATTCCTTTTCCCATGTTAGGGAAGTTTTCAACTATAATCTCTTCAAATATTTTCTCAGGCCATTTCTTTTTCTCCTCTTCTTCTGGAACCCCTATAATTCAAATGTTGGTGCATTTAATATTGTCCCAGACGTCTCTGAGACTGTCCTCAATTCTTTTCATTCTTTTTTCTTTATTCTGGTCTTATTACAGTTATTTCCACTATTTTATCTTCCAGGTCACTTGTCCTTTCTTTTGCGTCAGTTATTCTGCTATTGATTCCTTCTAGAGTATTTTTGATTTACTTTATTATGTTGTTCATCATTGTTTGCTCTTTAGTTCTTCTAGGTTCTTGTTAAACGTTTCTTGTATTTTCTCCATTCTATTTCCGAGATTTTGGATCATGTTTACTATCATTACCCTCAATTCTTTTTCACTTAGACTGCCTATTTACTCTTCATTCATTTGGTCTAGTGGGTGTTTACCTTGCTCCTTCTTCTGCTACATATTTCTCTGTCTTCTCATTTTGTTAATTTTCTGTGTTTGGGGTCTTCTTTTCACAGGCTGAAGGTCCATAGTTCCCTTATTTCTTGTATCTGCCCCCAGTGGGTGAGGTTTTTTCAGTGCCTTGTGCAGGCTTCCTGGTGGAGGGGACTGGTGCCTGTGTTCTGATGGGCCGGGCTGGATCTTGTCCTTCTGGTGGACAGGGTTGTGTCCGTGGTGTGTTTTGGAGTTTCTGTGAACTTAGTATGATTTTAGGCAGCCTCTCTGCAAATTGGTTGTATTGTGTTCCTTTTTAGCTAGTTGTTTGGCCTTGGGCGTCCAGCACTGGAGCTTGCTGGCCGTTAGGTGGAGCTGGGTCTTAATGTTGAGATGAAGATCTCTGGGAAAGCTCTCACGAATTGATATTATGTGGGGATGGGAGGTTTCTGGTGGTCCAGTGTCCTGGACCCTCCCATCTCAGAGGGTCAGGCCTGACACCTAGCTGGAGCACCAAGGCCCTACCAGCCACATGGCTCAGAAGAAAAGGAAGAAAGAAAGAAAAAAAGAACAAACAAAACCCTAGGATAAATGGTAAAAGCAAGCCTAAACAGACAAAATCACACAAAGAAGCATACAGATACAAACTCACAAAAAGTGAAAAAGGAAAAACAATAAATAAAAAATATAAAATACAAAAAAAATTAAAAATCCAAAAATATAAAATAAAAGGACGAGAGCAGCTAAACCAATAAACAAATCCACCAATTATAATAAGCATTAAAAACTAAACTAAGATAAACATAAAACCAGAAACAAATTAGATGCAGAAAGCAAACCCCTAGTCTACAGTTGCTCCCAAAGTCCACCACCTCAATTTTGGGAACATTCATTGTCTATTCAGATATTCTGTAGATGCAGCATTTATCAAGTTGATTGTGGGGATTTAATCTGCTGCTTCTGAGGCTGCTGGGAGAAATTTCCCTTTCTCTTCTTTGTTCTCACAGCTCCTGGGGTTCAGCTTTGGTTTTGGCCCCACCTCTACATGTAGGCTGCCATCAGGAGTCTATTCCCTGCCCAGACAGGAGGAGGTTAAAGCAGCTGCTGATTAGGGCTCTCTTGCTCACTCAGGCTGGAAGAGGGAGGGGTATGTAGTATAGTTGGAATGCAGGGTGAGCCTGCAGCAGCAGAGGCTGGCATGACATTGCAATAGCCTGAGGCACACTGTTTTCTCCTGGGGAAGTTGTCCCTGGATCTCGGGACCTTGGCAGTGGCACGCTGCACAGGTCCCAGGGGGGTGTGGGTAGTGACCTGTGCTTGCACATAGGATTCTTGGTGGCAGTGGCAGCAGCATTAGCGGTTCATGCCCATCTCTGGGGTCTGAGCTGATAGCTGCAGCTCACGCCCATCTCTGGAGCTCACTTAGGCAGTGCTCTGCCTTCTGTGGGCATGTGGGGAAGGAATCCCCTTTCCTCATGCACCCGGAAACAGTGGTCTCTTGCCTGTTTGGCTGGTCCAGACTTTTTCCTGGACTCTCTCCTGGCTAGCTGTGGTGCAGTAGCCCCCTCAGGGTGTCTTCACGCAGCCAACCCCAGTCCTCTCCCTGGGATCTGACCTCCGAAGCCTGAGCCTCAGTTCCCAGCCCCTGCCCCCCATGGCGGGTGAGCAGACAAGCCTCTCAGGCTGGTGAGTGTTGGTCGGCACCAATCCTCTCTGCAGGAATCTGTCCGCCTTGCCCTCTGCACCCCTGTTGCTGCTCTCTCCTCCATGGCTCCGAAGCTTCCCCCCCACTGCCCACCCCCTGTCTCCGCCAGTGAAGGGGCTTCCTAGTGTGTGGAAACTTTTCCTCCTTCACAGCTCCCTCCCAGAGGTGCGGGTCCCATCCCTATTCTTTTGTCTCTGTTTTTTCTTTTTTCTTTTGCCCTATCCAGGTACGTGGGGAGTTTCTTGCATTTTGGGAAGTCTGAGTTTCTCCAGCATTCAGTAGGTATCCTGTAAGAGTTGTTCCACATGTAGATATATTTTTGATGTATTTGTGGGGAGGAAGGTGATCTCCATGTCTTATTCCTCCACCATCTTGAAGGTCTCTCCTGCTTTCCTTCTTATTTAAAATTAATTGTCTTAGAGTTGAAGACTCTTTCCAGTGAATAGACAGCATGAGCTGACTTACTGTGCAGTGTCATGGCATTCCTCAGCTGTTCACCTCTATTAACCAATTGCATTCCCTCAGTGATCTGTGGTTTGCTCCTGTCTCTCCTTCAGGGCTCTGCTCAAACCTCCCCTTAAAAAGCAAGGCCTTCCCAGGCTGTTCTTAATAAAACAATGATCCCTGACTGCCCCTTCTCAGCACTCCCTATTCTCCTTCCCTCCTTGTGTTTTCTTATCGCCAACCACTCTATTTGTTGGTTTGATGGTTGTCAGCTGGCTCCACTAGAAATTGAACTCCCTAAGGATAGGGATTTTTGTGTGTTTTGTTCACTGCTGTGTCCTTAGCACTGAGACTCTCTGATTCATAGTAGTTGCTCAATGAATGTTTGTTGAATGAAATGTACAAGCAAATGAAATACTTAAATAAAGTACTGCTATTTAGTACTTTGCTTTAGTACTTCTACTTAATAGCAAAAAAAAAAAAAACAAAAAAACACATAAACAAAAGCTGAGCATATGCTATCTCCTGCTTCTAGCACTCCTGGATTCCATCTTCTAGGACAGAAGAAAAGAAAGTAAGGCACTTACCAGTGTGGGACCAGAGTCTGTGTTAGACAAATAGGTTACAGACAAAAAAGACAGGGAATACTATACTGTCTCTTGTAACTGGGAAACAGAAGGATGGGTCTGGGGATGCAAAACAGCTTAAGGGCTGTGGCTCTCTGTCACTCTTCAGCTCTTTTCTGAGCTTCTACGGTACATCTTGGCCTCCTTCCTCTAGTGCCATCCCAGGGCAGAGGACATGGCTGCTGGGAGCTCTCAATCAAGGGGGGGAAAAGGAGTATTTTTTTCACTGTCTTCATGTAAAACTCTAGAAAATAACTCGAACTGGTCTAATTTGGCCAAGTCCTCCAACTAGGATCTAAGCTCCAAGAAAGCAGGAACTTTTTCATTTTTTGCTCACTGTTGAATTCCAAGATCTTAGAATAGCACATGGCACAAAATAGGCACTCAATAAATAATTAATAGGCACTCAATAAATAATAAAATAATAAATAATTACTGGTGAATGAATCACTGTGACCAGGAGCAGGACACTGATTGGCAACTGTGCTCTAATCAGAGGATGGGGCAGGTGTTGTTCCCCCCATGCCCCACCAAAAATATTAACTCAAGGAAGGAAGGGATACTGGGCAGCTAAAATATTAGGTGCCCATCTTAGAGTATAAAGTCTTTTTTTTTCAGTCAGAAGTGGTGTTTTTCCATTAATCTTAGAGTCGCTTCCTGGGAGAGAACAGTCTCTGGTTGAAGGGATTAAGCATTAAGGTTGAAATGAACTGTGGGCTTGTTCCAGTTATAAGCATAATGGGACAAAATGCCATTTTTTCTAGGTGCGTAATTTTTACAGAAACAAAAGGATTAAAATGTAAAGGGACTGAAGGATGAATACATAGACAAACAGATGAAGTTAGTTAACAATATTCACACTTGATTTTTAAAAATGTAAATGTAGGAAGGAATATATGCAGTACATTTTCATAGATTGAAAGAATGAAAAGTCCTTCATGAGCAACTCCACAGCATTTACTGAAAATTTCTAAAATTGTTCATATTTTTTGACCAGCAAAACTAGGAATTTCTCTAAGTTTTCTAAATTTTCAGAAATCTCTTCTAAGGAAATAATAAGAGATGTACAAAAAATTTATGTAAGGTCACAATTACATTTACTTATAATAGAAAAAGAACCTCACAACTGTTAACAAATGGGAATTAAATAATCTATGGTGTATTTATGTATAGAATAAGACAAAAATCATGTTTTAGGACACTAATAACACAGGAAATTGCTCACAGTATACTGTTAATTGAAAAATTCATGATTGTAGATCCTGATGTAGAGTATGATTCCATCTTTATAAAAAAGAAAACCATCATATTAACAGTGTGGTTCTCTTGACAGAGAATATTCAAGTATTACTGGTGGATTTTATTTTATTTTCTTCTTTGTGCTTTATGTGAATTTTGAATATTTACAGTAAACATGTATTTGTTTTGTAACAACATTAAACATAAAAATATTTGTTCTCCAATCTTCTTTGTATATAAAGCTTAAATAGCTAACCAATCTTATGAAGTACTCCTAGTTATATTCAACATCCTGACATTTATAGAGAGACATTTTAAAATGCATGTATCCTGTGGACCTTTTATTTATTTTTGGTTGGAGGAATTTGATCCTGCAGCATTTGTTTTTGCAATAATTGCCCATTTCTCCACTTTTTAAATGATCTGCACTGAAATTTCCTGCAAGAAAAAGATGTGTAGAAGTTACTGCAGGGAGCCCACAGTAAATATATCTGGATGTGAAACTTCAAATGTAACAAAAGTGTTGATTTGCTTTTGCTTATAAAATCAACCACCAAATGGGATGCTAGCAAGTACTTTGAACAGCTCAACAACGGGATCTATGGATAGAATTAGAACAATGTGGGAGGAAAGTGAAAGGTGATTTCAAGAGGACTGGTTAATTAAAGGAGTAGCAGAATGGTGCCAGGCAGGTGGGAAATCAGGAACATTTCTTATTTTCATGCAAACAGACTTGGGGAAAAGAGACAAAAACTAAACAGAAACAGAGCAAATCCACTGGATTACTCAGGAAAATGTTTTCCTAAATCTGTCTTCAGTGCACCAGAGTGATTCCACAGGTCAAAATGTTGTACAGTTTAATTCAACCCAGAAAAAATGCTTAGTGTCACTACTGATTCATTTTTTATGTTTAAACATACCACAACTTTTATTTTAATTAGTGTGTTTTATTGATGGTAATGCTTTCGTGTTTGTATAACAAAACGTTGACAGAAAAAAAATATGTTGTTTACCTGGCAGAAGAATAAGGCAGGCAGAAAAAATTGTGGAGGACTAGTCATTCAAGAATGGATGTAAAAAAAAAAAAAAAAAAAAAAAAAAGAATGGATGTAGACTTAAATTAGTGAAAATTGCAGCAAAAATCTTCATTAAGATTTTAATCACCTTGGGCTTCCCTGGTGGCGCAATGGTTGAGAGTCCGCCTGCCGATGCAGGGGACACGGGTTCATGCCCCGGTCCGGGAAGATCCCACATGCCGCAGAGCGGCTAGGCCCGTGAGCCATGGCCTCTGAGCCTGCGCGTCCGGAGCCTGTGCTCCGCAATGGGAGAGGCCACAACAGTGAGAGCCCAATGTACCGCAAAAAAAAAAAAAAAAGATTTTAATCACCTTAATTTTGCAAGGACTTACTTACCATAGTTTCAGCAAGAAAGCTTGAACTCAAAAGAAGATAGATTACTCAAAATAGGTTTCCAAAAAAGAAAAAAAATGGTTTCTTGTAGGGAACTTAAGGAAACAACAATATGGGGGGACTATTTTGCTCAGAATAGTTGAGAAGTTGGAAAACTCTGTATGTTTAGTAATAGAGCAGTGGTTATATGGTACATTATGATATAGTCACTCACTGTAATATGATATAAGTATTAAAATGATGGTTAATAACACTCTAGGGAGCATATAAATATTTACACCTTAATGTTAGTTAAAAATCAGAACATTAAAGTATATATATATAGATAGATATACATGTATATTTATAAATAGCATATAAGGAAACATTCTAGTACATACTAGAAAAATCAATGGAAGGAAACATTCTAGTACGTACTCCATTATTTTTTTCTTACCATGCTAATAATATCAATTAGGATAGTGGTGTTTTATTTTTCATTTTCCAAAGTTTCCATATTGTGATTAAATGAAAAATAACTTTTAAAAAATTTACTCATATTCATCTCTAAAATTAAAAAAAAAATTGCTCTGAGTCAACTCCTCTAATTATCCTTCTAAGGTTAAGCTGACCTCATGCTAATTTTCTTATTTTGTAAAACATAACAAAAGGTATCAAGTTTATTATATTTTTAACATTGGCATGGAATATTATTGTTTCCCAAGGCTTCTAAATTTATTTTAAGGCACAGACATTTTTTTTCTACTTAAGATTAGGTGAGATAATGCATTTGGAGATTATTTTAAAAATAAAAACACTATACACATGAAAGCTACTCTTAGCATTATCTCTATTAGTCATGGTATAAGATTGTGAATACAGTAGACACATGCTCAATAAATGCTTATTTGATGGATGAGTGAACTCATGAAGGCTAATGGCAACCGAGCCAAAAGACGGTTTTTCCTGGGTGCTTAAGGACTGGGTAACGTTAAGTGATAATTGCATTACAAAGTTGTCTGTAGGGTGATACAAGGATATTCCCAAATCCAAATTTATATCTGGTTTAACCTGAGTTGAAGGGAATGTCAAAGGAAGCTTGTATTGAACAAGTCCTTTAAAGGCCATCTAAGGGCAGTGTGGAAGGGTGGGAGGTTAGTTCTGTTCACCTATATAGAGGAGGGTAGGATGGAAAGGATAGTGTGGGCTCATAGGAACTGCAATTCTTTAATTATTTTTATTTAGCAGTACTTGGAAGAGCCAAGTCTGTCTCCACAGGCCGTATCCATGAGAAGATGCTGGAGCTGTCCATCACGGCAACTTCTCCCTGCTCACCAGCAAAGGCTGCCGCCAAGATTGATGTCAAAGTCCCCAGTCTGTTAAGAGTGGAGTTGATGTAACCACCTGGATAAGATGGATTTTAAATTTTGTTTATCTATTTAGGATAAAGAATCTACCTACCTTGATAGGATTTACTGGACTATTTGAAAACTGAGTCTGTCAGGTGAGGCCTAGACAGAAACTGGCCTATTTGAAAAACTTAGTTTAATGAGGAAAAGTATACCTCACATTAAGGAACAAAACTAGAATCTACAAGAGGTTACACATTTGTTACAGAAATGACCCTTCTTCAACAGGTGTGAGGTCACATTTCTCCATAGTGACCAAATTTGACTGCCTGTAAAAATTCCACTGTTTTCCAGGTTTCCCTAGGTTGGTATTTCTGGGGCTTCTGGGAAATGCTCACATTACACACATCGGTCATGGTTCTTGTTGCCACCTCTGCCCTCTGTCTGTTCATTTCCTGCCAACTCGCCCCCAGCCTGCTGCTTCCCAGCCCTCTTTGTCCTGCAGCTGGATGGCCCTTGACTGTTTTCCCCAGGTGGGCACGGTCACTTCCCTTAACCCCCCATAACTGCCTGTTAGATGGTCTGAGGCTTTATGAAGACTTAGGGGTTTCAGAAGGGAATAACAGCAAAGAGAATGCAAAAAGGATTCCAGATGTGGCAGGGTTCAAAGCCCCTCCATGAGGTCATCTACAAGGTGTACCTTTTTCCCCAACTCCCCTTTCAGTGGAGTCCCCAGCCTGCTGCCTAACCATCCATAGTGCAGTGCCCTTGAGCACATTCTTACCTAGAGTCTAGCCCCCCTGCCATAAAGACCTCCAAACATTCATGTTCCCTACCTCTCCTTCCAAGATGACTAGAAATATTCAATCCCTGTAGAGAAAACTCCACAGGAAGAAGGTTTTCTCTGAAGGCTCTAGAATAAACCAGAAGTCTGAAGTTTGAGCATATTCGTTTTCCTAACTCGGTTTTTCATGATACCAACTGTGCAATGAAGAACCCAGGCCCAGGATGGACGGCACCAGTCCTGGCCTGTTCCTTTTTACCTTCTCTCTTGCACTGTGGGTGAAGAGAGTATCAGGACTTCACTCAGGCTTCTCTGTGATGCTGGCTCTTCCATCCCATCTTTGCAACTCCTGGACACAAATGCTAACAGAGACACACTTTACTCTGCCACATGCACTCGTGTATATGAATACATTATAAATCACAGGGAAGAAATGTTTCTCTATTGGCTATATAAACTATAGAAACATAGATATGTTCAAAGATCTGCCCAATTTACATTTCTAAACAGACCACTTGGCTTCAGATGGAACAGATTGCTTCTGGGTTTACATTTAGGTCTTCCCCAGAGCCAATGGGTGGGCATTGCACAACCAAAGGACCCACTCAAGTGGGTTTTCACAGAACTAAAGAACAGTCATCAAAAGCTCAAGCCACTACCCTTGAAGAGGGAGTCTGCCTGCAACTCTTCCAGCTTGAAAATAAAATATACTAAAGAAGAATTATGAGGAAAAACTAATCCTACCAAGTATTAAAATGCATAATAAAGTTAGAGTAATTAAGTCAGTTTATAATCAAGGTGTAAATAGAAAATCAATGAAACAGACTACAGATTCTAGAAATAGACCTGCATATGTTTTCAGACTAGACATGCTGGATAATATTTGAAATCACTAAGGCAAAATTAGATTATGTAATAAATTATTTTTTGACAACTGGAAATTTGGAAACAATCCTTATGTCATGTCTTTTACCAAAATAAATTCCAAATTATTAAAACATTTATACTTAAAGAATTAAGTGATGAAAGGGCTAGAAGAAAATACCAGTACTTCAAAAAATAATTTTGGAGTGGGGAAGCTCCTGGGGTCTGACATAAAACCCAGAAGTTATGAAGCACAAAGTTGATAAATTGGGTTACGTTTAAAAATGTATAAAACTTTAGTATTTTATTTATTTATTTATTTTTGCTGTACGCGGGCCTCTCACTGTTGTGGCCTCTCCCGTTGTGGAGCACAGGCTCTGGACGCGCAGGCTCAGCGGCCATGGCTCACGGGCCCAGCCACTCCGCAGCATGTGGGATCTTCCTGGACCGGGGCACAAACCCGTGTCCCCTGCATAGGCAGGCGGACTCTCAACCACTGTGCCACCAGGGAATCCCAAACTTGAGTATTTTAATAATACTTGTAAATAAAGTAAAAAAATTCAAAGATCAAAGTGGGAAAAAATGTGGATGCAAATGATAAAGATATTGTCATTTCCTATATATGTACATCATCTTACAAATCCAGAAGAGTGATTGAACAGTCCAAAAGAAAATGAGTCAAGGATATGAATAAGCAGTTCATAGAGGAAATGTGTTTCTGTAAAACTAAGGCAATATAAATGCACACTGAAGATTTATTGTGAGTAGGTATATTCCCAATTTTATTCATAATTAAAGAAATGGAGATTAAAACAATAAAATCTCATTTTCAGTTAGTGGTGAATACTGGGCATGGGCCAAGCTGTGGAAAAGCAAACACTTTACCTTCAACTATTGTTGAGATCAATCTGACTTCATCTATCAGAATTTACAATGTACATACTTTTTAAGCCTATGATTCCACTTCAAAGATCCGCTTGCACAGCTACACAAATATATGTGTACAAACAATTTAACTGCAGCATGGCTGGTAACAACAAACAACAGAAAGTCACCTAACAGCCTCTTATGAGAGGACTCATTAAATTACAGTCTGCCCAAACAATATTCAGTTCTTAAAAAGAACAAATTAGATCTGAGCATACCGATATGGAAAAATGTCCAAATACATTAAGTTTAAAAAGCAAGCAATGGAACAGTGTGCTGTGTGTGATCCCCATTTGAATATTTAAAAAATTATTATCTATAGAATCAGTTGCATATATATAAATCATTTCTTAAAGGATATAAACTGTGAAATGTGATTACCTATGCTAAGGGCACTTGGGGGAGTCAGGTGATAAGGAGAGGAATTTTACCTTTCATCATATACCATTCAGCATAATTGAAGATTTTACTCTGAATATGTAATATTTTTACAATATGTAACGAATCTAATCTTTGGGACCAGTCTTGGCTAGGGCAGCCCATCATATAGAGGAGCTCTAGGTATTTGTGTTTGCCTGCAGGTTGACAAAGCTGGATGGGGTAAAAAGCACATGGGATCACTCCAGAAAGAATGACTTCTTACTGCCTGCCACCCTAAGGAATACAGTGTCACCAAGAACCTTTGGTTAGCACTGAGGTGAAATGGGACAGTCTCTAAGGCACACAATTCCCATCTTTCCTCTTCTCTCAGCTGTGGTGTGGTGCAGAGGGTGGTCCCTGGCACAGGTCTTCCTCTCTGGGTTCTCTGGGGAGCCAGCTCTGACCTAGGTTTGTGCTACCTTGTCATCGTACCCCGGGTCTCCCCATCCTCTTGAAAAAAAAAAAAAAAGATGGTACAAGAGAGTAGCCATTGTAATTGAGAAGACTCCTTGGCTTCCTCTACTAGGCTCCAGCATTAAGATTCTGGAAAGGTAAGAAGCCTCCCATGTCTAATTACTATAAATGTGCTTATGCTTTAGAAAAACATTAGCTTAATGACAACAGCTTGAGAATTGCTCAGGGAGTGTTAGGAAAAATGAGAAATCTTTGACACAGCCCGCATTTATTATCACTAGGGGAAGGAAGGACTTACAGAAGGAACTCTGGAATTTGACAGCTCTTGAATGTTTTTTGTCTTTTCTTCTTTCTCCTTTCTTTGGGAGGCCAGACATAATCCTTTCAGCTGAGTTTTTATAACTGCCTGAGGAGGTGGCTGTTGAATATTTTTTTCAGCTTGCTTTCTTTTTCTTCTACACCCAAAGCAGCGTTTAGGCCCCAGTCAATGGTGTGCAAATGATAGGATTCTCATGACAGGATGGGAGCCTAAGGACCTGGAAAATTTCATTAATGATAAGTCACTGCCCTCAGGGAAAAGCTGGAAGGGAGCCCAGTGCAACTTGGCAAGAGAGGAGGGTAGCCTGAGCCCCACTGGGCAGAGCAGGCAGCTGCCTCTGGCCAGCACATTTCCTCATTCCAGAGGTATGTCCTGGAGAAGTCAGTCTTCAGAGCTGCAGTAATCATCCAAGGTGCATAGCTCCCACTGGGTGGGAAAATGCTAGGGTGTGCAAGCCAGATGCTGTGCGTGTGTTAGGGGGTGTATATGTGGGCTGTGGACAGGAAAAACTGGGACCAATTGTACTATTTCTCCTTTGGACCTTCCAAGGAGGCTCCCTGTTCAGGTGGCTTGTCTGGGAAGGAGTAAATTCTCAGTCCCTCTCAATGCGATTCAGTGATGTACCTACATGGTCACCCTGCAGAGCGTGTGGTGTGTGTGTGTGTGTGTGTGTGTGTGTGTGTGTGTGTGTGAGAGAGAGAGAGAGAGAGAGAGAGAGAGGGAAAGGGAGAGGGAGATACACACGGTAAAAGAAAACGATAGAGCTAGAGATACTCTGAGAAAAAGGCTTGAGCTTCATGTGAACTAGCTCAGACAAAGGAATTTTTGCCATATGTTTGTCAGGTAAGAGCTTCCATTTTATGCAAACTCTCTATTAATTAGGGTATAAGCTAACTTCGGATAAAATGGTTGTCTATATTTGTTTCTGAACTCAAAGGGTATTCTCCTAACCATCTCATTGGTATGGCATAATTGGTGACAGTAGAGTGTCAGAGCCAAGGAATTGAGAACTTCTGCTTCTCACCTCAGTCCGAGTCCTCTCCTCCCTAGAAGGTTCTCTGGGAAGGGACAACCATATGGAACATGCAGAAAGTAAGCTGAGAAAGCTACATGTTTGCAAGTGGGGGTTTGGGCTTGAGCTCTCAGTTCATAGAACTCTGGGAAAACTAATGGGACTGTATCAGCCTAATTTTTAATTTCCCCCCCGCCCCAGCTGGTTATACCCAGTCTATCACATCCGCAGCAGCAGGGGTACGGAACTACAGAGCAAGGGAGGAGAGAGAGACTGTAAGGAAAAATGCAGTTGTTTCACAATCCAAGGCCTAAAATAGCGGAGGCTGCAGATGAGCTTGAACTCTGCTGTGGACAGGGAACAAGGGAGGACAGAGTGGTACAGAAAACAAACTTTGGGCCAACTTTCCACTTCATCTGCATGGCTAAGAGCAGGGAAGGGAGCTACGGCCAAGTGCATCCCACTCCCAAGTGTGCATTTGACTGCACGGAGACCCCGCCCAGCAGTGAAAGTGCCGCCATCAGTATCTTGGAGTCTGATCATCAGACCAGTCTGAGATGTCACTCCTGTTTCCAGTGGTGTTTGCAATGGGAAGGGAAGAAGCCAGTGTGTGTATGGGATGGGGGATGGGGAGGGTAGAAGAAGGAGCCTTAGAGCTTGAAGTTTGTGGAGGACCTCAGAAATCATCTCGTCCAAACCACACGTTTTGGAGATGAGGAAGTGTATTGAAATGAAGTGAATTCTACCAGCAGATCCAGGATTAGAACCAACGTCTTTGGCCTGGAAACCCTTCTAGTTGCCCTAAACCACTTGCAGCTGTGAAAGACACTGAGGTGACTCTGCAAATCTCAGGAAGAAAGAGCCTTGTTGGGAAATCATATGCTGCACAAGTCCACCTCACACTCTGGACCACATTTTAGAGACCCATCATAAAAACAAATATCCCACTAATGGACAGACTACCCCACAGTTTAATAATCACAACATTGCTTTTATCATGTGAACTTATATGTTTATAAGGCTATTTTTTCTGAGCATGTCACATACTTCTGGATACTGTAGAGAAGAATTGTTATTAAAATAGAGCTAGTGATGGCTATTTTTCTTTTAAGTTTGGGCTTTGAGACCAGGCCCGCTGAAGTATGTAAGAAATCAACTACTGTATGAAATGTGGTAGTTTTAAAAGCTCACAGCTGCTTTTTCACAAACCACTGTCCTCATTTAGCAAACCCATGGAGATGGATAAGGTAGACTCTTCCCAACTTAATGACTGTTCTTCAGAATAATTTCGTAAAAATAGACCTAGTGCAGCCCAATTATTTCCACTCTTGTCTGAAAAGCAAGTGAAAGGTCTGAGGCATGCCTTCAGGAACTAGTCCTGGGGGGTGGAGTTAGCATTGCTATGATTCTCTTGTATTTCTGATTATGAAACTTATTTATGAAAATACAGGCAGACCTCAGAGATACTGCAGGTTTGGTTTCAGGCTACCACAATAAAGCAAATATTGCAAAAAAGCAAGTCACGTGAATTTTTTAGTTTCCCAGTGTGTATAAAATTATGTTTACACTATACTGTAGTCTATTACCTGTGAAATAGCATTGTGTCTAAAAAATGTATCTACCTTAATTTAAAAATCCTTTATTGCTAAAACATTAGACTATTATCTAAGCCTTCAGCAAGTCAAAATCTTTTTTGCTGGTGGAGGGTTTGAAATATTGTGAGAATTACCAAAATGTGATCGAATGCTGTTGGAACAATGATGCTGATAGACTTGCTCAATGCAGGATTGCCACAGACCTTCAGTTTGTAAGAAACACAGTATCTGTGAAGTGAAATGAAGTGAAACGCAATAAAGTGAGGTATGCCTGTAAATGGAAAAGGTGTTGGAGGAAAAGCCATGAGTTGGGAGAAGTTGGTGAGTGAGGAAAACTTACTATATGTAAGCAGTTGATCTAAAACTGGACCAAACACATGATACAAACACAACAAAATCATTATAAGTAGAGACTCCAGAATTTTAGAGTTCTGTTGGAACCAGTTGATCTCTAGAGAGATCAAGATCTAGCTTATTCCTCATTTGACAGACTATTTGGGATGCACCTTCATTTTGTTGGTATAAATAGAGAGGTCATGAAGTTGTCCTCCTATATGATAATATCTGTTACTGTATATTAGTCAGAAAATGAGATCTTACACCCCTACTTGCTCCAATTGTAAGGGTCAAGATTTTACCATCTGCTGAAGTCAACAGTAGGAAACATGAAATGGTAGCATGAGAAATCTTAGACTTCAAATCCAGATTTCAGGGTTTAAGTTCTGAACTTGCCACTTCTTAGATAAGGAACCTTGGGCAAGTTAACTTTTGCCTTGTGGTTTTCCCAGTTGGAAAATAGGATCTGTTTTTACCAATGTCAGAGAATAGGTGTGATGATTAAATGAGAGAACATGGGCATAAACGTGCTTAACAAAGAGCTTGGCACATGGGAAACTCAGTGAGTGATGGTGGTTAAATATACTAGCTTCTGGGACATTATATGAATTTTAAAATAGTAGCTTCATTTCTCTTCCTTTCCTCCTTGAATCCAAGGGTCTGCTTCTCTTAGGATCACATTGCTAGTGGTAGCAGTCATCATTGTACGCTTATTAAATGGTTTGATAGGCAAAACATGTTTTTCATATTTTATGGCCCATATCACCATATAAGCACAAATATTTTCTGTGACTAAGTCAGATGCTCTCAGTACAGGAAACACAATTCCTGACGGGGACCAAGATAATCTAAGAAGCTTCTCCATGTGTTATCAGAATAACATGTTAGATTGAAATCTTCAGAACATGGAAAAGTCAAGAGTTCTTTTCTTTATTAAAGTTATTTGGGAAGGTGGTCTGACAGTAACATCAATGAGGGCCCCAGCCTAGCAGCAAGCTAATTATTTCTGGAAACTACATAAATCCTTTCATTTAGTGAAATATATTCTCATTATGAGTGTAACACGACTGACTTGCCAGCGCCATGGTGATGAGCCCCACTCTTGCCAAAGCTCCCTTGGCACATTGCTAGAAGAGATCACATTTCTTCTGAGAGGTTCAGTATCACATGGGAGATACACATAGACTGTTTGAAAGACAAATTGGTGGGCTTCCCGGGTGGTGCAGTGGTTGAGAATCCGCCTGCCAATGCAGGGGACACAGGTTCGAGCCCTGGTCTGGGAAGATCCCACGTGCCGCGGAGCAACTGGACCCGTGAGCCATAACTACTGAGCCTGCACGTCTGGAGCCTGTGCTCCGCAACAAGAGAGGCTGCGATAGTGAGAAGCCTGCACACCACGATGAAGAGTGGCCCCCGCTCGCCGCAACTAGAGAAAGCCCTCGCACAGAAATGAAGACCCAACACAGCAAAAATAAATAAATAAATAAATTTAAAAA
The DNA here is from genome assembly GCF_949752795.1 of Hyperoodon ampullatus. Taxonomy (NCBI): domain Eukaryota; kingdom Metazoa; phylum Chordata; class Mammalia; order Artiodactyla; family Ziphiidae; genus Hyperoodon; species Hyperoodon ampullatus. The sequence goes on along the minus strand of NC_136914.1, from coordinate 193,550,526 downwards.
GAGTAACAACCCAAGCCAAGCTGTAGGATGTTATTTGAAATTCAAAATAGATTAAGTCTCAGGAAGATAAATAAACCAAGTGCCCACTGTTTAAAAAAAAAGAAAGAAAGAAAGACAAATTGGTAATTATCTAATCCGTGTGCTGTGAGGCTTTTAGAAAATTACATGGAGAAGGCGTCTAGAATGAATAAGTATTCAGCCTCTTCCCATTCTACTCTTTCTAGCCATTTATTAGGCATTTCCTGTATGCCAGGTACTCTGCTAGCCTTTAAAAAATATTATCTAATATAATTCTTACAACAACTCTGGTATGAATTATTCTCTTGATTTTAAAGATGAGGAAGCAAGAGGTTAAAAGAGGTTCAAAATGCAGCTCATAAATGGTGGAGTTCAGATTTGAATTTAAGTCTGACCCCAAAGACCAGTTACACTAAATTACTTTGCAAGTGGGTTTGCGGTACATGCCATGGGTGGGCATAGGCCTTTACCTTTAACCTGTGGTCAGATGCTGGTCTTATAGTTAACAAGCCCTGTGGCTACTGAAATTGTCTTAGAGGTATGCGTTTGAACAAAGATTTTCCTTGGCTGCTATGTTTCAGGTTGCATATCCTGCAGAAGTTCTAGAATAAATTGGAGTAGGAGTCTTACTTGGTTCCCTCAAAGCAGGAATGGAACCAGACTCACAGGGAACTCTTGTTGTCCCAGCTCATTCATTTACCAACGTTTAGTCAGTGTATTCAGTGCCTACTCTCTGCTAGGCAACTGCAACACATTTGTGAGCAAGATAAATAAGGCTCCAGCTCTCCTTACACTCTGGTTTATATTTTAGGCTCTGAAAGTTCCAGAATCGTGGTGGATTTCCAAAGAGGAATGGAGTTTGCCAGTTTGAAACTCTGTAGTGGAGATGGTCCAATGATTTGATTGCTTTTGTAGACTACAATATTTCTTCTCTATTCCTCGAGTCTAAGTAAATGTCAGGAGTACTGAAAAAGTTGAAACTGACATGTTTCTATCAACAAATCCATACTGGTTGGATGCAGAGGGATAAAACAGGCTTAGAAATCACCCACCCTCCAGGTATGCTGCTCTGCTTGTATCATTTGTGACCTATGTTGGTGCTTTTGGTATTCATTGGAGTCTTAATGTGTCAGAACTGTAAGTGCAAATGCAGGTCTCAACTCTTGTTTATTTCTGCCCTGGAAGGTCAGATAAACATGTCCAAAGGTTCTCTGCTAGACAAACATTATGATACTTTTGTTTCCTCCAGAAACAATGGCTCCCTCCAAAAACCAAACAAAAGCCCCCAGAACTGGGTTTTCTGAAATCTACCCTTCCCACGAACCCCCAGGCAGGTATGTAGCTGACCATTTCTTTCTTTATCTCTGAGGCCTGGAAGAGGAGGGCAGTCAGCATAAAACTTCTACTCTGAGAGGAGGCTGGAACACAGTGGCTAAACTCAGGAATTCTGAAGCTGGAATGCCTGAGTCCAAATGTTCGGCTCTGCCTCTAACCAGCTGTGTGACCTTGGCAAGTTACTTAACCTCTCTGTGCTTCAATATTCTCCTCTATAAAATGTGGATGATAAGAAGAACACCTACCTCATTGTTGCCCTGTGAAGACTAAACGAGTTAAAACATGTAAGTCATTTAGAAAGGTGCCTGGCACACAGTGAGTGTTCAAAGGTAGCTATTATTGATTATGAGGTACATTGTGTTGTGAATCTTCTTAATGTGTCCTCCCAGACAAATACCTGTGAGTCCCTACAACAAGCCATGTAGTTAAGACTAGTCTGAGAATTCTCTGACCTGCTGTATTCAATAAACCACAGGATGTGTCCGTGAGATGCTTCCATCTGGAGGGTCAAGGGGCAGATGGAGGTAGGGGAAGGGAGAGAAATAGTGTGTCGCTTTCTGTTTCCAGCACTAAATGGACCATTGTTTAAAAGCTTGGGAGTCTAGGATCCTTCGATATAGTAGCCTCATCGTTTGGGGAGGAAAGTAGGAAGTAAAACACAAGCTAAGGAGCTATACATTTCCCTTGTTGCATATATTGGAACCTGAGGACATTTGTTAGCTAGAATTTACCTAGGACTTAAAATGTGTCAAATTCTATTTTGGAAACCGAGGTCTGTATAGTGGTTTAGGTAAAAGCCTCACTTAAAATTCATAAGACATTTGCACCTAGTGAGGGGAGCAGTATGTAACTATATTTAAAAGCTACTGCTCTTTCTAAATTGTGCTTTTAAATGTTCCAGGAGCAAAGGCCCCAGTAAGGAATCATTTTTGCTAAGCACAGCTAAGCCAGAGAGGTCAAGTGGTGTAGCAGGCAACTCCTGGGCCCGGGGAGGAGGGCTATTCGAATGAACCAGCAACTTGGTTCCTTCATGAGTTTTTGGATTGAGTCATGATAATGGCTAGAATAGCCATTTGGGGGAAACTCTTGGGGATTTCAAAAGTCTCAATTTTCCTCTTTCTGATGCAGAAAAAGAAAGAGTATGGAATCACCACAGGTAACACAACCCCCAGGAACAGATAGAGGTTTTCTTTACCCATAGTATGAATATTTAGTGAGAACTAGACTCAGTTAAACTTTGTCAGCAGGAGGACACACTCTGTGTTATATAACACGCAAACTACAAATAGTTAGGAGGGGAGCCCTGGCCTCAGGCATGGAATTATTTCTTTTTTCGAGAAAATAAAAATTTTCCTAAACCAAGGTTTAATTAAGTGACGATGGAAACAAAATTTAGTGGCAAGAGGTACTATTCTTCACCTATCTTTGTTTCAATATTATTTCAAAATACAGTCAGCCCTCCCTAACCACAGGTTCCGCGGATAAGGAGGGAGGCGGAACTGTACTAGGCCACTTTGTAATATATCAGGCACTTGAACATGCATGGATTTGGGCATCCATGAGGGCCCCTAGAACTAATCCCCCATGGATACCGAGGGACAACTGTTCCTGCTCATCATGTGATCTTAGGTAAGTTACTTTCCTCTCAGAGCCTTAGTTTCTTAATATGTAAAATGAGATTAATAGTAGCATCTATTGCATGGGGGTCTTGTGAGGATTAAATGAACTGATACATGCAAAATGCTTAAAATAGTGCCTGCTCTCTCACAGTATTTGCTTTTATTGCTATTACAATATACATTTATGTTTAATAACTACTGTGTTTAGAGGACCAAATACATTATTCTTCTAATAGTTCCTCTGAAGAGAAAAATCATCAAGCAGTGTGGAAGTACACTTTATCTCATGTTCCTCTGTTAACCATGCTGAATGGGGACCTACTTGGTCCGGTCCACACACCCACAGCAGACTAAGCTTTGGAGAGGAAGGGAGTAGTCTGTGTAGGGCTGATCTTTTACTTTTCAACCTATTAAGCAATGGCAAACATCTCTCACACACAAAGACAAACTCTAACTGAATGATTTGTTTTATTTATCAGCATCACTTATTCCCACAAGTATTTGGAGTGGCATTAGAAGACCACTCTAGCCTGTTATATATGTATACTGCTTGGGATTTTAGACGAGGATCTTAACTTTAGAAATTCAGTAGCACCATAAGGATAGATGCACAACTCACCTCTCCTGTATCTATAATAATTCTCTACTTATTGTTCCTGGAGAGACACACAGGTTACACTGTTCCTGTCACATCTGTCTTGAAAGAATGTTTGAAAGATGAAAATGGTAAAATAGCCGAGAAAATATCCAAGTGGTACCCTGATTAAGCAGACCACTGAGCCCTTTTTTGTTTAATGGAAGCAGAAGTAGGCTCTTTTCTGCTTATATCAAGGCCTCCTATAAAGTGATCAAACATCCTTGTTTTCACCTTCTTGTCCCAGCTTCTTTGAGGTTTGGGCTCCTACCGAGAGCAGCATAACATAGGGAGAGGGAGTCCTGTTTTTCTCAGGAGAATGATGAAAGGAGAATAAGATGGTGAGTCAGCCGGCCAGCAGGCAGCTACTGCATAGGGAACACTCTGTACTGCTTGCCCTCTCCTCCACCTGGTATTCTGGCTGTTCCTGAATTAGTCCCTATTGCTATGTACAATGCAACAGACTTGATAGAGGGGTTTAGGCTCACCCCACCTCCCTCATCTCCTGAAATTCTTGACATTGACTGTCCTCTATGGCTAACTCAGAAATATCAGAAACTGCATGAAGAACATGGCTACTCTAAGAAGGGGCTGGAAGCCTGGAACTCCCCCTGCCCAGGGCCCCATAATGATGCAGTAGAAAAGTTGACAAAGAGGCTTTTGACTTAGGAGAGAAGAGATGTTACCTCATAGTGATGCATTAAAACGACAGAGCTGAGTGTTCCTGCCACCAGTGCAGAATTAAAATGGTCAGAGTTAAATGGGATAGAGGGATGTGTAGGGAGATAGCCAAGAGTAAAGAGTAATTACGCACAGTTGGTCAGTGTAACTGCATTTATACAGTCTGGAAGGTTTGCCACCGAGCGGTGCGGGGTACCTCCACTCAGCCTTTCTCAACTGAACACAGAAAAGGGTTTGGGTGCTGATTTTCTCAGATTCCCTAAGGATAATATAGAACATTCTAGATGCATAAGAGAGACATTAATTTATGACATACAGTGGATGCCTTAGGGCAGTAAATCTTAATTCTCTCAGGTTAAGAAAGTGTCCCCACTGTTCTTGGCATAGCATGTTTCAAAGATGGGGCTAGTAATATAGACAGCCCATGGTTGGGGATGTCTCTTTGGTCAGGGTGTAGGATATGTTTTCTTCAACCCCTTGACTCAGGTCAGGTTTTGGCATATATATAATTGTGAAATGCCACTCATTCATTCATTCATTCAACAAGTTACTGAATCTCTTGCCCTTTTCTAGGCACTGTGCCAAGAGCAGTGGTTAGCATGGTAAACAAGAAAGAGACAAACACAAGTAAATGATAATCCATGCTATGTTGAGGAAAAACTCCAAGGGACCAGGAGGGAGAAAAATAATGGGTTTGGGAGTGTGGATAGTGGGTGTGTCAGGAGGTAGGCATACTTTAAAGAGGGATGTTCCTAAACATACAAACATCACCTCAGCTTGGTAGATTCACCTATCTGGCAGGTGGTGGTAGCCATTTATGCGATGTTTATGCATTTATGCAGAGAAAAAAATGTTATCTCACTGCTTCACAGTTATTTCATAAACACAAACAATTCCTTCTCAGGATCTCTGCCATGGTGCTGGGAATCTCTGCATTGCCAGCACATAAGAGAGGGCCTGGGACATAGCAGGCATGCAATAATGTTCAATAACATTAATGGATAAATGAAAGGGACTTTTAGAACCATAGGATGTTGAATCTGTGGTGTCATAGAATAAGTCAATTCCACACTTTCTCTACTTATTGTTGAATTTTTGGCAATAATAAAGCACTTTCATTTTTTTCTTGATATTTTCTGAAATCAAAAAAATAACAGAGAATGTAAACTCCTGAAAAAAGTTGCATTTCTCTTCCATATAAAAGAGGACAAAAACCTCAGGTTTCTGGTGTAGTGAGTATTCTGTGTGTGTTGATTTTTGCCTGTGTTGCTTCAATTCCTGTCATGTACTTCTGTGGTGATATGGCATTGGATATCTGACCTTAGAATGCTTTCAAAAACATTCTACCAATTTATTTCTATATTTATAAAGAAGAACCTTGCAATATTTTAGAGCTTTTTCTTTATCTTTAAACAACTCTAAAGCTTACTTGTGACATAATTTTCTCCTTTACTACTAAAAGAGCTATGCCAAGTGTATGAAACAATCATTTTGACATTTCTTGAATTTCTTTTAGAACAAGAAAAGTTATATATTTATTACTCTGGTAGAATGATATGTAAATAATTAAATTCTAGAACATCAGTAGTTTGAGACATCAGTAGGACTGGGTGATGGTGAAATTTTATGTGCCAATTTGGCTAGACTATGGTGCCCAGTTGTTTGATCGAACACTGCTTTAGATACTGTTGTGAAGGTACTTTGTGGATGTGATTAACATGTACAGTTCCAGTTGACTTTAGGTAAAAGAGATTATCCTTTATAATGTGATTGGGACTCATCTAATCACTTAAGACCTTAAAAAACAGAAACTGAGGTTTCAAGAAAAGAAGGAATTCTGCCTCAAGACTGGAACATAGAAATCTTGCCAGAGTTTCCAGCCTGCTGGCCTGCCCTGTAGATTTTGGATTCAAGACTACAACATCACCTCTTGCCTGAATTTCTAGGTTGCTGGTCTGCCCTAGGGACTTCTTTTTAATTGAAGTATACTTCACTAACAATATTATATTAGGGATTTTAGGCTTACCAACTCGCATAATTGAATAAGCCAATTCCTTAAAATAAATCTTTCCATATATATAAAATAGGATATACCATATATAGGTATATACCACACATAGAATATATATATGTGTGTGTGTATGTATCTCCTATATCTAAATCTGTCCATGTCTCTTCATGTATATGGATATACACATATACATATATTTATGGATTGATATACATATATTTATGGATACATATATATATATGAATGATTCTGCTTCTCAGGAGAACTCTGACTGTTGCAGACTGTTAGGTTTGACTGTTTGATTCTTCTCTCCTGCAATCCAGTTGGACCAGGCAAAAATTGGTAACCGTTTCTAGATTTCTACTGCTCTGATGTGAGACCAGAGAGATTAAAAAGGAAGCCAAGGCAGTGTCCCACTCTTAAAGCTGCCCCCTCCCAAAAGGAAAAAAGTTTGGTGCTGGGGAGAGGAACACTGAGTACACCCATTCATTTGATTCATTTTGTTGTATATTTGGCAAAACAGAAAAATATGGGTAAGATTCTGAATCTTCATAAACCATCATATGGGTCTGGCAGGTATGCTGTGAGTCATGAGCCTGTCCTGGAGGCAGTGGCAGTGCTTCAGTACTTCTCTATATGATGGGGCTCAAGGAGCACTGTCACTGGCAGCATTCATCTCATGACAGCATTTTTGTCATCTCTAATACATGACGTGAAATGATGTGAAGAGGAAAACTAGAGAAGATATAGTGGATATAGTTCTGGAGTCACAGATTCAAATATTTTGTAGCTAAGATTGATTTTGAGATATTTCTTGGTATTGGGGTATTGGTACTTGAGGTAACTTACTTTGTTCTATTGCCCTAGCTTGTATCTGTAATAGAACCAGCCAAACATCTGGAGATTCCAAAGGTTGATACCCAGCTGGTTGCATATATCATTGGTTGTATATCTCATTGTAGTATATACCATTTTTCACCACTGCCCATCACTTCACTCACTGATGGTAACAAAATGGCCCCTAAATAGCTAGAACCAAGATTCAGAAGCAGAGTTTCTGTTTCTCTCCCATCCTCTCATCAATTTCACGTCATCCCACCCTGGACCTACCATCCTGCAGCAGCATTTTTTCCTTTCTTGTCTCATGTTCTGTCAACCTAGGTGGCAGGGTTAGCTCCATTCTCTGTCCCTTTGTTCTTAGGATTTTATTTCCATTCCTCTTTCCCCAAGACCAACTTTACTCCACATTTCTAATAGCATACATCTTACCTACCTCTCGTGTAATTAGTTTTTCTTGTATTTATACAAGATCTAAATAGACCCTGAAATCTTGATCACTGAAAGTCTGGGTTGGGGAAGGATAGTGTAATTCAGGTCATGGAGTTTCATTCCAATTTTACAGAAGATAAATGGGGTTACATGTCTTTCCCAGGACACACAACTCCTACTACTTAAACTTATACCTGGTCACTACTCTTTAACTTGATTGCTGACATCAGCACAAAGAATGTTGATGTTTTATTATTCTAGAGTATGGAAGATTGCTTGAATTGTCTCTCCTAGATCCTTGGGGTAAAATGATTTATAGATAAGAATGAATAATAGAACTAAAATGAATCTGAAGACATCTAATAGGCCTCACTGCTTTCGGGTAGTTTCTAGAGCAGAAATGGCAAAACAAGTTTAGATCATATAAATAGTCTAATTAACTGCAGGTGACTGCCTGAAAGCCTATGTTGATATGAATTCTGTGATCAAATCCAGGCTCTGGATTTGCCATGATTGATTAGTGATGTCTGACACGGGTAAGGGATAAGAAAGTGCTGATACTCCTGATACATAGCTTCCATTCCTGGTTAAAATCAGCAGAGATGGAGAATTACTTCTTCAGTTGAAAATGACTTCACTTTAAAATGACGCAATGAGAAAGGGTTCCTGGTGAGCAAAGGCAGGGGAAAATTCATCTTGCTACAGAGGAAAGAGGATATTGACAAATAGTCATATTTTTTGAGTATGATAACTTTTCCAAAAATGTGCTAAAATAGAACAGTACTCTTGAGATGATTATATAGACTGTGAGGGAAACTTTAAAGCCTAATAGAATGCCTTTGCTTGTTTTCCTAGCTCAGAAGGACACAATACTTAGAGTGAAAGTATGAAGTCAATGAAAACTGGCCTTCTTCACAACTGAGGGAAGATGATCTTTCCATGGTCAGAAAACATTCTTAAATTGGACTTTCAGTGCTCTAAATTTAAACATATAAATTTTTAAAAATACTGTTTTCCATTTAATGGAAAATCCATTTCCTCATAAAAACAGAACTTGCTGTTCTTGGTTCAGATAGCTTCAGAGACAGTCTTTTTGTTGTTTTGTTTTAAAATATGGTTACCCTATACTTAGCTTAGAAATAAACAGAAGCCAAAATAAATTTCTTTCAGAGTCGTTAGCCTTGAAATATGATTCTGTTGTGGCTAAGGTCCAACAAAACATCTGAAGGGCTAATGATGTCTTTGTAAATGCAGGCAAATGAATTTACAGCCCCCTTCATAAAACATGCATAGTGACAGCAATAATAATCACACCTACTTTTTGAATAATAAGCCACCATTTATTATTATATGCCTGCTTGCTTCCTGACTTGCTTCTTTCCTTTCTTCCTCTCCCCTCCCCTCCCAGCTCTTCCTCTTCTTGTTTCCACAAATACTGAGTTCCTATTATGTTTCAGGAACTATATAATACTAAGGATTTGATGACATTGGGTTTCCAGATAGACAAGGATTCTGACTTCACAGAATTTACTCTCTAGTGGGGAAAGCAGGGTATTCATTAAGTATTACAATGATGTGTTTTGTCAGGATGGGCTGAAATGTCTATCTGTATCCTTTTTGGTGGACAAAGGGGAAATTTGGGGACAAGAAAAGAGTGATTTCAGTGTGCAGCTATTTATTACTTACTACTATGAGGAAGGGAGGGGACAAATGTATCTTTACTATGAAATGACCTGGATTTTTTTTTGCAAGGAATTGGGTGAAATTCATATTAATAAGAGAAATCAAACTTTAAAAAAGTATATAGACCACACATAGAGAACAGACTTGTGGTTGCCAAGTGTTGGGGTGGGGAGGGAGAGCAGTGGACTGGGAGTTTGGGGTTGGTAGATACAAACTATTACATTGGAATGGATAAACAACAAGGTCCTACTGTATAGCACAGGGAACTATATTCAGTATCCTGTGATAAACGATATGGAGAAGAATATGAATAAAAGAATGTCTCTATGTGTTTAACTGAGTCACGGCTGTACAGCAGAGATTGCCACAACTTGTGGCAATTTAAAAAAAGAAAATTTAAAAAAAAAAAGAAAAAAAATGTATATAAACCAGATATCTTGATCTTTAGAAAGAAATTTACCTTTATCGTGGTAAGTTCTGTCCTGTCAGCTGGGTTTGATTCTGCTGTAATGTGGGGACTGCCAGAAAGTGGCTCCAGACTTCCTCACTTTCTCTCTAATCCCTACGTATAGGTCCCTCTTGATTTCAGGAGGGTGGTTGAGGGTGATGAACGTTATTGTGGTATTGAATGTTAATTGTTATCAATATTTTTACTAAACAAATTAGTCTGTTATGTGTCTAGCTATAGCTTAAAGAGTTTTAATCAAAACAGCATACATTTGTGGTTTTTCAAAGCTGTATCTTAGTTTTAAAAACACAGTGGAGGACTATTACAACAATGAAGATGAACAATCAAAGCCCTTAGTTTCTTTAAAAAGGAAGAAGTGGTGGTCAATGATGAAACAATGAATACTTCTTGGATTAGTGCAATTTAAAAATATCCAAATATCTCAAGACATAAAACCTGTGTGCTTCTATCTTTTACTCCATGGACTTGTGTGAACTGGGATTTCTACATAATGCCATAGTGAAAATAAATATAAGAATAATCTTGGTACTGTACCATAATCAGAAATATACCTAATAGTTAGAGGCTTTGTAATAAAGAAAAAAAAATCCACTTCTTTTAGTAAAATATTTTATATCCAAAATTTATAACAAAAATGTAAGACTAAATATATAATTTTGATCTTAATAAATTAAGATGATTTAAGTCTCTAATATTTTTGTTACTTCATAAGGTAAAATACGCTGAACATTTCTAGCATCATTTAACACATCTGAATGACTTTTCTTCTTTTTTTTTAAATTATGTTCATTCAATCATGGATTATGTCATATAAGTGCCTATCTCAATGTGTTCAGTGAACTACTTTTTTTTTTTTTTTGGCAGTACGCAGGCCTCTCACTGCTGTGGCCTCTCCCGTTGCGGAGCACAGGCTCCGGACATGCAGGCTCAGCGGCCATGGCTCACGGGCCCAGCCGCTCCACAGCATGTGGGACCTTGCCGGACCGGGGCACGAACCCATGTCCCCTGCATCAGCAGGCGGACTCTCAATCACTGTGCCACTAGGGAAGCCCAATGAACTACCTTTTAATCAAATACCATGGTCAGATGAGTGGTGGTGGCTAGTGGTGGGGAGGATGCTGCTTTACAATGAAGGCTCTTCAATAGGAGAGTAAGACTACTAGTTTCATAAGTGTGATGCAGTGGGATTAGAAGAAGCTTAGAGAGAGTAAACAATTAAACATTTTAATCATGCAGTTATTGGAGCAGCAACATAGAGGAATGAAACCAGTCCTTGTTGGGGCCCATTGGTGGAGAAATCTAACCAAGCAGCACATACCTGAGGTTGGCCGGTTCCTTCCCTCTTATGGCTAATGTATCACAGGTGGAAAGTTGCAACTCTATAGAAAGTTACAGAGAAAGATTATGCAGCAAAGTATGCCAGGGCCCTGGAAGGAGAGATGTTGGAGTTCAAATTTATGCTTCTTATGCTCTCGACCTGTGTCTCACCACCTCAAGATGGAGTTGGGAAGGATGACCTCTTAATTCTTTCATTTTATACCTTCCTTTGGAACAGTGCAATCCATTGAAAATAAACAAATGCATCTTTTAAGAACCATTTTACTAATAAAATTAAAATCTGAACTTGTTACATATTTTTTGCATTTGAACTTCACCTGACATTTCCTTCCTGTTCTTCTTCCTTGATTCCATTCCCTGCCACATGGTAATGCAAAATGCTAACCTTGTATATATCTTTCCATGCTTAAGTAGCTCTCTCTTTCATGTTTCTTTTTGTCATTGTTTTAGAAAATGCTATATTATTCCCATTTCAGTGCATTTGGATTTTATCAATTAATAATTCCTATGGAAATTTCTCTAGGATAATTGGGTTTTCTAGGTATAGAGACATATATCAGGAGTAACATATTATTTTTTTTTCTTTTTTAATGCTCACATTCATTGTTTTACTTTTTTTTACTTACTGGATTTTCTAGATGCTTCATGGAAATAATAAAGAATGTTGGTATTATATATCATTTCCTCTGTAATACTGATTAATTTAAAATACTGTATGACATTAGGATATCATATCAGCATCTATTGATATGATATAAATATTTTGACGTGTCATCGAATTCTGTTTGCAAAAATTTAGTTTTGGCATCTATGTTCACGAGGAGAATTGGCTCATTATTCACTCAAATGTTGTTTATTGAGCACCTGCTTTATGTCATGTATCAGTCTGGGTACTAAGGTTGTAGTAGTTAAGCATAAACATCCCTGTCCTTATTGAGTTTATATCTAGGGGAAAGGGTTCCTTCTCGTTCTCCTCCCCCTCCCACTCCTCCTCCATCCCTTCTTCCGCCTCCTCCTCTTCCTCTTTTTCTTCTTCTTTTTTGTTTAACACCTTTATCAGTATTGATGTTAGAATAATTTTATCTTCCAAAATTTAACTGAAGAAATTTTCATCTTCTTCCTAGGAATGGAATATATTAAATAAATATTTGTCTGTTCTTTAGAAGATAGCAATACATGACTATGACCCCATCCGGTATTGATGCCTTTTTGAATGGTGGACTTTTAATCTCCTATCCATTTTTATGATGAATGGAATATTTGAGTTTTCCATTTCTTCTTAGGTCAGTTTAAAGAATTTGTGTTTTCAGGAAAAGCATTTTCAAATGTGTTTTGAGTGCATCTTAAACAGTTTTGTGATATATTCTTGTAATTCTTTTAATTGCTCCTACATCTGTGGTTATATTTCTTTTCTCAACTCTAATATTGCTTTACTTTTGCTCTTGTTTTTTCTTATTCAAGAGCCTGATGGAAAAAATTATCTATTTTTTTCTTCCAAAGAACTAGTTTGTGGATTTCTTTATCTTTTTTCAATCCTTTCTTTTTTTGTTTTCTATTTTATTAGCTTCAGTTTTTATCTGTATTCTCTCTTCATTGCTTCTTGGTTCATTTTATGTTTCTTTTTTTCCAATTTCTTAAGATTAGTACTTAGCCCCTTTGCATTATTCTTCCTTACTCATTCTTCTTTAATAATAAAGGCATTTAAGGCTATAACATTTCTATGAAGTAGAGCTTTCCCTTTATCCCATAGATTCTGAATAAATGGTTCTCTCATTGCTTTCTAGATGATACTGATTTCTCTTTTATTGTACTATTTTGATCTAAGACTTACTAGAAATATGTTTCTAAATTTTCCAATGGTAATTCTTGTCACTTATTTCAAGTTTCATTGGTGTATGATCAAAAAGACATAGTTTGTAAATATCTTCATTTTTGGAATCCATTAAGTTTTTTTTTTAATTAGTTTCTGCTTTATAACAAAGTGAATCAGTCATACATATACATCTGTTCCCACATCCCTTCCCTTATGCATCTCCCTCTCTCCCACCCTCCCCATCCCACCCCTCCAGGCGGTCACAAAGCACTGAGCTGAGCTGTGACAAAGCGAAAGAGAGGCATGGACATATATACACTACCAAACATAAGGTAGATAGATAGTGGGAACCATTAAGTTTTTGAATCGAGTACATGATTAACTTTTCAATGTGTTCCATTGATATACAAGAAAAATTGTATCCTCTATTTGAATGTAAATGTTCATGCAGAGACTCAGTGGTGTGCTGATAAATGTTTAACAACCAAATCTCTAGATACGATTTGTAGCACTTGTAGCATTTGTTTTCCATGGTGTATATACTCCCACCATGACCTATTTCTAGTTACTAATGTGACATCACTGAATATACAGATGGGAAGGGATACTCACAATTGGCTTCCAAAAGCTGGTACAAACTAGTTCCTCTACCCTACCACATAATTTATTAAATCAACCTTATTGACCGTATTATTAAATTTTTCTGTAACCTTAACTAACTTTTGACCACTAGGTTCTGAAAGAATTGTATTGAAGTCTCCTATTTCAATTGCATTTTTCAAGTTTTCTTTGTATATCTAATAGTTTTTGATTCACATATTTAGCTTCCATTTTTTTAGTATGTATAGTTTGTAGTGATTTAGCTAAATTCCTCAATTATACTTTTTATCACGACATAATGATTCTTTCAATCGTATATAATGTTTTAGTCTTAAATTCCACCTTATATGTTATTAATGTTGCCATTTCTGTTTTCTTGTCTGGTATCTCCTTGCTGATCCTTTTATTTTCCATCTTCTTTACCACTTCAACTTAAATGTAAGTTTGAAAATAACAAAATGTATACAACGTAATCCAACAGTCTTTATATTTTAATTGGAGACTTCAGTCTATTCACATTCAATGTAATGACTTTATTTCTTCAATCTTTGCATTTCATTAGTCATTTTCTTATTTCTTCTGTTTCCTTTTTCTTAACCTAGATGGTTTAAGTTGATATTCATTCTGTTTCTTTCCCCTTGTTAAATTGGAATTTCTTGTGTATTTTTCTCTTTTAGTAATGGTTGTCTTCCACCAGCTGAATAAACCCTGACTTGGTGTGCACTCATTGTTTGATGCTGTTTCTCCAGTTCTCCCTGCCCTACAGGATGAGACCATTAAAATACTTTCACTTCTCTCACCTTTCTTTCCCCTCTCGCTACCATTAATATTTTGGAATGCTTTTCGTTTTTGCAAATGCCTAGATTTTGTTATCACAATTTAGTACCTGTTAGAGTTTTCCTTAGAGTATGTCCCTGCTATTTCAAAAGCCTTCTTTACCCCTTAGGTAAGCAATATCATGTAGTTTATCCTCATCTTTTTATGTCTGTATCTTCAGCTCTATATCTGTATCCATCTTTCTGTGCAAATATATCATGTTTATTTTGTTCACTGCTCTTTTTCTCTTTTTCCATCTTTCGGTCAGTTTTTGGTTTCACTTATTATTTGGTTAATGTTCCTGAGTATTTTCCTTAGATGGAATATATAGGTGATTCACTCTCTGGGGTCTTGCACATCCTGAAATGGCAATCATAGCTTGATAGGGCATAGAATTAAGTTGCAGTCTTTGCTTTTAGCTGTAGATTTGATTCTACTGTTTAACTTCCAATGTTATAAATGCTAGTCTGATTATTTTCTTCTTGTGTAGGTAGTAGTTGTTATTGTTGTTGGGAGTTTGTAAGATATCTCTCTTTATCCTTAAGAGATCAAAAACTTTATTACAGCATGCCTCAGTGTCTCTTTTTCTTATTCCTGTCCTTGAAATCAGAGAGCCCTTTCAATCTGCAGACTAAAGTCTTTCATTATCTCAGAAACATTTTTCCTTTTATTTGTCTAAATACTACCTCCTCTCATCTATTTCTCTTTATCCTTCTAAAATATCTGTTATTCATATATTAGGTCTCCTGGATATAGACTCTAAGTCTCTAAAATTTTTCTTCATGATTTCCATTTCTATAGTTTTTTCCTCAAGTGTTTGGGATATTTCTTGCAGGCCAGTTTCTAGGCTACTAATTCTGGTTTCAATATTGATCCTCCACAAAAAAGTGAAATGCTACTTTTGTTTGATAAAATTTCTCCTTTAAATTTATCCAGAGTTCCAGAGCGTGAATGGATTTTGAAGTCACAGAACAGGTGTTGGAATCCTAGTTCATCCCTTATTAGCTTGTGACCTTGGACAATGTACTTGCTCTCTTAAAGCTCAGTTTCCTCATCTATGAGAAAGAGACTGATTTCACCCACTTAACTATAATAATGATTAAAAAATAGGAAATAAAGAGATTTTTTTCAAGGTATTGGAACCTAAAGTATGTTCCATAAATATTTCAGTGTATCACTTGATTAAGCATCCATATCAACTCATATAAAATTGAAGCATGTGGGAGGAAATCATAAGACTTTTCTCAACATTAAGTTTGTGTTTTTATGTATTTTTTGGTGGCATTTGCATAAAAAAAACTTTTAAACTTTGCTAATAAATCATAATGTCTTACATTTGTATAGCACTTGACAGTTTATCTATAGACCTGTGCTTGAAAACTGGTATTATTATTATAATGCTACTGCTGTGGTAAATGATTTTCCAAAGATTACCTGGCTAACAGGTGGTATAGACTGCACTCATTCTCTGGTCTGAAAACATTTCTCCTGTTGAGAGTCAATGCCACAAATATCAATAACTGAGTTTTAAAAAATATAATCATCAGTTTCTGGTGGGATTTTATTCATTCAGTTATGTATACAATGAATAGAAATGAAAATATATGGGGAAGCATCTTACTATGTGCCATACATTGTTTTGAGTGCTAAGGAGAAAATGGTGAACCAAAACAGATGTTTTTTCTGCTCTCATGAAGTTTACAGTCTAGTGAGAGAGATATACATTAATCAAAGAATCATATACATACATGTAAACTTACCACTGAGAAGAAGTACATATGACAAGATGATTTTACATTTTTAGGAAGGTTAGAAAAGGCTCCCTGAGGAAATGATGATCAGGTGAGATCAGAAGGAAGAGTTCTGTTAGCCAGGCAAAGGAGGGTTGAGTGGGGAGAGGAGGCTTCAAGACAGAGGGAATAGTATACACAAAGGCCCTGTGTCAGGAGGAAGCCTTTCAGATTGAGAGACTGAAATCACACCAGTGTCACCAGAATGAGAGTGAAGGGGAGTGTGTGAAGGGAGGCTGCAGGGGACCAGAAGATACAGGATTCTGAGAAGGATGTTAAATACTTTGGTCTTTACCTTAGAGTGATAGGACACCAGCTAGAGTTTTAAGAGGAGTATGTGTGTGTGTGGTGTGTGTGTGTGTGTGTGTGTGTGTGTGTGTGTGTGTGTGAGCTGATTGGCACACATCTCTCTGGCTGAGGTGGGAAGAAGGGATTAGAAGAAGGCCAGAGTGGACACAGGTAAACCAACCACCTGACTGGTTTGAAAAAGTCCAAATGAGGGACAATGGTGACTTGGAGCAGGAGGTGGCAGTGAAGACAGAGAGAAAGGGGCAGATTTGTGAAGTAATTAGGAGGTCAAAGAAATAGGACCTGATGATGAATTATATATAGAGGCTGAGGTAGAGAGGCTTGTCAGTATGAGCTCTAAATTTCTAGCTTGCATAGCTGGGGATGGTAAATGCACTTATTGTTTTAAGGAATTCCAAGAGAATGCCAGATTTGGGGGGATTAAGATTATGAATTTGGTTAAGTATATTCAATTTGACACCATATAGAGATATGAGTTTCACTTGGCTACATATGTCAGATGCTCAAGGAGTAGTCTGGACTGAAGATAAAACATGTTGAGTCATCTACTGTAAATGGTTATTGGTGTCATGGGTGTAGTTGGAATGATGAATAAGATTCCATCTCTTGTACTTTCTCAGGCATTTATTTCTGGAACTCTTTTGACCACTTTATTTAGGAGATTTAAGAGCAGGGGCCAGCATGACACCCTACATCACCAGGATTAGCTGCATCTACACAGACACTGGTAGAGAGTGCCTAGGAGCCTGTCTGCACCAACACTTGCATCGTAGAACTGTGAGGTAAGGAAAGCAGGTAGACTAGATGGCCCAGTCCTATGAGGAGAGGATGCATACTCAGATACTATACTGTGAAGAAGGAGGGAATAGGAGAACACTGAAATTGAAGAAAGAGGGAAAAACTGCTGAGAGGGAGTTTGAATAGACTATTTGCTCAAATGAAGTTGTTACACTGAAGGAGGCTTTTTAAAACTTGAAACTAAATAAACTTGAATTGTCATAGTTATTTCCTTTTTCCACTATTGGTGGGAATGAGAGCCCCATAAAGATGTGATTAGTTATGGGACAAAAAGGACTTTTGTTTGTTTTGTTTTCATTGCACGTGTAAATTGTATTGTGCATATCAGTGCCCTGCCTCACCATAATTTAAGCTTGTTATGTACCTCACTGGATCTTATAGATTTACTGAGCTAGTTAGTGGCAGAGCTGGAGGAAAACCAAGCTCTTTCCACCATGTTTCCTCTCAAGAGCTATAATTAGATAAAGTTTGTATTCCTTAAAATTTATTCTCCTGGGTATTTTATATCCATGCCATGTATTAATTCAGTCATATGAGTACTTGTTTTGATCTATAAATAGTTTTAACTCCTGTGTATTTTTGTGTATGTGCAGCTAGTAATTGGGCTTTGATATATGTATATATATATATACACATACACATATTAGGCATTGTACAATGTCATATGAGATATTATATAATTTATACATTATAAATTATATAATTTATATAATGTATGTGTTGTATATGTATAATACTATGTATTCTATATGTATTACATAGTATCTCTCTCTATATATACTTTTTGGATTTAGTTCCCATGAGTCCAGAAGTGGTAGCTGGGCTACTCAGTCAGCAGTGTCTACCATCTAATAGCAGCAAAATCTAGAAGGGTGAGGTAATCTCAGCTGCATTTAGATAGCTGCATTTATTTTTATTTTTATTTTTTAATAGATCTTTATTGGAGTATAACTGCTTCGCAATACTGCGCTAGCCTCTGTCACCCAACAAAGTGAATCAGCCACATGCACACATACATCCCCATGTCCACTCCCTCTCGAGCCTCCCTCCCACCCTCTCTATCCCACCCCTCTAGGTGGTCACAAAGCACCCAGCTGATCTCCCTGTGCTATGCGGCTGCTTCCCACTAGCTATCTATTTTACATATGGTAGTGTATATATGTCGATGCTACTCACACTTTGCCCCAGCTTCCCCCTCCCCCACAGTGTCCTCAAGTCCATTCTCTACGTCTATGTCTTTATTCCTGTCCTGCCACTAGGTTCATCAGGAAATTTTATTTTTTAGATTCCATATATATGTGTTAGCATACGGTATTTGTTTTTCTCTTTCTGACCAGTCTCTAGGTCCATCCACCTCACTACAAATAACTCAGTTTCATTTCTTTTTATGGCTGAGTAATATTCCATTGTATATATGTGCCACGTCTTCTTTATCCATTCATCTGTGAATGGACACTTAGGTTGGACAGCTGCATTTAGATTGCAAACACAGCACAGCAAAAACCTGACTGTAGAGGACAGCTGTCTCTACTCCTTACCTCGTGCGAAGGGACTGACCAGGAAATGAATAGCTTCAAGAGGCCTGGCCTTGTGAACATAAATCCGTAAGTTTGTTGTTACCATTATTCTTCAAGTGTGCATCCAACTAGCTCATCAGTGTGCACCTGAAATATCCACTACATGACCTTTCAGCAGACTCTGGGGGCTGGTTCAGAGAATAATGATCCAGCCCGGCCTCAGCCAGCTGTCTGCACCCAACTCAGCTCTCTTAAGACTAACCGTGAAATATTGGAGAAGCAGAACCCCAGTGTTGAGATTCTTATTCCAGATCACACAGCCAGTGACTCAGGACATGTTTTACACCGAGGTTCTTACTCTAGCCATGGTCCACACCGCCTCTCTTGGGGCAGTGATTAAAAACCAGGGCATTGGAGTCACACAGTCCTGGATTCAAATCTTCTACTTCCAAGCTGCTTGGAAAAGCTAATTAGCATATTTGAACTTCAGTTTGCTTGTCTGGAAATCTGAGATGATAATACTTGTATCATGGAGTTATTATGAGGAATAAATGCGATAGTGGAGGCCACAGGCCCTTGACACTACATCTGAAATGTAGTTAGGACTCAATAAATAGCACTTTATTGATGGTGCTGTTTTTGTTTTTTTTTTTGCTGTTATTTCCTTTAGAGGAATATTCCTCTGAAACTGCCATAAAAGTTCCAAATTCTTAAAGAAATCAACACCTGACCTACAGCTCTCTGTAAATGACTTTTGGTGCTGATAGTAAGTATAAACCATGTGGGTTCTGCGCGAAGCACTTCAGTTGAAAGTTCTCCCTCAGATGGAGTTTAGCAAACCACTCTTTGGGTGCAACATGAATTTCCTCAGCTAGTTTAAACACTGACCTTTTAATATTTTCACTAAGGGAAATGGAGATAAATAACACAATTTGAATCTGATAAACCCCTGGGAGATCAAGGAGGGTAATATTGTTGCTGACAAGTTGGTAAAATCACAAGTACCCTGAGAAATTATATAGGGGCTCTAATACTCGTCCAGTGCTAATGTCCAGAATCTTCTGAAATAGGCATTGCATACTAAGGAAGCTTCTTGCTGCAACTCTTGTGGGGCATGGTGGTAGACACCATTGATCTGAATGTCTGTTCACGTCCTCTTTTCTGAGAACTGTGCACCCTACTCTGATGCAAGAAACCAGACACCTCAGTGAGGCTGTGTGGGTCAAAAACAATATGGGCTGTGCAAAGGAAGAGGCTACCTGGCTCAGAGATTGTCCCCTGGCTGCACTGGATAAAGGCTGTCTCCATGGTGCCTAGTGAGGAGGAACTGGATACTGACATCAGAACCCAAAGGGCCTTTCTGTTCCACTGTGTACCGGCTGGTATCATCACAAGCATATTTGTCTTTACTAAGAGCATCATCTTCACCAAATCCTCATGAAGGTGAAAACAAAACCTAACCTTATCGGACCAAAGGAAATCGACTTAATTCCAGCATGGGTGCTGACACCCAATGTAGAAAACTCTGGTAAGTAGTTGCCCTGCCCTCTCACAGAAAACAGTTCCACGAGGCTTCCTTCTGTCTCTGTGTGGGAAGTATCACTCTTTTAAAGCAGAACCCAATCCTGGCTTGGTCTCAGAACCCTAAGGAGATTAGATTTCCCTTGATATTTCTGAAGCATGTTTGGAGTTTAATTTAATTGCATTTAATTGGGCCTCAGAGTAGCTCCAGATTTCTGGAACAGTCCTGGAGCCCACTTCGGCTTCTGCCCGCAGGAATTTCCTTAAACTGAGTCCCTTGTGGTTTCAGTCCAGAAACTTCCTGGAATAACAGAGCCCACCAGAGCCATTTCTTTTCCTCCTAGAGATGATGAAAGGGCAGGCTGCTGAGAGAGGCTTTCCCCTCTCCAGTTTTCAGCGCCACCTTGTATCTAATACTGTGTTTCTCAACCCTATCAGACCCAACACCTAATTACAGCAAACATTTGGTAATGTCTTCTTTACTATCCTAAAGGAAGATACCTATTCACACAATTAAAACGTTAATATAACATTTTAGTGATAATATAAAGGAGAAATAAAAAGAAAACAATTTCTGCTAAAGTGATATATGTGTTTCAATATGTAAATTTGCAAACATAACCACAGTGGAAGACCTAATGAAGGCATTATATACCAGGCATTTATATATGGAACCTCTGTAAATGCACAGACTACAAGTGCAAGCTCACACAGTCTAAGATCCAAAAACTACCATCCGTGTTGCTCTAAGTCATGGTACTGTCCAGAATGGTGAACAGCTTGTGGAAGTTTCAAACAATGAAAACTCTTTGGTTTACCTGGCCGTTGTTGTTTCTGCAGAATTAATAACTTGCAAAAGATACTTTGTGTTGCTATGTAACACAGAACTGTGTTCTAGGCTCTGATAAGTATGCCCAGATTTTGCTCGTCATGGCTCTCTGGAGTGATGTGTAAAAAGCGTGTGGAATGGAGGATAATTGTTTGGTAGGTGGGACCCTGCCAGGTGTTGCAGAACATCTGGCAATTCCTGCCTCTCCCCATCACTGTGACAACCAAAAGTACTGGTTGGACGAATTCTCTTTGAGGATTTCAAACACTGGAATTTAAATCTGCACAACAACTCATAACCCACACTGCTCTTCTTAATGATGTAAGCAGTATGCTGGTAACTTTGCAAAAACTGATAGAGATTTGTCTTCTTATTATTATTATTTTTTTTTTGTGGTATGCGGGCCTCTCACTGTTGTGGCCTCTCCCGTTGTGGAGCACAGGCTCCGGATGCGCAGGCTCAGCAGCCATGGCTCACGGGCCCAGCCGCTCCGCGGCATATGGGATCCTCCCAGACCGGGGCACGAACCCGTATCCCCTGCATCGGCAGGCGGACTCTCAACCACTGCGCCACCAGGGAGGCCCTGTCTTCTTATTTTAATAGTCTTTCTAGGCTGCTGGCCTGTGTTCAGGTTGGAGTCCAATCCCCAGGGCATTTTCCTCAATTCTAGCCCCTTATAAAAGTGCATTTCCATTCCAACCCCCGGCCTAATGTCTGCCCCCTGCCCTCCCTGGTGGGGCTCTGTTTCACGTGACCACACACAGGCTGAGATGGCTAACACCCGTCATCCAGGCCAAGCCTTAAGGACTGGGCCCTTCCGCTATTTGCTGTCTCCCTTCCAGGAGAAGCCTTCTGACTAATAATATTAAGTTCTTTTTCTCTAGTCATGAATCTTTCTCTAGAAAGAGCCTATTAGCCACCAATAAATTGAGCCCAATGGCATTAGCAGACAAATGGAATTAAAAGTAGGTCAGGCCTGGTATGTTCCAGCTGTCATTTCCGGCAGTGGAGGAATGACAGGCACTTGAATTTAAAGGGAATGGGGCGCCTGTCAGCAGTGTTTCCCGCTGCTTTGCCCTTCCAGCCATCCCCTTTTGGAAATAGCCTTGATGGGCCGGGCCTCCCTCTGAGTGTGGTCCAGTTCTTAGTCCAGCTGCCAGTTCTTTTCTGATCTGGCTCTTCCCACATCAGTGTCCTGTTTTGTGACACGTTTCCTGCCCACTTAATGCCCTGACAACACCAGAGGGCTCAATAGTATCCACATCTTTACCCAAGCTGTCCTGCTTAGGAGGCCTGCCCTCCCCAGCTCCTGATTCATTCCAGAAAATTGCAGCTCAGACAGTGCCTCCCTCCTAAAAGCTCACCTTTACCACCTGCAACATTAGCATTAACCCTTCTGTTTTCTGTGCAGGCTCTGCACATTTTACATGCATCCATCCTTACACATACCACACTGCATTACAATTTAATTACTTGTCTCCCCCGTTACTCTGGGAGTTCCTTGTGAACCTAACCCATATCTTTAAAAAACAAAAAACAAAAAAACACTTTAGTTTCTAGAACAGTTTTATATTTGTAGATAAATTGCAAAGATAGTACAGAAAATTCCCATATACCTCTGCAGTTTCCCCTATTATTAATGTCTTACGTTGGTACAGTACATTTGTTACAATGAAGGAACCAATATGGTATGGTATTATTACTAGATCCATACTTTACTTAGATTTCTTTTGTTTTCACCTAATATCCTTTTTTGTTCTAAGAGCCACCACATTACATTTAGTTTTCATGCCTCCTTAGACTCTTCTTGGCTATTACAGTTTTTCAGACCTTTCTTGTTTTTGATAACCTTGAAAACTTTGAGGAGTACTGGTCAGGTATTTTGTTGAATGTCCCTCAACTGTGATGTATCTGATGTTCTTCTCATGAGTCGGCTGGGGTTAGGGTACATGCAGTTAACCTGATGCATCACTGTTGATGGTGACCTTAGTCATCTGGCTGAGGTAGTGTTTTGTCAGGTTTCTTAAAGTTGTCGGTCCCCTGCCACTTTCTACACTGCGCTCTTTGGAAGAGAGTCGCCACATGCGGCTCTCACTTATGAGTGGGGAGTTATGCTTGAGTATCTACATAAATTATTTGGAATTCTTCTGTATAGCAGATTTGTCTCTTCTCCCCATTTATCCATATGTTTTTACATTATTGAATGGACCAGGGGAATGGTAGGCACTTAATATGTTTTATTGGTTCTTGTTTTCTGAGCATCCATTGTAAATCTCTCTCAATATGGAGATAACAGTACTAATAACAGCCTCAATAAGAATACTAAAATAGGGGGCTTCCCTGGTGGCGCAGTGGTTGAGAGTCTGCCTGCCGATGCAGGGGACACGGGTTCGTGCCCCAGTCCGGGAAGATCCCACATGCTGTGGAGCGGCTGGGCCCGTGAGCCATGGCCACTGGGCCTGTGCATCCAGAGCCTGTGCTCTGCAATGGGAGAGGCCACAGCAGTGAGGGGCCCGTGTACCACACACACACACAAAAAAAAGAATACTAAAATAGGAAATACTATTTCAGAAGCACTCTTGTAGGTATTTTAGCTCATTTAATCCTCACAACAATACTATCAGGATGACACTGTTTTTATCACCAAAGAGGATTTTTTAACTTATCTGAGGTCACACAGCTAATAAGTGGTAAAGACAAGATCCAAATCCATGTCTTTGGATTCCAGAGTCCACACTCTAAAGCTATAGAGGCTGGAGTGCTCTTTGGTCTCTTTTCCCATTACCTTGGGCTTGCTCTGTTGAGCTTATCCCCTTAGAGAACAGGGTCCAATATACAAATAGTCCCCAGCTGGAAGTCCTCTAGTGGAGTCTTCTTATTTACCCCAGACTCTCCTTTCAATCTGTGAGGTCTCCAAAACACACTGGAGCAGAAATTCTTAAGAAGTCATAAGACGCCTCCCTTCTGAATCTTTCTTCAGAACAGTAATCAAGTTCCCCATGGAGGCCAGACCCCAACATTGTGTCCTGGAAATGGGCAGACAATACTCAGCTATTAGAAACAGGAGGAGCTGCCTAAGTTCATGGTCTTAATATTTTTCACCCTTAAAATGGAACACATGGCTCTTCAGGGTTATAGGGAAGTAATAAAAAAAAACCACTTAGCTATTTGAATTTCCAGGATGATCTGAGAGTTTATGCTAAGAATAGGCCAAAATATTTAACATTGGAACTGGATTAGGAAATCAAGATGTATTGTCAATATACTAATTAGGTATGAGTTGAGGGCATAAGTATCAGCCCCAAACATCTGGGGTTTTTTGTTTGTTTGTTTGTTTTACAGTGTATGAAATCTGATGATTACAGAGTAATTACTTTGCGTCTTGAATATCCTGCTGCCGGGTTGAATAAAATGGATGGATTAATGCTTTTATAGTCTGTCCCATGTCTAGATTTCAGAGAGAAATCAGTCATTATAAGTGAGGAAAAGAGAAACTAGAGAGGAAGCTGACATTTTTACAACAAGCAGCTGCTATTCTTTAGTAGCAAGGAATCATGGAATCTTGTACAATTTATCTTGGTACAGTTTGTTTACATACTGTATAATAATTTCCCAAAATAGAATCTATCCTAAGCCCAGAGTTTGAGAGATTTTAGCTATTTATTTTTAACTCCATTTAAAAACATAACAAACAACATCTCCCAAAGCATGATCTTATATGTTGATTTACAGCCGTAAGGAATTTAAGAATAAACCCATTGAGTCATGGAGTTCCTTTAAGCCAAAAATAGTGGAATTCCTTTAAACCAAGATATTCAAAGATTTCAGACTGAGCATTGAGCCTTTTAGATGCCCCTATGGAATGGGCCAACCTGTTTGTCATCAAATAATTGTGCTAAGCTCCCACATGTGCAGGCAGCTAGAATCTGCTCAGATGAAAGAAGACAATTCTTTATGCAAAACTGCTTCTTTCACTCATCCTTTAGAGATGATTTATTGAGAAGTCCATGTTCAACAGGCTACAGATAGTGGTGACCCATAACCAGTAGCTCTATTACAGCACTCTTGGCAGCTGACATTGCTCAAAGATGAGAGAGGGAGGTATTTTCCCTCTTTTCCTCACCATTTCACGTTGAGGTTCATGATTGTTTTCTTATCTGCATGCTTTCAGGATGAATTTAGGCCATCACGAAAGGGGTTTCACTTAGCTCTTCTATTTGGTTGAATGGCAGGCACCACTCTGAGTACTTTAGGTCTATTAACTCATTTCAGGCTCATAACATCCCTGTGAGGTAGATACTATTATTCCTCCCTTTGTACAGATGAAGAAACTGAAGCACAGAGAAGGTAAGCAATGGGCCCAAGATTGCACAGCTAATAAATGATAGAGCTGGGATTTGAACCCAGGCAATCTAAACTCAGTCTAGGCTCATAACCAAGATACCATGCTGCCTTAGTGAATTCACTGGTATAAAATCATAAGCAATTAGGGCTTCTTTATTTACATCATCTGTCTTAAAGACCTCCACTCTATTTTCTGTGCTGGCAAAATGAATATGGTGGAAACTCCAGCTACTCTGTTTATTCAAGTTCTGTGTCAAAACCACCTCTTACAGAAGTCTGTGATGTTTATTATCCTGTCAGGAAAAAACGTGGGGCTGCATATGAACATCAAGACATATTTCAGAGGACTCCTGTATCCTAAGAATAGTCAGAAATATGGAATAAACCTAAAGAACAAGAAAGTTTGTCACAGTGTAATTTATGAGGGCAAAAAAGAGAACCAGTTGGATGTTTCTCTGACCCTAGTTGGGAGATCAACTTAATTACATTTGACCCTTGAACGACACAGGCTTGAACTATTTGGGTCCACTTATTTGTGGATTTGTTTCAACAGTAAATACTGCAGTCCTACAGGATACTCGGTTGTTGAATACAAGGATGCAGAACCTTGGATATGGAGAACCTCAGATACAGAGGAACCTCTGACACGGAGGAATCGCATATAGGGAGGGTTGACCCTGACATTGTTCAGGTCAACTATATTTTATTTAATTGGAAAACACATGTATAATTTACCATTTGCTAGGCAGTGTTGTCAATAAATATTAACTTATTTAAAACTTAACAAAATACTGTGAAGTGGATACTATTTTCTCCAGTTGACAGATACAGTACCTGGTGAATAGGGAGATTAGGGAATCTGCCCAATGTGATGGAGTCATAAATGTAACCCGACAGGCTGGCTCCAGAGTACCGGCTTTAACCACTCTGCACCTGATTGCTTGGAGGCCACTATAGTTGTGCTTTTTGAAGAATTTTGTTTTCTGGTATTTTCATTTTTCTGTTATTTTTTCTTGCCTTCCTGAGGGCTGCTTAAATTCAGTTTTGATTTATCTATAGCATTTTTTAGTGTTTCTTTTTGTATAGTTTTTATAGTGGTATTTTGTTATATATAAACACCTTATCACAGTCTACAGGTGTCCACATTTACCAGTTTGACTTAAGTGTAGAAAGCTCACCCCTCTTTTCAATCCCTTTACTTTCTCTCATTATACTTGTCTTACATATTTCCTCTATATACATTGAGAACCACAGAAGACAGTGTCACAATTTTTGCTTCAATCATCCAACATAATTTAGAAAATTTAAGAGAAGGAAATATTTCTGCATTTACCCATTCTTTTGATTTTTCTGTGCTCTTTCTTCTATCCTGATTTTCCAAGATGTCTTCTTTCATCATTTTTCTTTCTGTTTAGAGAACTTCCTTTAGTCATTCTTTTCTAGTTGGTCTGCTGGCAACAATTTCTAGTTACCATTTGTCTGGAAATATCTTATTTCCTCTTTATTCGTCAAGGATATTTTTTGCTAATTATAGGATTCTGGATTCATGGTTCTTGTCTTTCAGCATTTGAAAATTGTTGCGCTCCTTTTTTCCAGGCTTTCGGGATTCCTAAAGCCTGAAGTCTGACTCATTCAAACTTTTTTTTTTTCCTATAGGTATGCATCATTTCTCTCAGGCTGCTTTCAAGATTTTTTTGTCTTCAGTTTTCAGAAGTTTAGCTATAGTATGTCTTGACATAGATTTCTTTGGGTTTCTCCTGTTTGAGTTTCTTTCAGCTTCTTGTATCTGTAGGCTTTATGTCTTGCCAAATTTGGTAAATTTTCGGCCATGATTTCTTTGAATACTTTTTTTTCTTTCAATTAAAAAAAAACTTATTTGTTTTATTTATTTATTTTTGGCTGTATTGGATCTTCATTGCAGTGTGTGGGCTTCTCACTGCAGTAGCCTCCCCTATTGCAGAGCACGGGCTGTAGGCACACAGGCTCAGTAGTTGTGGCTCACGGGCTCTAGAGTGCAGGCTCAGTAGTTGTGGTGCACGGGCTTAGTTGCTCCATGGCATGTGGGATCTTCCCGGACCAGGGCTTGAACCTGTGTCCTCTGCATTGACAGGTAGACTCTCAACCACTGCACTACCAGGGAAGCCCTCTTTGAATACTTTTCCAGACCACCCTCTTTCTCCCTTTTTCCTGGACTTCAGTGACATGAATGTTAACCTTTTGTCATAGTCCCCACGTCCCTGAGGCTCTATTAATTTTTTCTTTTCTTTTTTTTTTTTTTTTACTGCTTTCTCTCTGTTGTATAGATTGGGTAATTTCTATCGTTTTAATTTTCAACTTTATTGATTCTTCTCTGTCCTTTCCATTCTGCTGTTGAACTCATCAGCTGAGTTTTTTATTTCATTTATGGTGTGTGTTAGTTCTAAAATTTCCATTTGGTTCTTCTTCATATCTTCTGTTTCTTTTCTATGACTTTCTATGTTTTCATTTGGTTCAAGCATGTTCATATGCTCACTGAAGCATTTTTTTTAGATGGTGCTTTAAAATCCAAGTCAGATGATTCCAACATTTGTGTCATATTTGTTGATTTTCTTTTCTCATTTGATTTGAGATCTTCTTTGTTCTTGGTATGAATGATTTTCAGTTGTAACTTGCACTTGTGATGTTATAAGACTGGATCTTATTTAAATAGCTTATTTTAGAAGACTTTTTTTTTTTTAAATATGGAGACTCAGGGCTCTAAGCAGACAAAAACAAAAGCTGTAAATCCTCTTAAAGCCTAACATCATTATTTGTAAATGTCATTCTGCCACATTCTACTGGCAAACAAGCTGCGATGTCAGCCCAGATTCACAGGGAGGGA
Organism: Hyperoodon ampullatus; assembly: GCF_949752795.1. Taxonomy (NCBI): domain Eukaryota; kingdom Metazoa; phylum Chordata; class Mammalia; order Artiodactyla; family Ziphiidae; genus Hyperoodon; species Hyperoodon ampullatus. The sequence goes on along the minus strand of NC_136914.1, from coordinate 193,522,272 downwards.
AAATCAAACTCCATCTCTAGATAAGAGGAGTGGCAGTCACATTGCAAAAGTGCATACATGAGGGAGAGGTGGTTGTGGCCATCTATGTAAATGATTTACCACTTAAATGTTATTTTGTCTTATGAAATTATAGATTACTCTTGTTTCATCAATTATTTGTGTGTGTGTAAGTGTTTCCTAGTTTTCTATATTAGAACAATACTCCATTTACAGTTGACCCTTGAATAACACAGGTTTGAAATGTATGGGTGCACTTATATGCAGATTTTTTTCTATGAATGTATATCAGAGTACTACATGATCTGCCATTGGTTTAATCCCTGGATATGGAACTGTAGACATGAAGGGCTGACTGTAAAGTTATTCATGGATTTTTGACTGCATGGGGGGTCAGTGCCCCCAACTCCTGTGTTGTTCAAGGGTCAACTGTAATACAAAAATGTACATCAAAAAACACCAAAAAATGTCATGTGTCAAATTATACTGTCCGGTGCTCTGCAGATGGAATTCAACAACCGTGATCTTTGTTCCTTAAAACTGTAAAATGTCTAAAAGTAATGCCTGGGATGATTTCAAACACCTGGAAGCAGTGACTTGCATGTGTGTCTTTTTCATCTGATCATCCAGTGTAAAACATGGGAAGATACTCGTTGTATACCTGTCATCTTTGCCTTTACACATTTTCAGGCAAAGGAGAAACTCTGCAGCCTTCTCACCCAGAGGGCTGCTGGGAGTGAGAAGACGCCAGATTTCACTCAGAATCTCCCCCTCCCCATTCCTCCACTCATCTTATTGGCACAGGTGGGAACCATGCCTGGATCTCTGTCACCATGTAATTATAACGTCCATGAAAATAACAGCAACTCTATTTTCCTGGATATGCATTAGGGAGGGCAAAGAAATAGGAGAGATTCTCTAGCTTCTCCTTAGGGGTAGATTAGGGCTCTGTACATATGGGGTCAGAAGCTCCTTGAGGGTGGAGGCTGATTACACACAATAGTGGGTGCTGAACATGCATTACTGAATGCATTTTAAATTCAATAGAATTTAAATGAATTAGATTTTAAATTCTGTGATGAAAATGCACTACTTTAATCTTTGAAAGGAAGACTTGGGAAACATTATACTCCTTATCTTGAATAATTATAACACCTTATGCTAATGTACAGTTTTCAGAGCGTTTTCATGTTACTTTTACTCTTCACATGACTTTCAGTGTCTGATCTGTAAAATGGAAATAATGATATCTACAAGCCAGAATGTTGACACTTAGATAACATCTACCACTTTAGATAGAAGCTAAGAGTTTTGTTTAGAATTTTTTTTTAACATCTTTATTGGAGTATAATTGCTTTACATTGTTGTGTTACCTTCTGCTGTACAAAAAAGTGAATCAGCTGTATGTATACATATATCCCCATATCCCCTCCCTCTTGCATCTCCCTCCCACCCTACCTATCCCACCCCTCTAGTTGGTCACAAAGCACCAAGATGGTCTCCCTGTGCTGTGCAGCTGCTTCCCACTAGCTATCTAGTTTACATTTGGTAATGTATATATGTCAGTGCCACTCTCTCACTTAGTCCCAGCTTACCCTTCCCCTCCCTGGGTCCTCAATTACATTCTCTAGGTCTGTGTCTTTATTTCTGTCCTGCCCCTAGGTTCATTAGAACCTTTTTTTTTTTTTTTTTTTTTACATTCCATATATATGTGTTGGCATATGGTATTTGTTTTTCTCTTTCTGACTTACTTCACTCTGTATGACAGACTCTAGGTCCATACACCTCACTACAAATAACTCAGTTTCATTTCTTTTTATGACTGAGTAATATTCCATTGTATATATGTGCCACATCTTCTTTATCCATTCATCTGTTGATGGACACTTAAGTTGCTTCCATGTCCTGGCTATTGCAAATAGTGCAATGAACATTGTGGTACATGACTCTTTTTGAGTTATGGTTTTCTCAGGGTATATGCCCAGTAGTGGGATTGCTGGCTCATATGGTAGTTCTATTTTTAGTTTTTTAAGAAACCTCCATACTGTTCTCCATAGTGACTGTATCAATTCACATTCCCACCAACAGGGCAAGAGGGTTCCCTTTTCTCCACACCCTCTCCAGCATTTATTGTTTGTAGATTTTTTGATGATGGCCTTTCTGACTGGTATGAGGTGATACATCATTGTAGTTTGATTTGCATTTCTCTAATGATTAGTGATATTGAGCATCCTTTCATGTGTTTGTTGGCAATCTGTATATCTTCTTTGGAGAAATGTCTATTTAGGTCTTCTGCCCATTTTTGGATTGGGTTGTTTTTTTTTTGTGATATTGAGCTTCATGAGCTGCTTGTATATTTTGGAGATTAATCCTTTGTCAGTTGCTTCATTTGCAAATATTTTCTCCCATTCTGAGGGTTGTCTTTTCATCTTGTTTATGGTTTCCTTTGCTCTGCAAAAGCCTTTAAGTTTCATTAGGTCCAATTTGTTTATTTTTGTTTTTATTTCCATTTCTCTAGGAGGTGGGCCAAAAAGGATCTTGCTGTGATTTATGTCATAGAGTGTTCTGCCTATGTTTTCCTCTAAGAATTTTATAGTGTCTGACCTTACATGTAGGTCTTTAATCCATTTTGAGTTTATTTTTGTGTATGGTGTTAGGGAGTGTTCTAATTTCATTCTTTTACATGTAGCTGTCCAGTTTTCCCAGTACCACTTATTGAAGAGGCTGTCTTTTCTCTATTGTGTACTCTTGCCTCCTTTATCAAAGATAAGTTGACCATATGTGCGTGGGTTTATCTCTGGGCTTTCTATCCTGTTCCATTGATCTATGTTTCTGTTTTTGTGCCAGTACCATACTGTCTTGATTACTATAGAATTAAATATGATGATAAATGTGAAAGGAGCATTTAAAATTTTATGATGACATTCAACTGTGAATAGTTACTATTCTTGTTCTTATTCCTTTAGGCACAGCATTTCCTTTTTTTCCACTTAAAAATGAAGAAACTGAGATTCACAGACATTAAACAATTTGCAAACTAGTTAAATGATGGAATTTGTCTTTAACTTCCATGGTGTGGCTCCTATTTCAGTGATCTTCATGTTACTTTCATTATTTCAAGTTATTTTATAGCTTTGCAACATTCCCCCGACTCTGTCCATAAAATCTATCAGGGCTTGAATATCTCTGTAAAGATAAGACCATCACTTATATCAGGAGTCAGCAAACTGCAGCCCATGGGTCAAGTCCCCACCACATGTCTTTGTACTGGACACAGCCATACTCATTTATTTGTTGTCTGTGTCTGCTTTCACACTATAAAGGCAGGGTTGAATAGTTGCAACAGAGACTATAGGCCTGCATAGCCTAAAGTATTTATTATCTGACCTTTTACAGAAAAAGTTTGCTCACCCCTGACTTTTATTGTCATCCCAAATACTGTAGAACACTTGCCCACAAAGAATGATTTTCCAGAGTTCACAAGCAACATTAACAAGTGCCCTTTTCAGCTCTTCACCCCCGTTAGATCAAGGTGGGAAAATGGAGCCCTTTATTTTTCATGTATTTCCTCCCCAGGAGAAACCTGGGTTCTGTGTACACTGGAAGCATTTATTCCTAGGAATCCCTCAGACCCTAGCTTCATTGAACATTAAATCAGGAAGGAAGGGACCTTAGAAACATGTGGTTCAGCATCCTCACTCGAAGGATAAGAACACTGAGACCCACAGAAGGAAAACAACACCTCTTAAGTTAGGTAGTGGTTGGCAGTTAGGTGAAAACCCAGGTATCCTGACTTCTAGTGGTTCTGTTACATTGAAAACTGAGTAAGACTGAATTATGGTTCCTCACTTTTGGATTGCAGGTATGAATTTTTATCCAGGTATTTTGTGCTGGGTAGGAAAAGGCCACAGATTAAACGAATCACAATGAATCACAAACGAATCACACATCATCCAGAAAGTTCACACTAGGATCTGGAGCCCTTGAGCCTAAGTATATAGATCAAGCATCTCCTTGCTTTGCTAAGAAAAATTACAAAGAATAGCCTACACTATTCATTTTGGTCTGTTTTGCCCCTGATTTTCCTCATCTCCTAATTCCCTCCTGGCTAAATATAGTATTGATGTTACTGTCTGACCTGATGTCGTGGAGGGTTCAGAAGACCAGGCTGAGCCTGTGACAGCTGTTCAAATAGCATAAGGGAGTTCACAGAGGGAGGGAGTTCATGGAGAGGCTACATTTCTGCTCTGGTTTCTGAGTTTCTTTGTGTTGTTTCTGGGTGAAGATCACAGTTTTTAAGTTTTTTTGAGTCATCAATTTTGCGGAGTTTGTTTGCATCTCTAAGTGAGAAAACCAAGTCTTACATTTGGAGCACCTAGGCCTACCCATTGGATTGATGGTGTTTTATGGCCAGTTAACCCATAAAGAGCTTTGCCCCTAAAGGCAATTAAACTCAGCAGGACTTTCAATGGGAAATTGGCTGGAAGCACAAAAGGCTCAACAGGCAGGCAGGTTGGGGAGCAGGAAAGGTCATGGCAAGGACATAACCAGAGGTGATATCACTGAACAGGCCATTAAAAAAAACAACAACAAGAACCCAACAATGCCTTTTTAGAAGGATTTAACCTTGTGTAACATTGATGATGACTCTCGGGACTGGGTGTGGAATATGGTTTCTCTCTTCCCAGCAACATCTATCTCTTATTCTGGTAACAGTACCTCCTCCCTTCAGGGATGTCACCCCTCTTCACTTCATACAGCTTGAACGGGGTTTTCCATCACACAGCTTTTTCCCTTTGACCAGATGTCATCGTATGATCCAAGCTAAGCCAGTTGGGTTATGTCTCCCAGCAATTTCCATCCTAAACACAGAAGGTGGATGGGGCAGAGACCCAGGTAGGAACGTTCACTCTACTGTGGGGATGCCCAAGTCTGCCCTGGGAGCAGTCCTTCCAAGGTCTGGTTGCTCTCTCTTCAGTTTTCTGAGCTCACTCAGTAGCATTCCAATTTATTATCATTTTTTTGCTTAAGTTAGTAGTTTTCTGTTTTTGTTGCCTATGGAGTGTTTAAATGATCCCAAGGGGCACAAAATAACTGGGCTTAACATATGTTATCTTATGTACTTAACGAAAATACCATCTATTATTATGTATATAGGTTAAATATATATTATTAGTTCTGTTGCACGCATGAGCAAATTAAAATTAGAGCTTAGGTAATTTGCCAAGGTTTATGCTGGTAATAAGGGAAAGAGCTAAGGCTGGAGCTCAGGACTGTCATACCCTGGATCCATGACATCACAGAGCCCAGGGGTGCAGTGTGCGGCTGACAGAAGCCACGACAAGTCTGGGTCTCAGGAAGCATTCAGGAGAGCTGCAGGGAAACCAGTTGTTCCTTTAGGAACAGGAGCCAAGCATCAATCCCACCCCTCCCACACCCTTTTTGATTTCCTGGAAGCAGTCACATTTTACCTGCTTGGTTTTTTCTCTTAGTATAAAAGGGTTAAGGCACATTTCTCAGAGTAAAAATCATTTTACAGGTGAGGGAACTGAGCTCCAGAGATGTCAAATGGATTTTGACACACAGCAAGGTCACATAGCTCTTGGTCACATAGCAAGTTAGTGCCAGATCAGGGATCAGGTCCAGGGGATCCTGATTCTTAGTCTGGCACCCTTTCCAGTTCTCCACATACTCTTACTTCCTTGATGACTCTGGAAGTGATGGCCTATTATGCTTTCCTGAAACAGTAGAGTGGAGTTGCACCAAATACACATTTAACTTTTGTGAATTTAAGTGTTTAAACACTTGGCAATGGAAAGAGACAGGAACAGAGAAAGAGCAAATTTTAATATCCCAAGTGATTCCATCTGTCAGTCTAGCTTATGGGCCAAAGGAAAAATGAGATGGGAGAGATGAGTATGATGATCATTCAGTGGGTTTCAAATCTCATATATCTCTCATAGTGTGAGCATCTAACCATTTATAAAATACATGGCCATGTGTGTATGTATTTTTCTTTTAAATTCAACCTGGACTCTGAAACTCAATCTATCTATTTATACAGACATCTCTCCCTCCCAAACTCTAGCTGTCTGTTCAATACTGGAGGAAAAAACTGACTCTGGTGGACTTCCTGACAGCTGGTGTTGTAATTTATAGACAAAGACATTTTCAAGGATAATTTGAACTGCGGTTATTATTGGCTTAGTGTACTGATGTTAGAATTTCAGCCCCATGTAAGTTGCAGCTTTATGCCTTACCATAGTGAGAGGCAGTAGAATATAATGAAACTGTAGGACATGGGCTCTTGTGTTAGAAAAATTCACATTCATAAACGTTCCCTGTGTGATTCTGAGCAATCCTTCATTCCCCCAGATTATAGGGAAAAACCGATGTAAAATGTTTAGCATAATCATCTGTCTATATTAAGTGCCTAAGTGCTAGTTAGTAATATGTTTATTGTAATAGGACTGATCAAAGAAATTTTGTAATATTAGCTAAATGTAGTAAAGAAAAGAGCTGGTGCTTCTGACTCTTAGTTCATGTCCTTTATGCTTTTTTATCTTTACTTATATTCACAAACTAAGGAAATTAGACCCAGATTCTTCCCAAAGATCTATATCTCTGATGATGGCAGTATGGATGCTCTCATCTATTTCTGTTTTAGTTATCTATTGCCTAGCAATTTGTATAAAACCAAATCTTAGTGGCTTAAAAATACAAGTATATTTAGTTTGCAAGTCTGTCAGCTAGGCAATTCTGGTCTCCCACGGGCTCATTCTGTGTCTGTGAGCAGCTGTGGGTTGGATAAGCAACTCTGGTGATCATGACGAGGCTCTCTTACACATATGTGGATCAGCTGGTTGTAGGCTGGTCTAGGACAGTCTTGGCTAGTACAACTGAACTCTCCTCCAGCAGGCTACCTTGGGTTTGTTCATATGATTGTGGCAGGGTTCCAAGAAAGAAAGGGGAAGCATATAATGCCTCTTGAGACTTAGGCTCAGAACTGGCACAACATCACTTTCTCCATATTGTATTAGCCAAAGCAAGTCATAGAACTGGCCTAAGTTCAAGAGGTGAATAAAGAGACTCATCAGGGGCTTCCCTGGTGGCACAGTGGTTAAGAATCCGCCTACCAATGTAGGGGACACGGGTTCGAGCCCTGGTCTGGGAAGATCCCACATGCTGCAGAGCAACTAAGCCCGTGCGCCACAGCTACTGAAGCCCGTGTGCCACAGCTGCTGAAGCCTGCGTGCCTAGAGCCCGTGCTCCACAACAAAAGAAGCCACGGCAATGAGCAGCCCATGTGCTGCAACGAAGAGTAGCCCCATTCACCACAATGAGAGAAAAGCCCGCACTCAACAACAAAGACCCAACGCAGCCAAAAATAAATAAATTAATTAATTAAAAAAAAAAGAGACATCATTTTCATAGGATAAGCTGCAAAGATATGTTTTTAAGGAGCGTGGATACAATAAGGGGTATAATTGGGACTATTTTTTAAACCAATTTTTCATAACTTCAGATGTCTTGGTATCTGTCAGTGAGCTCTGATGTGTTCTCCAGACAAATTTCTGTCTTCCCTGGGGGAGAATTCAGGTTCTCCAGTAGCTTATGGTGATTGACACATGTAGGCCATTAAGTTTTCCCTCAGTCTTTTCTCTCCCAACAGAATTCCTGAAGTTGAGACAAGGTTTTTAACAGAGATGGTTCTAGCCCTGTCAGAACTTGACCTGGAGAGACAAACGTTTGTTTCAGATTTGGAATAAAATGTTATGCCTATTAACTCATAGAATTGCGACCATCTGGACATGGTCTGAATTGACAAATGCATATGTCAAATAGGATTGCTCAAAAAAGGCAATTATTGCCCCAAATAATGACAGAATAATCTACTTCATGATCTTCAGAAGAGGGGAACATAGGCAAACATATGGCAAAGAATGCTACTTTTGATAGCTACAATATAATTTTTGTTCTTTTCGTTAGCAATGGTAGAGATGGTGGTAGTATATGTGTGTGTGTGTGTGTGTGTGTGTGTGTGTGTGTAAACTTAGAATGTCCAGCAAATATTCTTTGAGTAGGACAGTGGCTCATTATCATTAGATGTCAGCCAAGTGGTGTATAGTGTTCTTGTGGCTGCCGCTGGTGATGATACGGGTGTAGTATTTGTCACTGATGAAGATGAGGGTCACTAGCTCTAGAGTTCAAGAATAGAGAGTGTGACTTCTGATATCATGGTATAAGGTCCCTGAGGGCACAAAAAATACTAGTTCTACTATTAATTGCTCAAGGGAGTAGAAAATGCAAAGACTGTAGCCGTGTTTTTTTGTTTTATATTTTAAAATTTATATTAATTATATATACACATATATGCACATATCATTAATATTTAGCTTGATAAATTTTCTTTGTGTGAACACAACTTTGTAACCAACACCTACATCAAGAAATAAAAAACAATATGGGGACCAAGAAGCCTCTCTTTTCCCCTCACAGTCTCCACCACTCTGCAAATGTACCCACTCCACTGTCTTCTAACAGCATGATTGGTTTTGCCAGTTCTTCTGCTTTAAATAGGTGGAATCATCAGAATGTTTTCTTTTTCCCCCCTGATTTCTTTCATTCAACATAATGATGTATATATTCATCCAAATTGTTGCATCTATCAGTAATCCATTCCTTTTCATTGTTGAGTAGTACTCCATTGTGTGTGGATAATTCACAATTTGTTTTCTCATTCACCTCTTGATGGACTTTTGGGTTGTTTCCAGATTTTGTCTGTTATAATTAAGCGATAGATCAATTTGGTGAGAATTGCCAACTTTACAATATGAGTCTTCCAATCCATGAACATGGCATATTTTTCTATTTATTTAGGACTTCCTTAATTTCTCTCACAATTTTTTACAGCTTTAAATTTCAAGGTATTGGGTGTTTTTGTTAGATTTATTCTTAGGTATTTTATGTTTTTGATACCACTCTAAAAGGAATTTTTTAAATTTCACTTTGCAATTATTTTTGCTAGTATATAAGAGTACCATAGGTTTTACAAATAATAACCTTGTATCCTGCATCCTGGATAATGTTTTTATTGATTCTACTAGTTGTTCTGTAGACTCTTTGAAATTTCTATGTGAATAATTATATCATCTGCAAACAATGACGATTTTCTTTTCCTTTTCCAAGTTTTGTCTTTTTTGTCTTTTTCTTATCCTACTGAAATGACTAGAAGTGCCAGAACAATATAGGTTAGAAGAGGTGAAAACAAGCATTCTTCCGTTGTTCCTGATTTTTGGATAAAATACTTTGCACTTTCACCATTAAGTATGACATTAATGGTAGATTTTTTAAAATACTGTTTACCACTTTGACGGTATTCACTATTATTTCTAGTTTGTTCAGAGCTTTCATTATGAATAGTGTTAAATTTTTTCAAATGTTTTCTTCTGCATGTATTGAAAGTATTATATAGTTTTTCTGCTTTATTTTTTTAATATAGTAAATTACATTGATTGATTTTTGTATGTTAAGCTAACCTTGCATTCTTAGCATAAACCTTAGTTGGTCATTATCTATTATCTTTTTAATTTATTTAAAAAATTATTTGCTTATATTTTCTTAAGGATTTTACTTCTATATACATGAATAATATTTCTTTGTTCCTTCTCTATTTTTTAAAAAAGTTTGGGTAATGTTGGTGATATTTCTTCCTGGAATATTTGGTATTCACTCTTAATATGAATTTTACTGGAATTTTCTTTTTGGGGATGTTTTTGATATAAAATTTAAATTATTTAGTATATATTTAACTATTCCTGTTTTCTGTTTCTTCCTGTGTCAGTTTTGGTAAATTGTGCCTTTCAAGAAGTTATCCATTTCTTCTGTGTTATTGAATTTGTTGTCACAAAGTTGTATGTAATTTTCTCTTATTATCATTTTCATGTTCATGGTGATAACCTTCTTTTTGTTCCTACTAAGGGTGACTTTTGTTCTTTTTTTTTTATTGATCAGTTTATCTAGAGGTTTCTCAATACTACTGATATTTTCAAAAAAGCAGCCTTTTATTTTGAAAATTATCTATTATCTGTCCATTTTAAAATTTCATTAAACTCTGTTTTTTATTATTTTCTTCCTTCTAGTTTCTTTGGGGTTACTTTGCTCTTTTTCTAGTTTATTTTTAAGGGGGGACATTATATCATTAGTTTTAAATCTTTCTTCTTTTCAAATTTAGGCATTCAAAACTATAAATTTCTTTTTAAGCAATACCTTAGCATCATCTTGCACACTTTGATGTATTGTATCTGATGGTTAATTTTATGTGTCAACTTGTCTTGGCTATGGTGCCCAGTTGTTTGGTCAAATACTAGGTTAGATGTTACTGTGAATGTATGTGTGGATGTAGTTAACATTTACAATCAGCAGACTTTAACTAAAGCAGATTACCTTCCAAAATGTGGGTTGGCTTCATCCAATTAGTTGAAAGCCTTAACAGCAAAAAATGGGGTTTCTTAAAGAAGAAATTCTGCCTCAACATTGCAACATAAAATCTTGACTGAATTTCCAGCCTGTTGTCTGCTTGCAGATTTCAGACTTAACACTGCAACATCAACCCTTACTTTGAATTTCCAGCCTGCTGGCCTGCCCTACAAAATATTTTCAAATTTCTTTGGTTATTTCATCTTTCAGTCACAAATATTTAGAAATATATTATTTAAATTCTATCTATTTAGAATTTTCCCAGATATATTATTTTTAGTAAATATTTTAAAATCAAATACTATTGTGGTCAGAGGATATACTTTGTGTGATTTCAGTGCTATAAAATTATTGTGACTTGCTTTATGACTCAGCATATTGTCTGTCTTGGTGTATGTACCATGTGAACTTGAAAAAAATTTGTATTTTGCATTTGTTGGATGTAGTGTTCTATTAATGTCAATTAAATTGAAATGTTTCAGGGTGTTGTTCAGATCTCTTTGTCCTTCCTGATATTTTAATGTTTAGTTTCTCTATCAATTATTGAAAAACGGATGTTAAAATCTTCTACTCTATTTGTATAGTAGTCTATCTCTCCCTTTAATTCTTCAATTTTTGATCCATGTAGTTTGAGATTCTGTCACTAGGTGAATACACATTCAAATTGTTATATCTTTTTTTTTTCATCATTATGAAAAATCCTTCTGCATCTCAGATAATATTTTTTGTCTTAAAGTTTATTTATTTTGATATTTGAAATCTTTTCTTTTGATGTAAAAAGTCATTCTAGTCTTCTTATGCATATTGTTTGCATGGTATATCTTTATCCCTCCTCCCTCCCATTTCATTTCACCTATCTTTGCCTTTATATGTAAAGTTTGTCATTTTTAGGGAGCATATAGTAAGTTCTTGCTTTTTAAAATATATACTATTAATTTCTGCTTTTTTTAACTGTAGTGTTTTCTTTAGACCATTAATATTTAATGTAATTAATGATATGGTTGGATTTAAGTTGACCATTTTACAGTTGTCTCTCTGTATCCATGGGGGATTGCTCCCAGGACCCTGTGAATACCAAAATCCATGGATGCTCAAGTGTTCTATATAAAATAATGTAGTATTTGCCTATAATTTAGAGGCATCCTCCCATATACTTTAAATTATCTCTAGATTACTTATCTTTTATAATTTAAATGCTATGTAAATAGTTATAAGTACAATGTAATTGCTATGTAAATAGTTGCTGGAGTGCCACAAATTCAAGTTTTGTTTTTTGGAATTTTCTGGAATTTTGTTTTCAAATATTTTCAATCTGTGGTTGGTTGAATATGTGGATGCAGAACCCATGGATATGGAGGGCTGAGTGTATTTGTTTTCTGTTTAACTTTGGTTTTTATTCCCCTTTTCTTTCTTTCCTGACCTTTTTAAATTACTTGAATATGTTTTTTAGTATACCATTTTAATTTTCTATTGGCTGTTTGGCTATATCTCTTTGTATTATTCTTTTTAGTGTTTGCCCTAAAGATTACACTACACATAGCCAATTTCTCACTGCCTGCTTAGATTCAACACTGTACCACTTCAAGTAAAATGTAGATTCTTTGCAACCATTTACTACCTTTCACTAACCTCTATGTTATAGCTTCCATATGAATTTAATCTACAATTATTGAAATCCACTGAGATCTTATAATGTTTGTTTTCATTGGTCATATATATTTTAAAGAACTCAAGGGGAAAAATAGATTTTTACATTCGCAAAGATATTTAGCATTCTTTTGCTCTTTCTTCATTCCTGAAGATTTAACTTTTCCTCTGGCATCATTTCCCTTCAACCTGAAGAATATCCATCATCGTTTATCAGTTCTTTTACAGTAGGTCTGTTGGTGACAAATTCTCTAAGTTTTCCATGATCTGATAATGGTTAGTTTGCCTTCATTCCTGAAGGATATTTTCACTAAATATAAAATTCTGGATTGAGGGTTTTCTTCTTTCAGCATTTTAAAGGTGTAGTTCTACTATCTTCTGGTCTCTGCTAAGAATTCTGCCATCATTCATATTGCTCTTCTCCTGTATGTAATGTATCACTTTACTCTAGCTATTGTAAGATATATTTTTTCCCTGTGGTTTTCTGCTATTTGATTATGATGTGTTCAATTGTAATTTTCTTTGAGTTAATTCTACATGGGGTTCACTGTGCTTTTTTAAATCTGTAAATTTATTTCTTTCACCACCTTTGGGATGTTTTAGAACAGTGCTTTTAAAATATTTTTTTTCTATCTGAATCTTTCTGTCCTCTCTTTCTAGGACTCAAATGACATGGAATGGAAGATCTTGCCCAACCTTCTGATTATGATTTGATTTTCCTTGTACACTTTCCTGTAGAGATACAAAGATCTATCCATACAGGCTTAAATATTTCAGTACTTACATATTATATTTCTCAAAATAAATTAACAAAAATGGACAGTCTGGTCTTAGACATCAGGCTTGTGCGTTTGTAAGTCTGCCCCAAGCAATGAATTTACATTCATGTGCCCTTAATGTCAGATTTCTGAACCTTGCAGGAGTAAAACCAACATATCCACATTCTAATTCCTGAATCTATGTTACCTTATATGGCAGAAGGGACTTTTCACATGCTACTAATTTAAAGATCTTGAGATGGGAAGGTTTGCATCCTCAATTATCTAAGTGGTCCCAATGTTATGACAGGCGTCCTTATAAGATGGAGGCAGGTGATTAGAATTGGAGAAGGCAGTGTGACAACAAAAGCAAAGACTGGAGTGGTGTGCTGACCATCCAAGGAATGCTGACAGCCACCAGAAGCTGGAAGAGGAAAAGAAGGGATTCCCCCCTTGGAGCCTTCAGAAAAAACCCAGCTGACACTTTGACTTTTAGCTTCACTTCAGACTTCCAATGTCCAGAACTAAAAGAGAATACATTTGTGTTGTTTTAAGCCACTTAGTTTATGGAAATTTGTTACATCAGCAATGGAAAACCACTAAGCAAGTGATCAAGAAAAAAGTCAGAAGGGTCAAATATTTAATGGAATTAGGCTAAGATGGTTTGGTTTATCCACCTAATAATAGGGATGTATAATTGAAGTCTATTGAACAAAACTTCATAAGGTGTGAGTGTGAACTACTATAAAATCATTTTGTGAAGTCTTTTAAATGCTCCATTGACTGACCTATCCATTCACAATTGTCACAGTCTTACTTTGGATATTTATTATATTCATATAGGTCTCAGGTAAGTTGTGCTTTTATGAGACTAACTATTTTCGTAGGTTTGATTTTGCATAATTTCACTTTGATCAATTCTCTGTTGATTTAAAATTTTACTGTCATAGGTCAAGCTAATTCCCATTATTACCAGTGATATGGCAGAGTCTCATTCTGGACTCCAAACACCATGCCTACTTATCAAGAAAGAGGTTTATATTCAAACAAACAAATCATTTCTTGGATTCTAAAGTCCCTTTTTCATCATGTAAAATAGAAAACTTGGTACTACCTAATAATCATGTGGATAAGGCAGCAGTAAATGTTTATTTGGATAAGTCTTCAGATCATCCCTCCTCCTCTTATTTTTTTGCTCTTACAACATAATAAACTTTCCAATAAAAAACTAAAATTTGCTGATATTCCTTAGTTTTACCTTTACAATCGACTTACTATATTTGACGTCTTTAAATGAGGAGAAATGACAACAAGATTTTTCAGTGTGTAATGCCACATATTGCAACTCACTAGTAATGCTCAATTCTATAACCCTCAATTATTGCACATAAAATATTGTGAAACATAAATTCCTAAGAAATTTACAGGAATAGACGATACACTGTATAACCACACATGCCAAAGCTCTTTAGTGTGTGTGTATGTGCATTAGCAATCCAGATCAGACTCCATTTCTTCACTTTAATGCTAAAATTCTTTATTTCTTTGCATATCCTCTGAAGTACAGTTGTGTCCTGTTCAAAATATATTTGCATTTTAAAAACTTTTTCCAAAACGATTGAAAAAGAAAGCCCCTTTAAGCAGAGGGCTTCTAAGACTGGTAAAACTGCCAGAATAAGAGGCATAAGACCTTTCCTGGCATGTTAAAGACTATTCTTGGAGAAGGAAGGTAAAATACTAAGTGATTGTCTGAGAAATCTTTTAAGTAATAATTTCTGATTAAATGTAGCAGTCTCAAACTCTCCAAGTTGGGAGACAGGTAAAAAGAACTTGAAAAACAGAGGCTTGGCCTCAGAAGGAATAACTGCAATTAGAGGGGGGACGTATTAGAAGCTCAACCAGGGAGCAAGCCAAGACAGGATGGAGAACGGAGGCAGGCAGTGCAGCCTGAAGGCAGGTTCTGAGGAACACCTGGGGGTGGGTAGAGTGGGTGTGAAGAAGCCCATAGCCAGGTGCAGTAGGTTAGTTTCAGAGATAGTTTACCTAGAGGAGTCAAAATGATATCAAGATGATATTTAAAGGTAGTATGGGGGCTTCCCTGGTGGCGCAGTGGTTGAGAGTCCGCCTGCCAATTCAGGAGACACGGGTTCATGCCCCGGTTTGGGAAGATCCCACATGCTGTGGAGCGGCTAGGCCCGTGAGCCATGGCCGCTGAGCCTGTGCGTCCGGAGCCTGTGCTCCGCGACGGGAGAGGCCACAACAGTGGGAGGCCACATACTGCAAAAAAAATATATATATATATATACTATGTTGTCCATTACTAAAACAGATGGTGTTGGCAAGGCAGAGTAACTGGACCAAGGATTTTTAGCCAGAGGTTCATGAACTCTTCAAGAATCCATGGACAAACTAGGAAACATGCAATTTCCTGAAACTGTTTATGAAATGTGTACATGTGTGTTTGTGGACTTTTATGGGGATAGATGTCCCATAATTTATAACAAATTCTCACAGGGGCCATATTCTACAAAATGTTAAGACTGCCAACTGTAGGCTCAGAGGTTATAAACTGGTGAACTGTGTACCATTATTTGCCATTGTGTTCTGGCTGCAAAGCATGTTAAAAGGCATGATTAAGGCAGGTCTGAAGCTTAGTTCCAGCCCAACCAGCTTAGCACCCATTTTAAAATAAATCCAATTCAAGTATTTATATAACCACATGCTCCCAGCAGGCATTTGGATTGTGACAACTCAGCTCACTGAATCAGTGTAAGGCTGGTGGTATAGAAACAGTCAGAAGGGGCTTGTTGACATTACAGATCTGCGAGAAGGTTTGGGGTGGTACTTTGGAATTTGTAATTTTATAAAGTTCTCTGTGAGGTCACTACTTAAAGGGGGAAGCATAGCAACAACGACATCACTTAGGGACTTATAAGAAATGCAGAATCCATGAGCTTCCCCCTTTGCCCCTTCCCCTACCTACTAAACCAGAATCCGCATTTTAACACTATCCTTGAGTGCTTTGTATACGCATTAAAGTTTGAGAAACACTAGAGCAAGTTTTAGGAACTATCAGCCCAAGTCTTCTCTCTCTCTTTTTCTCTGTCCTCACTGATATAAAGGTATTCTAATTAGGGTAATAAAAATAATTTATTAGGTATGGCTAGTTGTTTCAAAGCATCTAATATTTTTTCACATTTGATTATTTTAAAAAACAAGCTATATTATAGGTTCTTAATAAAGTAACATTATGTATTAGTTAATGTCCTCCTAGGAGACGAATAGACACATTGAAATGTCATTAGAAGCAAGCCAGAATAAAAAGGGAAACATTTAGGTAAAACAAGTTTCCAGTACAGTATTAGAACTGTATTGATCTCTTTACAAATGTACTTTCAGTGTCACTTGATTCTTCTAGAAGCAGCAACTTGAACCTTCAAAACACAGCTCTATCTGTGTAGCAACCCTTGTAGGGTTTTTTTTTCTTTTAATCAGAATGAGATATCAGGAGACTGTCCATCTCTCCTTAGGGCATTAAGTGAGTGGATGTTCTCCAAGTACCAATTCAAAGGAGAAACAAAACAAAAGCAAATACATTTCTGCATGGGCTTGCCCTACTCAGATTTTGCCAAGTTTTTGTTTGTTTGTTTGTTTGTTTTGTCTTTTGTTGGTTGGTTGGTATCCAGTCACATGTCAAGGACCTCTTAGCACTGCACATCTCTTCCATGGTTAGAAGACAAAACTTAAACCTGCTTATGGGGCACGTATTTTCTTGCCATGCCTGTTCTAATCAGAACATGATTAACTGACTCAATGATCAGTCAAGAAGCTGTAGGTTTTCCCCTCTCCTCCTTTAATCCTCTTTGTTCTTTCACTTATTCTTAGTGAACTGCTAACAGTAAATGAATTTGTTTAACCACTTTCTGCATTTTATAATCTCTACCTTTTTGTCTGCTTGGTAACCCAGAGCCATACCAGTCACTGCACCCACGTGCTCCAGAAAGTTTTCACCCAGAAGAAAAAAAGAATCATTGTTTAGCCATGAAATTAAGCCCCAGTAAACCATAAATTAATTGGAAATTGGACACAGGTGATTACAGTAAAAGTTCGATTCCTTTCCAATTTAATTTAAAATTTTGTTTCAACTAAAAAAATGTAAGTGTTGGTAATTGTGGTGGACAGAATTATGGCCCAAATATGTCCATGTCCTAATCCCCAGAATCAGTGAATATGTTACCTTTCATGGCAAAAGAGGCTTTACTGATGTGATTAAATTAAGGGTCTTCAGATGGGGAGAGTATCTTGGGTTATCCAGGTGAGCCCAATGTCATCACAAGCGTCCTTATAAGAGTGGAGCAGGAGGCCCAGACTCAGTTGTTGATATGAAGATGGTAGTGAGAGGTTGTGGTGATGCCAGGAAGCAAGCGGGAGCTAAGGCATGCAGGAGGCCTTCAGAGGTTGAAAAGTCAGGGAAAGGATTTTTCCCTGAGAGCTTCCAGGAGGAGTCAGCCCTGCCAACACCTTGATTTTAGCTCAGTGAAACTGATTTTGGACTACCTACCTCCAGAACTGTAAGTGAACAAATTTGTTTTAAGTCACTAAGTTTGGTAGTTTTTTTATAGCATTAACAAGAAAACTATGGCAGTTATATAGATATTTTACTAGTTATTCATTCTATAATTTTATACAAGTGCATTTTTATTTTAAAAATGGCTGTATTGTGGACATTACTAGCTTTTTTCCCCTAGATATGTTGATTTTAAAAAATCTTTTATTTTGACACCATTATCAACCTGGTGAATGTTTAGAAACAACCAGCCTGTAAGGGTTATGAGTAAATTATGATTTGGTCTGAGTTGACTGTGTCTCATCCCCCCACCTGGCACAGAGCATTGCATTGTCATGGCAAGTTCTCAGAGTTTGTGGTTAACCGTTTGCTTTTGGGAGTCAGAAAGGTGTGTATTCAAATCCTCGTTCTGCAACTTCTTAGTTCATATCTTTGGATAAGAACTTAACTTTTCTAAACTTTGGATTCCTTACATGTAAGATAGGGATAACAGGGGTGTTGTGAAAATTATATGAAGTAATGCATGCAAAATGCTTAGCCAAGTTTCCAATAATGGCAACTGCTATTTGTTGGTTAAAACTGTAGTATGCTCGGACGTGGTGCACCAATGTTTGTTAATTATGATTGCATCTGGGCCACAACTGATATACTGTCATGGAGGAACCTAAAGAATCTAGGTAATGAGAAATCTCTGGTAATCAACCAGCTGCAAAGAATAATCTTAAGAGTGGAAAGAAACTGTATCTTAAGAGCACGTATTCTCATTTACAAACATGGTATCCTCCCAAGGGGGAAATGTGTAGCCAGCTCTGCTCTACATGTGGCAAAGAAACACTGCCTGTTGTGCTTAGTGCATGGGAGGCCATTCTTTTTTATGGTGTATTAATCTCCTAGCAAAAGATGACATTCTGCTGTGATTCCTATTAGAGAATCATATAACTAGGGAGTTGTAAATGCAAAAAAATAGTGTTGTTACAATGTTGGATGTAATTACGCTGTTTGCTAATTGGGGATCACTGCTTAATTTCAAAGCACATTTTTGTATTTTCTCACTTGTGAAATTGAGGCAAAATATTCACTATCCTGTAATAAACTCACTTATCTCCTTATTTCTGAAATGAAGGCCTAAATGTTCACATACAACCTAGAAGATGTAACAGAGAAGGAAGTCACTTTCCAAAATGCTGCACTAGAAAGTTTCCCAACTAGGTGTGAAGTAGGTGTAGTAGAACTGAACAGGATGTGTGAGCACATTAAGGCCCACTATATTCTCTTTTATGTTGTCATACTCCTAATGGAATTATTGAACAGCATTTACTCAGGATTGACAGGACTGGTTCTTGTCTCTGCTTCACCATCAACCAGACATGTGACTGTGGGCATCAGTATCATCATCAGGTCCCCAGGTGTCAATTTCTTCATTGGTAAAATCTGGGGTTGAATTTCAATTTATATATTGCCTTGGCAAATTTTGCAACATGAATATATCTGTGTTCTAATTTATTTAATACTCTTTTAAGTTGACTCGTTTAAAATTTTTTTAAAGGAAATGTTCTATTGTGGCTGAAAATTAAAAAAAAATTGATATGACATCACAAATAGCAGGTAACCATAAAATGAATAAATTAAAACCTTGTTAATCCAAGATAGATGAGGTGGTCAGAAGATTCTGAGACAGAGGCTTCTCTATGTAAAAGGCAGTTTAGGAAGCGCCAGAGAGGTGTTGAAGATATATTAGCACCAAACTGAAACCTTCACCTAGACCAATCAGGGTGGTTGGAAGAGAATTGAAAAGAGAATACTATCTTACCATGTGACTCACTGTTATTTAATGTTTTATGTATTCCCTACAATCTTGTCATTCTCTAGTGGAATGCATCCCATGCTTTGGGAATCACGCAACTAGGTTATTTCAACAGTCCTTTCTAAAGGCAAACGTTTTATAATTTTGTGTCCCACTGGAAAACATTTTGACCCCCAAATATGATCAAGTCATACACAAAGACAGACATGTAGATGGAAAGGAATTATCTTTTAAGGGAATTCATGATGAGGTTAGAGACGGTTTCTCTGCCAGGGAAATGCAGACAGGGCTACATCTCCTCTTGGTGCAGTGAAGCTCAGAAACATTACCCTGAGCAGTGGTAGTGGCTGGCTTCCTCCCTGGGAATTCAAAAGCCAGGAGCCAGTTGTCTGAACAAATAAACATATATAGACACTGAATAAACGAAGAAAAATTTGCAGCCCCTCACCGTTGACTTAGTTTTTGTGTAATATAAAGACCAAAAGAAGTTTGACATATTTATAAACCATAGAAAACGGATTAAACTTAAAATTTTTGGCTCCTGATCTTTTGCTGCAATCTGTTTGCCATGGATTGTGTACTGACTTCTGTATTTGACATACCTATATTAAATGATTCTTAACTTAGACTGAAGTATCAAAGTAGAGATGGGAGCAAGAGGTGAAACCCACAAGTGCCAAAGAGATCAAAGCTTTGATCAGCAGGCAGGTGAGGGATAGAGTGTTTTGGAAGCAAAGGTGAATAAGATCCCAGTGTAAGCATGACTCTGTGGCACACTCGTAGCTCTTACCGAAGAGGAGGGAGCTGGCTGGATCAGTTTAACTCCTTCTCATGAGGGATGTGGGGACATGTACTAGGGCATCAGACTAATAGGTAGCCTGGCAACTGAATAGCAAGTTTGATAGCAAATTTGAGAGATGAGTCCCATGTAGGCTGAGGATAGTGGCTGCTTGGGGAGAGGTCTGCTTTGAGGGAATGCTGTGAGTCATGTGTTGAAGGCTTGAAGATGTGTGGTGTTGCTCATAGACATGCTCTCCAGAGGAAAAGTGTTTGTGTGAATTAGGTGACAGATTCAAGCCCTCTAAGTAACTGGCTGGAGTCTAGGGCTCACTTCAGTCTTTGAGATGAACCAGAGAGAGATTGGGATTGGAAAGCAGTAGAGAGGGTGATGCAAGCACTTTAGACATGGCAGAAAGATGAGTCTACCACATAGAGCTGGGCCTATCTGCCACTAGTGGCATGGTCAGCTCTGGGTGTGAGGTGGTTCCTCATGGGCCACCAGGCTGACTTCTCCCTGGCCAAGGTGTGGGGTGACTAAGCTAATAGTTGGTACTCATGACAGGCAGCCCAGACTCTGATGGGACATGATATTTCCTTAGTCACTAGTATAATCTAAAACGCATGGACTTCTGGGTGGTACATTTACATTAAGAGTAACTCACATTTACTTGAGCATTACTATGTGCTGAGCACTGTGCTAACCTCTCCACGTGCTTTATATCCTATAATTATAAAGCAACTTTAACAGGCAAGCACTATCATTATCCCCTTTCTTAACTGAGCAAAATGAGAGAGGTTAAGTAATTTGCCCAAAGTCACACAGGTGATACGTGGTAATGTTGGAATTCAAACTTGCGTTGTTTCATATGGATAGCCTATGTTCTTAAACCACTCAGGTGTGCTACCCCTACAAGTCCTGAGACTCTCAGAATTGATCCCATTATTTACAGGAGACAGGAACTGGGAGAGAGGAAAGCTTTGGGCTTGGCTTCCTCCCACTGTAAAATGCTCCCTCTCTGTAGGGTCCAGGAAAGTTTTTTGCACTCCATCCCTGCCTCTTTGTGGAAGCCCATTTGGCATAAATCAGGCTGCTCCCCCTTTTGTAGCTGGGCTGCCTTGACCATAAGTGGAGAATCCATTGCCTCCTGCTGTGAGGAGTCCGCCATGCTACCACGGTATAATAAGCAAGCTGCACAATGTTACCCATTACTTTGAAAAATTGGTGACAAACTCGGGTGAGAGAGGACCAAGCAATTGGATCAGACATTGGTATTTGGCTCTGTCACTGAGAACAAACAGTGACACCAAGACTGTGAAGAACAGAGCAAGAGGGAATAGTTCTAGCAAGAGGCTAACACACATGCATGAGTCACTGAATCTCAAACCAAAACCAGTGCTCAACAGTGACACTGGACTGATTTTTTTTTTCCACTGACCCATTGGACCACTTAACCAGGGTGTCCAATCTTTACCATATTTCTCATCTTTACCGTATTTCTACCCCCAGCAAGAATGGTGTATATGATAGTGCAGACAAGTGAGCACTTAGTAATTATAATCTGGAGCCTAACATGTAGGACTGTGTAAATCAGTGTAACATCTGTGACCCTCGACCCTGGCTACAGAATCACTTTGGGAGCTTTTAAAAACTATGAATGCTTTGGCTCCAACCCTAGATGTTCTAATTTAATCGGAGCTCAGGCATAAGTGGCTTTTAAAGCTCCCAGGGTGATTTTAAAAGTGCAGCCAAGTTTGAGAATCTTTGAATCATTCCAAGTAAACCTTCCTTTGATTTCTCTGGGAGGAAAGAGTTTCTCCCGAGCAGTATTGCCTAGAAATGAAAATCTGAGTGGAGAGTCCTGTCTGGGGGCTGGGATGGGGCATTTACATTCTGATTGTTTCCAGATCACGTCTGTGTTGCCCCAGCTCACCTGTCCCTTCTAGCTTGTGGGTGCCACCCACCACCTTGGTAGAATGTTAGACCCCATGAGAGAGAAAAGAGAGGTAAGCAAGAGAATCCCATAATGCCTGGCACATAGTACATCCTTATGTGTTTGAATGAATCTAAGAGGATAGGAGATGATCTATTCACTTTGGACTTTTATATACTTAATGTATTGGGTTGGCCACAAAGTTCATTCAGGTTTTCATATCATCTTATGGAAAAACCTGAACGAACTTTTTTGGCCAATCCAATAATAGTTTCTATATGTCGACCTGATTGGGCACAGGGTGCCCAGATATTTGGAGAAATATTCTGGGTGTGTCTGTGGGAGTGTTCTTGGATTAGTTTAACACAAATCAAGGGACCAAGTAAAGCAGATTGCCCTCTCTATGTGGGTGGCCTCATTCCATCAGTTGAAGACCTGAATAGAACAAAAAGCCTGACCCTCCCCTGAACAAGAGGGACTACTTGCTGGACTGCCTTTGAACTGGGATAGTGGCTTTTTCATGCCTTTAGACTCAAACTAAAACTTTGGAAACTCCTGGATCTCAAGTCTGCTGGCATTTACTCTAAAATTACACCACCAGCTCCCCTGGTCTCCACCTTGCCAAGTGCAGAAATTGGGACTGTAGCCTTAATGATTGCTGGAACAAATTCCTTATAATAAATCTCCCACATGTACATGTATACATACACATACACCACTGGTTCTTTCTCTGGAGAACTCTAACACATTTAATTCTTCCTCGTCTATGAAAAATCAAAAGCCTACTCTTTTTGCATCAGTACTTTCTGTAATAACTAGTGGCTATTATATTTCTTTTCCCAACCTCTTCTAGAATGAATTTCAGGATGTAAAAATATTCAACAAATTGATTGAGGACCTCTTATGCGTCAAACAGTGAGGTAAATAGTTTGGATAGATAAATGAGACAAATTATCTGTCCCTCTTCCCCAGTGTTTCCTCTTCTAAAGGGAGACAGATAATCATTTAAAAAGTACAAAAGGTTAAGGGCATTACAATAGAAGTGTATACAGGTTATAGTTGGGTTGAAAGAAAAGTAGTTATTTCACTTTGAGAGATCTGAGGGACCCTTCACTGTGCAGAGTAAAACCCCAGTGTAAACTATTTTCCTCTTATTCTCTTGTGTGATTCAAGAGAGCAGCCACCTCAGAAAATGCCATACCACTGAGCAGATTATATTTGGGACATGAGTGCTATACAGTCTCTTTTTTTTCCCCCCAAGAAGGACGGACATAATAGAATTCACGTTGCTGTTTCCCAATGGAGTGCCAGAGGCCACACTTTTCCTCCAGCTTGGAGAGGGCTGGTTAGATGACTGATACAGGGCAGTTTGGTGACATTCAGTCTAGAGGGCACTTGATGGTAGGGGAAAGAAAAGAGGAGTTTCTAATAGAAGAATTAGAAGTCGGAGAATCTGAGGGCCAGATTTGTACAGCAATGGAGCTGAAAATCCAAGCAGCTCCAGGACAAACGCAATAGCCTCTACCCTGCATTTTCTTCTCCATCAGACAGTCACCAGACGAGAAGTAACATGCTCTTGGCTGATAAATGTTGAACTGTAGGCGGGAACTGTATAATCGCTTACATTTGTTTGATCTGATTTTCTACAAGCACCAAGACGCTTGGAAAGCCCAGATCCTTTGGAGACACAAGACAGCAAGTGCGTACAGCAAAATACAGAGAGAGGACAATCTCTAATGGGAGGCCGATGTCTCCCACCTCTCCTAGCAGCACCCACCTGCTTCCGATCATATGATAAGGGGTTAATCGGAATGGGGGCAAAACTGAGAGGGAATAGCAAAATAGTACATGCTTGTTCTAGGAGAAGAAACTCTGTGTTTTCCTGTCAGCCTTCAGACATCCATTTTTGGAGCTAGGCTGGAGATGCTCATGATCGCTCTTTCAGGATGCCTTGTTAGAAATCATAAGGTTCAGAAATTCTCCCAAGATTTCTCATCCAAAAATTTTCTATCCCCTCTTGATGATCAAGATGCTAATGGCTCTAATGGCTTATTACTAAGCACATAAGTACTCAGTGTCAATTCCTTTTTTCCTTCACTGTCTTGCCTGTGCACCCAGGCAAATCTTCTAAGGGCCCAATGTCTTCATTACTTCCTGGTCTCTGTCTTTGTCACTGTGCCCGCCCTACTGCTGCCACAAGTGCCCACATATTCTATCGCAGCCAGGATATTTACTATTGAAAAAAATCTGTGTATAAGTGGACCTGCAAAGTTCAAACCTGTTACTCCAGATCAAGTATAATGGAAGTGTACTGACAGACTGCCTTGGATAAGACAGTTGACAGTTCATTGTTTCACCAGTCATATTTGTTTGCCAAAATGGAATTGTGCTCAAAACAACTTACACTTGCTCAGGTGAAATTTGTATACTCATTACTAAACATTTCACAGGAATCATCTCTTTAATTTTAGCTAAACATTGACTTACTGGGAATATGACACAGGATGAGAGTTTTGAAGAGAGGAAGCAGCAAGAAATGAGGACGAGGTTTGAGATAAACAAGAGGATTTGGAGGTTGATCTGACATTGTCGACGAAAAATTAGTTGATTTAAAAGAAATGGAAACTTTTATTCTAGCCAAATTGAAGATTGTAACCTGGGAACAGCATCTCAGAAAGCTCTGAGAACGATTCTGCCCATTAGAAGTCAAAGGCACAGTTGTATAAGCTTTTTGAAACAGAGGGCTGTACATTAAATGATGTATTATTGACAATTTACGCAGTCCACATCTAAACGTCGTTGTGGCCCCTTACAAGATTAAGAAAGAATGTTATCTCTCTTTTTTTTTTTTTTTTTTTCTGTACGCGGGCCTCTCCCGTTGCGGAGCACAGGCTCTGGACACGCAGGCTCAGCGACCATGGCTCACGGGCCCAGCCGCTCTGCGGCATGTGGGATCTTCCCGGACCGGGGCATGAACCTGTGTCCCCTGCATCGGCAGGTGGACTCTCAACCACTGCACCACCAGAGAAGCCCAGAATGTTATCTTTTAAGGAGCTGTTGATGCTGGGAGAATGTTGCTCTTTATGGTTGAGCAGGTATTCCTGCTGATGGGGGAGGTTTGGTGGATGCATAATGTAGGTACACAATGCACAGCAGAGGGGAGAGAGAAGGTCAAAGGACAGAGAACATTTTTCTGTGTTTTAAATTTTTCTTGTCTTGCCATAAAATATAAATTTTATTTCACAATATAAAGAACATGACAAAAAAACTGAATTTCAGTAAAAATGATTTCATTGCAAACCTACTTCATCTTAACAGGCAGTTTCTCTTAAATTCCTAAAGGATATTCGTGTAACAAAGGCTCTAAATGATTTTAGGGGTCAGCTCCCTGTCCATATGCATCGAGGGTGGTACTCTTAAACTGGTTTGGGAAAAAGGTTCCAAATATCAATCTCTATTATGCTTTTTTTTTTCTTAAGCCAGTCTGTTCACTGAGGTCGTATATTACCTCCATTATAAAAAATTGACTTGCTGAAGGTACCACAACTGGCAGATGGTACAGCCAAGGTCTTAACTATGATGACACCTGCCTCTATGAGAAGTAATGTTATCTGCTGATAGAGGTTTAACTTTTTCATCTTGACCAGAAGATCACTAGCTGTTTGATTTGGACACCACTTTTTTTTTTTTTTTAAGAAAAAGTAGTGCTGATGTTCTGAGTGCCTTTGTTTCTTTTAATTATTTTTTTGCTTTTGATTAAATCAGTTTTGATGAGTTGAAATCAAAGCCTCTGTACTACTGTTCTATGAAATCATTTTTTCAGAGGTAAGAAAGAAATGAACTGCAGAAACTTACCCCATACCATGTGGGCCCCATCTTTCAATCCTGTGCAACTAAAGTGAATCTGCTTCCCAGGAAGTACAGAAACTTCAGTGAACAATGCTACCGGAGCTCTTTTTTTTTTTTTTTAAACATCTTTAGTGGAGTATAATTGCCCCACAATGCTGTGCCAGTCTCCACTGCACAACAAAGTGAATCAGCCACATGTATGCATATCCCCTCCCTCTTGCATCTCCTTCCCAAACTCCCTATCCCACCCCTCTAGGTGGTCACAAAGCACTGAGCTGATCTCCCTGTACTATGCAGCTGCTTCCCACTAGCTATCTATTTTACATTTGGTAGTGTATATATGTCAATGCCACTCTCTCACTTCGTCCCAGCTTACCCTTCCCCACCCGTGTCCTCAAGCCCATTCTCTACATCTGCGTCTTTATTCCTGTCCTGCCCCTAGGTTCGTCAGAACCTTTTTTTAGATTCCATATATATGTGTTAGCATATGGTATTTGTTTTTCTCTTTCTGACTTACTTCACTCTGTATGACAGACTCTAGGTCCACCCACCTCACTACAAATAACTCAGTTTCATTTCTTTTTATGGCTGAGTAATATTCCATTGTATGTATGTGCCACATCTTTATCCATTCATCTGTTGATGGACACTTAAGTGGCTTCCATGTCCTGGCTATTGTAAATACTGCTGCAGTGAACACTGTGGTACATGTCTCTTTGAATTACGGTATTCTCAGGGTATATGCCCAGTAATGGGATTACTGGGTCATATGGTAGTTCTATTTTTAGTTTAAGAAACCTCCATATTGTTCTCCATAGTGGCTGTATCAATTTACATTCCCACCAACAGTGCAAGCGGGTTCCTTTTTCTCCACACCCTCTCCAGCATTTATTGTTTGTAGATTTTTTGATGATGGCCATTCTGACTGGTGTGAGGTGATACTTCATTGTAGTTTGATTTGCATTTCTCTAATGATTAGTGATGTTGAACATCCTTTCATGTGTTTGTTGGCAATCTGTATATCTTCTTTGGAGAAATGTCTATTTAGGTCGTCTGCCCATTTTTGGATTGGGTTCTTTGTTTTTGTGATATTGAGCTTCATGAGCTGGTTGTATATTTTGGAGATTAATCCTTTGTCAGTTGTTTCATTTGCAAATATTTTCTCCCATTCTGAGGGCTGTCTTTTCGTCTTGTTTATGGTTTCCTTTGCTGTACAAAAGCTTTTAAGTTTCATTAGGTCCCATTTGTTTTTATTTCCACTTCTCTAGGAGGTGGGTCAAAAAGGATATTGCTGTGATCTGTCACAGAGGAAAAACGTAGGCAGAACACTCTAAGAGTTTTATAGTGTCTGACCTTACATGTAGGTCTTTAATCCATTTTGGGTTTATTTTTGTGTACGGTGTTAGGAACTGTTCTAATTTCATTCTTTTACATGTAGCTGTCCAGTTTTCCCAGCACCACTTATTGAAGAGGCTGTGTTTTCTCCATTGTATACTCTTGCCTCCTTTATCAAAGCTGAGGTGACCATATGTGTGTGGATTTATCTCTGGGCTTTCTGTCCTGTTCCATTTCTATTTTTGTGCCAGTACCATACTGTCTTGATTAGCTTTGTAGTATAGTCTACTACAAAGGTGGCAACCTTGTCTTTTTCCTGATCTTAGAGGAAATGTTTTCAGTTTTTCACCATTAAGAATGATATTGGCTGTGGGTTTGTCATATATGACCTTTATTATGTTGAGGTAGTTTCTGTCTATGCCCAATTTCTGGAGAGTTTTTATCATAAATGGTTGAATTTTGTTGAAAGATTTTTCTGCATCTATTGAGATTATCATAGAGCTTTTATCCTTCAGTTTGTTAATATGCTGTATAACATTGACTGATTTGAGTATATTGAAGAATCCTTGCGTTCCTGGGATAAACACCACTTGATCATGTTGTATGATCCTTTTAATGTGTTGTTGGATTCTGTTTGTTAGTATTTTGTTAAGGATTTTTGCATCAATGTTCATCAGTGATATTGGCCTGTAGTTTTCTTTTTTTGTGATATCTTTGTCTGGTTTTGCTATCAGGGTGATGGTGGCCTTGTAGAATGAGTTTGGGAGTGTTCCTTCCTCTGCAATTTTTTGGAAGAATTTGAGAAGGATGGGTGTTAGCTCTTCTCTAAATGTTTGACAGAATTCACCTGTGAAGCCATCTGGTCCTGGGCTTTTGTTTGTTGGAAGATTTTTA
Source organism: Hyperoodon ampullatus (assembly GCF_949752795.1). NCBI lineage: Eukaryota > Metazoa > Chordata > Mammalia > Artiodactyla > Ziphiidae > Hyperoodon > Hyperoodon ampullatus. The sequence goes on along the minus strand of NC_136914.1, from coordinate 193,494,231 downwards.
ATCACAGTTTCAGTTTCAGTGCTTGTGATTGGTCTGTTTATATTTTCTATTTCTTCCTGGTTCAGTCTGGGAAGGTTGTGCTTTTCTAAGAATCCTTCCATTTCTTCCAGGTTGCCCATTTTATTGCCATATAGTTGCTTGTAGTAAGCCCATGATCCTTTGTATTTCTGCAGTGTCAGTTGTTACTTCTGCTTTTTCATTTCTAATTCTATTGATTTGAGTCTTCTCCCTTTTTTTCTTGATGAGTCTGGCTAATGGTTTATCAATTCTGTTTATCTTCTCAAAGAACCAGCTTTTAGTTTTATTGATCTTTGCTGTTGTTTCCTTCATTTCTTTTTCATTTATTTCTGATCTGATCTTTATGATTTCTTTCCTTCTGCTAACTTTGGGTTTTTTTGGTTCTTCTTTGTCTAATTGCTTTAGGTGTAAGGTTAGTTTGTTTATGTGAGATGTTTCTTGTTCCTTGAGGTAGCATTGTATTGCTATAAACTTCCCTCTTAGAATTCTTTTGCCGCATCCCATAGGTTTTGGGTCTCTGTGTTTTCCTTATCATTTGTTTCTAGGTATAGTTTGATTTCCTCTTTGATTTCTGCAGTGATCTCTTGGTTATTTAGTAACATATTGTTTAGCCTCCATGTGTTTGTATTTCTTACAGATTTTTTCCTGTAATTGATAGCTAGTCTCATAGTGTTGAGGTTGGAAAAGATACTTGATATGATTTCAATTTTCTTAAATTTACCAAGGATTGATCTGTGACCCAAGATATGATCTATCCTGGAGAATGTTCCATGAGCACTTGAGAAGAAAGTGTATTCTGTTGTTTTTGGATGGAACGTCCTATAAGCATCAATTAAGTCCATCTTGTCTAATGTGTCATTTAAAGCTTCTGTTTCCTAATTCATTTTCATTTTGGATGATCTGTCCATTGGTGAAAGTGGGGTTTTAATGTCCCCTACTATTATTGTGTTACTGTCGATTTCCCTTTATGACTGTTAGGAGCACCTCAGTACATAAGGCAAATGCTATGTTGGGTGCATAAATATTTACAATTGTTATATCTTCTTCTTGGATCGATCCCTTGATCATTATGTAGTGTCCTTCTTTGTCTCTTGTAATAGTCTTTATTTTAAAGTCTCTTTTTTTCTGATATGAGAATTGCTATTCCAGCTTTCTTTTGATTTCCCTTTGCATGGAATATCTTTTCCATCCCCTCACTTTCAGTCCTATGTGTCCCTAGGTATGAAGTGGGTCTCTTGTAGACAGCATATATACAGGTCTTGTTTTTGCATCCATTCAGCCAGTCTATGTCTTTTGGTTGGAGCATTTAATCCATTTACCTTTAAGGTAGTTATTGATATGTATGTTCCTATTACCATTTTCTTAATTGTTTTGGATTTGTTTTTGTAGGCCTTTTCCTTCTCTGTGTTTCCTGCCTAGGAAAGTTCCTTTAGCATTTGTTGTAAAGCTGGTTTTGTGGTGCTGAATTATCTTACCTTTGCTTGTCTGTAAAGGTTTTAATTTCTCTGTCAAATCTGAATGAGATCCTTGCTGGGTAGAGTAATCTTGGTTGTAAGGTTTTTCTGTTTCATCACTCTAAATATGTCCTGCCACTCCCTTCTGGCTTGCAGGGTTTCTGCTGAAAGATCAGCTGTTAACCTTATGGGGATTCTCTTGTATGTTATTTGTTGCTTTCCCCTTACTGCTTTTAATATTTTTTCTTTGTATTTAAATTTTGATAGTTTGATTAATGTGTCTTGGTGTGTTTCTCCTTGGATTTATCCTGTATGGGACTCTGCACTTCCTGGACTTGATTGACTATTTCCTTTCCCATGGTAGGGAAATTTCCAACTGTAATCTCTTCAAATATTTTGTCAGAGCCTTTGTTTTTCTCTTCTTCTTCTGGAATCCCTATAATTCGAATGTTGGTGCATTTAATGTTGTCCCAGAGGTCTCTGAGCCTGTCCTCAATTCTTTTCATTCATTCTTCTTTGTTCTGCTCTGTGGTAGTTATTTTCCACTGTTTTATCTTCCAGGTCATTTATCCATTCTTCTGCCTCAGTTATTCTGCTATTGATTCCTTCTAGAGAAATTTAAATTCCATTTATTGTGTTGTTCATCATTGTTTGTTTGCTATTTAGTTTTTCTAGGTCCTTGTTAAACGTTTCTTGTATTTCTTCCATTCTATTTCCATGATTGTGGATCATCTTTACTATCATTACTCTGAATTCATTTTTAGGTGAACTGCCTATTTCCTCTTCATTTGTTTGGTCTGGTGGGTGTTTTCCTTGCTCCTTCATCTGCTGCATATTTCTGTCTTCTCATTTTGCTTATCTTACTGTGTTTGGGGTCTCCATTTCACAGGCTGCAGGTTCATAGTTCCTGTTATTTCTGGTGTCTGCCTCCAGTGGGTGAGGTTTGTTCAGTGGCTTGTGCAGGCTTCCTGGTGGAGATGACTGGTGCCTGTATTCTGGTGGGTGGGACTGGATCTTATCTATCTTGTGGGCAGGGCCATGTCCGGTGGTGTGTTTTGGCGTGTCTGAACTTAGTATGATTTTAGGCAGCCTCTCTGCTAATGGGTGGGATTGTGTTCCTGTCTTGATAGTTGTTTGGCATGGGGTGTCCAACACTGGAGGTTGCTGGCCATTGGGTGGAGCTGGGTTTTAGTGTTGAAACAGATCTCTGGGAGAGCTCTTGCTGTTTGATATTACCTGGGGCTGGGAGGTCTCTGGTGGTGCAGTATCTTGAACTCAGCTCCCCCCACCCAGAGGTTCAGGCCTGGCACCAGGCTGGAACACCAAAACCCTGTCAGCCACACGACCAGGAAACCAGATGTTTCCCAAAGGTCCCCATTGATGGTTTCTCTTGTGAAATCCGAAGTCCTCTGGATGTGGTTCTGTAATTAATTGATTGTACTAGATTACCAGTTTATTACACAAGAATATAACTTGGGAACAGCCAGATGGAAGAGTTGCATAGAGAAACGAATGTGGGGTGGGTCACAAAGCATCCATGCTCTTTCCAGGTGCCCCACTCTTCCCACATCTCCACATGTTCACTACCAGGGCTCTTTAAAGACAGGACTCTGAGCCTGATTATCTCAAGATTTTATCCAGTGGTAAAGCCCCATTTTATGACATACTGGCTTCAGTTTATAAAACACAATTATTTTTTATTTCCGTTACTCTAGGAGGTGGGTCAAAAAAGATCTTGCTGTGGTTTATGTCAGAGTGATTTTCCTACATTTTCCTCTAAGGGTTTTATAGTGTCTGGTCTTACATTTAGGTTTTTTTTTTTTTTTTTTTGCGTTACGTGGGCCTCTCACTGTTGTGGCCTCTCCCATTGCAGAGCACAGGCTCCAGATGCGCAGGCTCAGCAGCCATGGCTCACGGGCCCAGCCACTCCACGACATGTGGGATCTTCCCAGACCGGGGCACAAACCCGTGTCCCCTGCATCGGCAGGTGGACTCTCAACCACTGCACCACCAGGGAAGCCCCTTACATTTAGGTCTTTAATCCATTTGGAATTTATTTTTGTGTATGGTGTTAGGGAGTGTTCTAATATCATTCTTTTACATGTAGCTGTCCAGTTTTCCAGCACCACTTATTGAGGAGGCTGTCTGTTCTCCATTGTATGTTCTTTCCTCCCTCATCGTAAATTAGGTGACCATATGTGTGTGGGTTTATCTCTGGGATTTCTATCCTGTACCATTGACCTATATTTCTGTTTTTGTGCCAGAACCCTACTGTCTTGATTACTGTAGCTTTGTGGTATAGTTTGAAGTCAGGGAGCCTGATTCCCCCAACTCCATTTCTCTTAAGATTGCTTTGGCTATTCAGGGTCTTTTGTATTTCCATACAAATTGTAAAATTTTTTGTTCTAATTCTGTGAAGAATGCCATTGGTAGTTTGATAAGGATTGCATTGAATCTTTAGATAGCTTTGGGTAGTATAGTCATTTTCACAATGTTGATTCTTCCAATCCAAGAACATGGTATATCTCTCCATGTGTTTGTGTCATCTTTGATTTCTTTCATCAGTGTCTTATAGTTTTCTGAGTACAAGTCTTTCACCTCCTTAGGCAGGTTTATTCCTAACTATTTTATCCTTTTTGTTGTGATGGTAGATGGGATTGTTTCCTTAATATCTTTTTTTGATTTTTCATTGTTTGTGTATAGGATTGCCAGAGATTTCTGTGCATTAATTTTGTATCCTGAAAGTTTACCAAAATCATTAATTAGTTGTCATTTTCTGGTGGCATCTTTAGGATTTTCTCTGTATAGTATGTCATCCACAAACAGTGACAGTTCAACTTCTTTTCTAATTTGTACTCCTTTTATTTTTCTAAACAAATGGGACTTAATTAAACTTCAAAGCTTTTGCACAGCAAAGGAAACCATAAACAAGACAAAAAGACAACCCTCAGAATGGGAGAAAATATTTGCAAATGAAACAACAGACAAAAGATTAATCTCCAAAATATAAAAACAGCTTATGGAGCTCAACAGCAAAAAAAACAACCCAATCCAAAAGTGGGCAGAAGACCTAAACAGACATTTCTCCAAAGAAAATATACAGATTGCCAACAAACACATGAAAGGATGCTCAACATCACTAATCATTAGAGAAAAGCAATAAAAACTACAAAGATGTATCGCCTCACACCGGTTAGAATGGGCGTCATCAAAAAATCTACAAACAACAAATGCTGGAGAGGGTGTGGAGAAAAGGGAACCCTCTTGCACTACTGGTGGGAATGTAAATTGATACAGCCACTATAGAAAATGGTATGGAGGTTCCTTAAAAAACTAAAAATACTGCTACCATATGACCCAGTAATCCCATTACTGGGCATATACCCTGAGAAAACCATAATTCAAAAAGAGACATGTACCACGGTGTTCATTGCAGCAGTATTTACAATAGCCAGGACATGGAAGCCACTTAAGTGTCCATCAACAGATGAATGGATAAAGAAGATGTGGCACATACATACAATGGAATATTACTCAGCCATAAAAAGAAACGAAACTGAGTTATTTGTAGTGAGGTGGGTGGACCTAGAGTCTGTCATACAGAGTGAAGTAAGTCAGAAAGAGAAAAACAAATACCATATGCTAACATATATATGGAATGAAAAAGAAAAAAAAAACATGGTACTGATGAACCTAGTTGCAGGGCAGGAATAAAGATGTAGACATAGAGAATGGACTTGAGGACATGGGGTTGGAGGGGGAAGCTGGGGTGAAGTGAGTGGCATTGACATTTATATACTACCAAATGTAAAATAGATAGCTAGTGGGAATCAGCTGCATAGTATAGGGAGATCAGCTCAGTGCTTTGCGGTGACCTAGAGGGGTGGGATACATATGATGGGAGGGAGGCTCAAGAGGGAGGGGATATGTGGACATATGTATGCATATGGGTGATTCACTTTGGTGTACAACAGAAACTAACATGGTATTGTGAAACAATTATACTCCAATAAAGATCTATTAAAAAAAAACAATTACTGTGAGAAATAGTGGAAAGGGGGAGTTTTCTTAGGTGGAAAATACTTTGAAGTTAGTAGTAGTAAAATATGCGGTTGAAGTGCTGTTGCTTTGGGTCATCCCTGTTACTTTATCTATTGTACATAGAATTTTTTACCCAAACGAGGATATGTCTTTATATGTGAAGATCCTTCACAACAGAATGTCAACGTTAGTCTTTGGAACTGATAACTGAGACAACACACATTTTCTCTTGGAGGCAGTTGACCACAGTCATCCACCCGGAAAACCCAGAAAGAGTTGACAGGAAAGCAGAAAAGAAGTGAAATTCTGCTATACTTTGCTTGTGGTTGATGATGGCCTTATTTTCAGCAGGAACAAATCAGGATTATAAAGCAACAGATCTGTCTGAGAATCCAGATCTCAGTCCCATCAGTCTAGGCCTAGGTCTAGTATGGACGGTAGCCGAGGAGGATATCTCTGCCCTCAATCTGGAGACTTCTAAGTAATTCTAGTGGGCTTGAGGTGGCTTGAATATGACCTTTACTGAGAGCCTGGCTGGTTTGATGAATAGGCTGCTTTTTATCTTGTGGGAATTGGGGCTTGTGGCCAGGAACTTTCTTGTGGATGTTCTACGCCAAGACACAGGTCTGGCCGATCATGGTTCTCCGTTCTCATGACCACAGTAATGTGTTCACTGTGAGACAGACAAGTAGTGAAGGCCAGTCACTGAGGTTGGGGGATGGCGTCCTGTTATTGGCAGCCCCGATCAAGAATGCATGATTTTCCTGAGAGAAGAACATTAGCCAAGGAAAGAGGTGGTGCTAGGCAGACACAAATGGCAGGTCCCCACTCTAGGGGAAGTGGGATGACAAATGTGAGCCAGGAGAGGGGAAGAGAGAATGAGATTTCGGTTAAAGCAAAAGTAGAAGGGGGCCAGTCTGCAAGTGAAAAAATAATTCACCCAACAGTGCTTGTATTATGGGGGTGAGGGGTAATTTTTAGGTAATGATCACTTTTTAAATTATATAATTTTGTGGTATTTACATTTCCTGCCACACTTAGATATTTTTAAGATCAGAAAAACATACTAATTTCAGAAATATTTAGTGTCTACCTATGCATCTAGCATTTGAGATATAATGGTGAATAAGATAGACATAGCCCAAGGAACTTACTGCAGAAGACTTAAAGGGGATTTCTACCAGGCAACCCAGAAAGCTTGATGCTCTTCTGTGGAATAGGTGAGGTGCGTGCAGTTTGGACTTAAGAGTTGGCACTTCCCTGGTGGCACAGTTAAGAATCTGCCTGCCAGTTCAGGGGACATAGTTTTGAGCCCTGGTCCGGGAAGATCTCACATGTTGCAGAGCAGCTAAGTCCATGTGCTACAACTACTGAGCCTGTGCTCTAGAGCTCGTGAGCCACAACTACTGAGCCCTCGTGCCACAACTACTGAAGCCCGTGTGCCTAGAACCCGTGCTCCTCAACAAGAGAAGCCACCGCAATGAGAAGCCTGCGCACCGCAATGAAGAGTAGCCCCAGCACGACACAACTAGAGAAAGCCCGCGCGCAGCAATGAAGACCCAATGCAGCCAAAAATAAATAAATTTATTTTTTAAAAGTTAAATTGTATAACATGCCTAGTGCAGCATGCAGGTGTCCAAAAGACGTTATACAATAAATGCTAGCTCCCTTTCCTTTCCCTTACATTTTCAAAATTCTTTGGACGTTAGTCATTCTTGAATTAAAAAACAAGTACTTAATTACCAGGAAAATTATCTTTTGGAGGATCAGTGATATTGCTTCTGTTTCTTAAGATAGAATTGAATTCATTAAACACACTTAGAAAATGATCTATGAGGAAGCGGAAAGTATTTTCTTCCTCAAAGGTTCAAGGACTTGGAGAAAAACAAAGGTGGAGAAGAGAAGAGTTAAGGTTGTCCTAGGTCCAGGCAAGAGAATGTACATGAGACTAGAAGCAGCATGTGGAATTTCTGTTGCGCGTAATTGATTTGGCAGCTTCTCTAAAGCTCATACCAAACTTCACTACACTAATAGTGTCTTTTGTATCAAAAATCATTATTGAGGGTAATGTCCTAAAAGCTCATGCCTGAACAAAATCATAAGAAATTCTGCAGGATCATGTCTCGCTTGCATTTCAGAGTGAGTTAGGTGCCAAGGTGGGGTCACTACCCACGTGGAGGCTCTAGGAATAAACTAAACCAGGAGAGGGTGTTAACAATTGAGAGGCAGGGGCAGAGCTCTGGTGGGAAAACGAAAGGCATGAGGCAAATCCAAAGTTAAAAAGAGGATAGAGAGGAGAGTTAGGGGCATCCTGAAGTCAGTCTAGTAGCATGGCTGGGGCAGCTAGTTCAGTTCTCAGAGTCTGTGTGGGCACCAGAGAACGCCCAGGGTATGCTTGAGAAGACCATATTCCAGTGGTTCAAAGCTGCACTGTCCAACTCAGTGCCTGGGAATGAAGAAGGCATTGGGCCTGGGGGAGATAACTTTATTTTCACAGAGAAATTCAGCAAGACCATTAAAAGAGAATTAGAAAAATGCCTTGCCTGCAGTGTAGAAAATAAACCGGACTAGAGCAAGCCTAGAAGTATCTAAAAGAAGTGTTTCTCCCTCATACATACTCCTTATAAGGAAGACAATGCAACCACTTTTCTGCCTTCCAGGCTTGAGGACCACAAGTTCTTCTCTTTCAGAAAGTCCTAATTATTTTCTCATAAAGTTTCTATCAGCTGCCAGATTTTAGGATTCTTGTTTGGAGAATGCTGGAAGCAGTGTGTTTTTGCTTTGTGAACTGTGAGTTCCCAAGTCCAGTTCAAGGACATGCCTAAACATCCCTGTATTTTATTTCTAAAACAGTGATTCTGTAACATAAACATGCTTTGGCACCCAGTTTCATGCCATTATGGCAAAGGTACTGGAAAGGAAACGTGATCTTTCTTAACCTCTTTCTCACACAGATGTTCTCTCTGTACCCTTGACTCTGGCTCTGCGACAAGTGTATATGCTTGTGAGGATTAAATCATGAAGTATTTCACCTAAATCCTGACACATAGTTAATCAACAAATGCTAGTTTAGCTGTCAGTTGTAATCAGCCACATCAGCGTCATTATTCTCACCAGCTGGATGCAAGTCTAGCATGCAAACATCATAATAGTGAAGAATATTTCTTGAACCTACCCTTTCTATGTGGTGGAAAGTATATGGGGGGTGCTCCCATCTTGGGGGAGTGCTCATTGAAAGTACCCCTTGGAGGTATTCTGGAGAATTCTGATAGCACTGCCCTTGATTTGGCATTATTACAAAAGATAGATTAGCTTGCATTCCAGGGACAAAACCAGGGTGATGTATGGACTTTGGTTAGTGATTGGGTTAAGGCTGGTACTTCTACAGCTTTGTATTAAACCACTTTTTTTTTAACGTCTTTATTGGAGTTTAATTGCTTTACACTGGTGTGTTAGCTTCTGTTGTATAACAAAGTGAATCAGTTATACATATACATATATCCCCATATCTCCTCCCTCTTGCATCTCCCTCCCACCCTCCCTATCCCACCCCTCTAACCACATTTTTACCTCTTTACCCTGTTTCAGCTGCACTGATCTCCTTTGAGTTCCTTTAGTTTACAGGTCCTTTCCTCCCTTGGTACATCCTCTGCACTTGCCCTCAGTCTGGACTGTCCTGCCTCCAGCTCTTCACATGGCTGCCTGGCCCTTCTCATCTATCAGGTGTCAGTTTACTTTCCCTCCTCAACCAGGTCTTCCCTGAAAATCTCACCTAAGCTTGTCTCTATCCTCTGTCACAGGATTCTCTCTACCACATTCATAGCACTTTTCTGAATTTGTAATTCAATATGTGTACTGCTTATTAAAAATCTGTATTTACTATAATGTTTAATACAATGCTGATATTAAATATAAGTATTGCATATTGAATATTTTCAGCTGAAGGAGTTTGAGAAAATGGCAGAGGCAGGAAGGTCACTGACCTTCTCCCCCCATCCCCTCTTTCCCTTCTCCCCTGAAGTAGGTCATAAAACCCTTGTGTGAGGATTGACTTCCCTATAACCTCCCTATAACATCCATATCTACAAAGACAAAGGGACGCCCCAGGGGAATCCAAAGAGACTTCCCTAAGTTTCCCCTTGTCTGCTACACTTACCTCATACTCTTGGCCCTATCATATTTCTCTGTGCCTGTCCATTCTTCATCAACCCTAGCATAAAAATACCCCATTTAACCCTTGCTTCAGGTCTTCAGTTCCTTATGAAGGTTCTCACTCATAAAACTTAAATAAATTTTATACTTAAATAATGTAAGCTTTTCTTCTATTAATCTTTGTCAGACCCAGCCAGGAACCCTAAAAGGGTTGAGGAAAACTTTTTCTTCCCCTACAGTACCATAAACTGAGTGGCTTACAAACAACAGAAATTTTTGTTTTGGAGACTTGAAGTCTGAGATCTGGGTGCCAGCACAGTCACGTTCTCATAAGACCCCTTTTTGGGTAGTTGACTGCTTGTGTCCCCACGTGGTGGAGAGCAGAGAGCAACAAGCTCTCAGGACTTTTATAAGAGCACTAATCCCATTCACGTGGATTCCACTCTCATGAATTCATCTAATCCTAGCTACTTTGCAACGGACCCAACTCCTAATACCATCACACGGGAGGGTAAGCTTTCTGACATGAATTTTGGGGGGACACAAGCATTCAACCCATAACACACTATCTTTTTAGAGGGCAAAAATGAGAGCAGCTTCCTCAGTGGGGGAGTAATCAGATGATTTGGCCACCTGGCAGTCTGGATTTTAGTGCTGGCTATTTAAAGGAGTTGTCTGGGAAAGCCAAGTGATCAGTTCCTGAGGATCTTGCAGCCCATGGGAGGTTAGAGCATCTTCTACTGGAAAGGGAAGCCCCTGGTACCATAAGGAGTTAAGTTCATGTGTAACCCCTTCTGGGGAAGCAGACTCTTGTCTCAATTTGCTCATTGTCCAAACAACCTAGAATGAGCTCCCTGGATCACTTTTGGTTGATTCTGCTCATTGCATCAATGTATTAGAGTAACTGGGATATAAAATATTACACAAATATTTTTCCAATACATGAAACCACTAATGAAGGAGCCTGGAGACTGCATGGAAATTAGAGTTTTAGATTACTCATAAACCAACAACGTATTATTCCAGAGTATCCACTAAGTATGGATCCTAATTTATATCTCTGCAGGAAGATCTGCTTATGGCACATAGCCTGAACATGATGGAATTTCATGGTTTCCTGGGAACTCATGGTGTGACAATCTCTTTTCCCCAGGGATCGGGAGGCATCCTGGAAGCCATGTTATGATACGGAATCTAGAGAAGTAGGGCCTTGAGATATTTGGCCCAAAGTATCCACACTTCCCAGAATGCATATGATGAAAAGGATGTGTCGAAGACCTCATTTACTTTCTGAATATTGCCTCTTTGGCCCTTAGAATCCACATGGCTTCCAGATCCTCTCAGGGCTGGCAGGATTTGTAGATAAGGCATGCTTTGCCTAAGGGCACCTCAGAAATGGTTTTTCTATTATGGCTCATCTCACCATTAACTAAGATACCTCCAGGATCACTGGAAACTTGGAGATGCATAGAATCCTTTCACCCTCAGCTCAGCCTCCTAAAGACAAAACAGCAGAGCTTCCCAGAGCCAATGATAGGATACTGCCAAGTTAGCACTTAGGGGGAACAGGAGATGGGGAGCCAGGGAACTAGAAAGACATGGGAGATAAGTATCCATGGTGAGGGAGGGGAGTAGAGAGGAGGGAGTAGGGGAGTGCATTTAGCCAAGGGGAGGGATTTCTAAGGAGGAGACACCAATTCTAGCCAACATGAACAAAAGGAGGAAGAGACGGGTGTTTCATGAACAGAAATGGCTGAAAATAGGAATTAGTCATTCAGCCGGGACTCTCTCCAGTTCATTCTCTGTACATCCTTTTTTCATTCTCCTCTCTTAGCTCATTAGCTTTCTCTACTTCCTAGTCTGCATGGAGGAGTAGGATTGTCCCGTGGTGACTTAATTTTTGGTTTTTAACTTAACACTTCAAGCTACAGCTGAGACTGCCTAGCTCTTTAACTTGCTCTTCAGATCCCTTCAGTAGGATAGATGACTCGTCCACATTGGGTCAGAGGTCCAACTCCAGTCCAATCACAAAAGGTTAGAGATCTGGCTCATGTAGTAAACAGCTCCTAAAAGTCCATCCCTGTGGGTGGGCAATTGGGGTGTGGGGGGGTTGGTGGGGAATACTGGGGCTCATCAAGCCCTGGGCATCTACCTCTAAGAGTGTCATTTCAGGCAGGAGACAGACTTCTGCAGGGGTTGGGGTAGGAAAGGAGGGGAACAAGAGGGAACTTGATAGATATGAGCTGGTATGCTCCCCAAGTTCTAGCTGTCTTTATTTATCACCTGTTTTTTATAAGAGTTAGTCTTTGAGTGAAACTTTCCTTGAGACTAGGAGTAGGAAGCAACTGGAAATGGCTGGCTAGGGTGAAAAAGCTGGAGTAAGAGACTGGACAAGAGTTTCTTCCCCCCCCCACTTTTTTAAAGCTACTTTATTGAGGTATGAGTGACATAGAAAAAGCTGTACAGATTTTTAAAAATTTATTTATTTTATTTATTTTTGGTTGCATTGGGTCTTCGTTTCTGTGTGTGCGCTTACTCTAGTTGCGGTGAGCAAGGCCTACTCTTCATTGTGGTGCGTGGGCTACTCATTGCGGTGGCTTCCCTTGTTGCAGGGTACGGGCTCTAGGCACATGGGCTCAGTAGTTGTGGCTCATGGGCTTAGTTACTCCGTAGCATGTGGGAACTTCCTGGACCGGGGCATGAACCCGTGTCTTCGGCATTGGCAGGCGGATTCTTAACCACAGTGCCACCAGGGAAGTCCTGTACAGATTTAATCTACACAACTTGATGAATGTAGAGAGAAGTATATACCTCTGAAACCATCACCACAATCTGTGCCATAAACGCATCCATCACCTCCGAAAGTTGCTTCCCACCCTCTTATTTTGTGATAAAAACATCTAAAATAAGGATTACCCTGTTAGTAATTTTTTTGTAATACAACACAGTATTGTTAATTATCTGACGGCATTTTCTGATATAGATTCCTTTACTGGTTTAGGCCAGGACATGGTTTTAGACTGCCCTGTGTACCCTTTTTCATCCTTTCCTATCCTCTGTGACCAAAAGAACACACTTGAAGATGGTTTGGGTGGGATTAGAATTGTCTTCCCAGAAATAGAAATTGTTCCTTCAGGAGCTTGAATGCGATCTTTCTCCTGACCTCATTAAGGATGGGCTGAGCCGACCATGTTAGGCGAATCCTGGAGTTACATGGGACTTTCTTTAATCTCCTGGCCCTGAGTCTTTTCTACATAAAACTTTATTTTATCCTTTATTCTGTGACATTTGCTTTGGCTATTATCTCCAGAAGTTAAACTACGTCAAAAGGTTTTTGAAAAATGAATGTATTGCCCTCACTGACTCATTGTCATGAGAATAGACAACTTCAAAGGCTGCAGCAGGTATTAAGACAAGGCCTTTTTATTTTTCCCCCTGAATCTAGGCTGGTGAATCTTAATCAAAATGTTCTTTTTCATAACCTCCACCCATGTTTCTGAAGTGCCTTTCAAACAATTTATTTTAGAATCTTTGTGTTTTATTTAGGTCCCTATGGACAGCACACATTAAATTTAGAGAAGTACTCTTCTTTCATGCCCTCCACAAGGCAGTTTGAATTCCTCTCCTCATACTCAAATTTCCCCAACACAGTTTTCTCCATTTCCTTGTTTAGTGTTGTTTTCCACTACGGTTTTCCCTTAAGACCTAAAGAAAATACGGAAGTAAGTGGATGTATTGGCTTGTTGGCTATTTAAGGGTGTAGGGAGTTCCCTAGAAGGTTTCATCTCTAGGAATAAAGATCCAGATGTGATGTCCACTTAATTTCTTCCTCTTAAACCATCTGAACTAGGCTTCCCTACTTTTGTGAGTAAAAAGGGGATTTATTATTAGAACAGAAAAAGATACAATAAAAAAAGAAATAGGACATATGTAAACTGTAATCATAGTGATATTTGAACTTATCTGGTACTCATCTTGGCTTTCCTCGGAGGCTCTTTCCAGCCCTTGTGGTCTGGCACTTATCCTTGGGATGCAGTCAAAGTAGGATCAGAAGTAGAGTCCCTACTGGGCAAAGTGAAGGTATCTGTTCCCCAACCTTGGATCTTGCCTGAGGAATTTGTGGGGCACTGTTTCACAGTTAGAGATGTGAAGTTTTTGAGCCCATTATTGACTAGAGAGCTTGGACCATGTTTGCCTTAAGTGGAAAATAAATTGCAATTGCAACATATTTTGGTATCACAAGCAGGAATGATGTAACAGAGGCATGTGGGTGTCAAAAGCAATCATCTTCGATGGCCAGGACATTTTTGCAAGGGAAGAAAATATATGGGAGGCACCAGGGGGCAAAATCAGAGGTGAGGTAGGCCTAAGGAAAAGTCTCAGGATGCATGGAATCTCCCTCCTCTAAGATTGCTGATTACTTTCTGTCTGATGTTGAGCTAGTTTTCCAGGTTTGATCTGGAACAAAGGAAGCTGTGATAATATTAGGCCAACATGAACATATAAAGTACGAAAGGTCTCCTTCCAAAACATCACTCATACTTCCTTAGACACCTTCCATGTTCCTCTCCCTTTTACACCTCCTTCCATAAGTTTATGGAGGTCTGTGCTTTCACCCATCCCTATCAAATATTACTCCCAAGAAAGGAGCTTATCAACTTGATTATACTGAAGACAAAAGTCTTGCCTCCCCTCTATCCCCTACCCCAGGGCATTTGTCATTCTACAGAAAAATTTAAGCCAGAGAACCACAGAACGTTAGTCTCCATATTTCAAGTTTTCTTTGGCTGCCTTTTTCTGTTTTCCATGTGCCAATATGGAAAAATCTGCCGTCTAAAGTTTTAGCTTTTTTTCTTAGCAATTAACTTCTTTGGTCTACTTTTTTTATCCCATTAGATTGCAACTAACAGTTTAATTAAAATAGACTACAAAGTTAGAATTTGATAGGTCAAAAAAAAGCCTGCTTTTACACATAGTAGCAATTATTCTACACAGCTGCCACCCTAAAGATAATGAGCGCCTCTTTACATACCTAACGCCTCTTACTGCCATATCTATCTGCTTGGTCTTGTGGGAGAGACTCAGCATCTCCTTGGGTTGTGTGGTCAGTGCCTTCTCCCAATTCCAGACCTCTCCCCTAGTGGCCTAGTATACTCTGCATTTCTAAGTAGGGAAATGTCAACAGGGCAGTGCTGTTTATAGGTAAATATTGGATAGTTCTCTCTTCTAGAAAGTGATTTGAGGGCTTCCCTGGTGGCGCAGTGGTTGAGAGTCCGCCTGCCGATGCAGGGGACATGGGTTCATGCCCTGGTCCGGGAGGATCCCACGTGCCGCGGAGTGGCTGGGCCCGTGAGCCATGGCTGCTGAGCGTGCGCGTCCGGAGCCTGTGCTCCGCAACGGGAGAGGCCACAACAGTGAGAGGCCCGCGTACAGCAAAAAAAAAAAAAAAAAAGTGATTTGAGCGTTCTATGTTATAAAGATAAAATACCAAAGAGGAGACAGGCATCCAAGATGGGTGGAGGCTGACTGATTACTAGGGTAATAGAAGGGAAGCAGCTAGATATTAATGGAAATTTAAAGGAATGATAGAATTTTCTGGTAGCTTAGTAAGTAAGGTAGAAACCAGTGGCCCTCATCTCTGGCTGCACTAAATCACCTGGTACTTCTTGAAATACTTATGCCTGGGCCACATGCTCGGGGGTACTGATTTAAGTAATCTCAGTAGAGGCCTGAGCATCTGTATTATGAAATGTACAGCCAGAGTTGAGAAATACTGATCTAGGACCAGAAGAGTCTTCAGATTTTTCAGTGTTTTCAGAAATGGCTCCTCAAACTGAGGGATATAATAAGATTGTGTCTTCTGCTATACAAATCCAGACTCTCAATGGAGGGGGTCCTAGAACCTGATTTTTTTTTGTAGAAGCCTCTCTGATACTAATTCAGATGGTTCGTGGACCATCCTTGGAAAAATACTTCAGAATGGAAAGAGAAGAGAGTGTTTCCTTTCTATATACTAATTGTTTATGATGAATATGTTTTATTTCAGCTTCATAAGGATCCTATGAGGAAAGCAATATTATCCCATTTTACAGTTAAAGAACTGGTAAAGGAGATGAAGTAACTTGTCCAACAACACAGAGCTAGGAAATAGCAAAGTCTGAAATCACTCATGACTGTTAAGTTGAAGTGCTAAGGACAAGGAAAGCTTTAACCATGAATTTGTTTTCCTACACTTTGCCATGCTTCCTGTTGGTACACTAGCTGAGCCCCAAGGGTCATCAGCTCTTGGCTCAAAGAGGATGGATGACAGGACCTGGCTGAGAAGCAGAAGCACAGCTGTTGACATAACTTGGCCCAGGCAGGGAGAGGTTCTAGGGAAGTGCTAGGGTCAGAAAGATGTTCCAGTGCTGCAAATTCTGAGAAATTGTAAGCTTGGCCAGCCTTGCATGTAAGAAAAAGACAATAGTTTTAGAGAAAATTAGAAAGGCTGACTGCTTTAATTCTTGTTTTTTCCTGTTGTCTGTCAAATGTCAACTCTCTTCATCCCCGTAAGGAAATAAGCCCTCTACCAGTAAAGAAGGTCTGAAAGCTCTCTTGACAGCCATTTTTGTCTATAAATGTAATGGACAGAAGGTCAGCACTGTCAGAGCTGTGAAGGTTTATGAATGGAGAAGGGAGTGGACTCACGGTAGTGATCTGGTCTTTGCTGAATCTGGCTTCTGAGGAGGAGAGAAGCCCATTTTCTCTTATTCATTCTCTCTCCCTCATCAGAAGGGACCATCTTCCCTGAGTTCTACACATTTTAGCCTAAAACAAATACAGCTCAGATGTGGTTCAAGGTTCTCTGTATTCTGGACTCTGTATACCACTGCCTGCTCAATACTTCCATGTGGATTCCTCAGTCAGTTAAACATGTTCGCCTTCTAGCACATTCTCAATGTCAGAGACTCACTCCATTGTCTTCCTAGTTACTCCAAGCGGAAACAGTGTCTCCCCCTCTCACCCGAGAGCTAATCTAGTGCCAAGTTCTAGGGCTATATCCTCACAAATACGTCTTGGATCTGTCTACTTCTCACTATCCTCGTTGTCACCTGCTCCTTCAAACGGCCATTATAACCCGCCTGGACCACGATAGGAGCCCTCCCTTTCACTGCTTTTCCTGCATCCATGCATGCCCCTTGGATCCATTCTTCCATTGTGTCAGATGAGTGATCTTTTCAAAATGTTAATTTTTATTTTAAACCTGTAGATTTTTAACATACTGTTGTTAGGAAAAAGATCACAACCTCTGACTTGGCTGGTCAGGCTTGGCCCCTGTCCACTTCCCCAGCTGCCTCCCCCTTGCTTTCTCAAGTCCCATTCATGCTCATCTCCTTTGGTCTCTTGAATGTTTCATATTTGTTCCTTTTTTTGGGGTCTTTGTACTAGTGTTCCTGCTGCTGGGATTCCCTCCCCTTTGCATGTTAATGCTTTCTCACTCTTCAGATCTCTACTTTAAATATTATTTCCATGGGTGTCCTTTCCTGCCCCTGCTAATCCTCCAGCAGTGCACCTGCCTTCCTACATACACCTTCCAACTGCTTATATGAGCATGCAGGGCCAGGGCAGGGGCTCAGCCTGTTCTGTCTACACTCTATCCCCATCATAACTTGAGTGACTAGCACATAGCAAGTACTCTATTTGTAAGTGAAGAAATAAAGGCATAATAAATAATGGGCATGACAACACCCACCTTCCCCTATTCCCCCCCCATTCTTTTTTTTTTTTTTTTTTTTTTTTGCAGTACGCGGGTCTCTCACTATTGTGGCCTCTCCCGTGGCAGAGCACAGGCTCTGGACGCGCAGGCTCAGCGGCCATGGCTCACGGGCCCAGCCGCTCCGCGGCATGTGGGATCTTCCCGGACCGGGGCACGAACCCGTGTCCCCCAAATCGGCAGGCGGACTCTCAACCACTGCGCCACCAGGGAAGCCCCCCCCCCGTTCTTAGATAAACACTTACATTTCCACTATCTGAGCTACAGAGGATTCCAGGATTTCACTTCTAAAAAACTTCAGTTGCTCAACTCACATTTTTAATATCACCTGGCTAGAGTCGAAAAGACTATGATCAAAGACTATTTACTAAACACCCTCTACTCTTCTATCCCACTTGATCCTGTTAAGGACTTGGTGAATTGGGTAGGGCTGCTGTAACTGTCTACAGAAGAGGAACCTGGAGCCCACTGAGATGGACTGTTGAGCACAAGATCAGACTGAGATGAGGCATGAAAGGGAAAAGAGTCCTTGTTAGGATTTCTTTCCAGCACAAGTGACGATGTTAGTAATAATACTAGCTAACTTACTGAGTGTTGGAAATATTTTGACACCGTGCTCATAGCTCTATATAAAGTGTCTCATAGGTACCATAAAACCCTGTGAGGTAGTATGATGGAAGCTGGGCCTTAGAGGGGGTAAATGACCCACTGTCAGTGAGGTACAGAGAGAACTAGGCCCTACGGCGCCAGCCCTCTGCTCCTGTGTCTCACCGACATTCACGGGGGCTCCTGGCTTCCTAGATGCCATTTCTATCATGTGGAAAAAAGCAAAAACAAAACCTTCAGTTAAAAAGTCTTGCTGTTGTTTTTCTTTTTGCTATTCATTGGTTCATTGGCCTTCCTTTTGTGGTTCCCTGTTTCCTTTGTACCACATCCTGTTTTCTCCTGGGACTCTTCATTCTTCATGGGATGTAGGAAGTTGGGTTGCTGCTGAAGTAGCAGTCACAACAAAAAAAAAACCTTTCTGA
The DNA here is from genome assembly GCF_949752795.1 of Hyperoodon ampullatus. Classification (NCBI taxonomy): domain Eukaryota; kingdom Metazoa; phylum Chordata; class Mammalia; order Artiodactyla; family Ziphiidae; genus Hyperoodon; species Hyperoodon ampullatus. The sequence goes on along the minus strand of NC_136914.1, from coordinate 193,475,785 downwards.
AGAGTGCCTCCGAAGTATACGTCCAAATATTTTTCTTGTTGAGGATGTGATGGTCTTTTGCCAAAAAACAAACAAACAAAAAAATTGCTCTGTTTGTCTCATTTCCAATCCTGGGTGAGAGAAACTGCCAATGATGATATTATGTGTGCTGGGTTGAAGCCTTTGTAGTTGCTCAGGTAAACTCATTGGTGGAGTGAAAAATGTTCTGAATTTCAATTCAGAAGACTTGACTTTTAGGCCCTGCTTTGTCATTTAGTCGTGTGATACATGGCAAGTCACTTAACCTCTCTGAACCCAAGTCTCTTCATCTATAAAGTGAGATAATAGCTTTGTCTTGTGAACAGTCATCTTGAATTGTAAAGCATCTTTCTATAATGGAATTACTGTGTTGTACTTCTTTTAGGAAAAGGAAAGAACATGAAATAGAACACTTTCATTAATACTTTAGAGTGCTAAAGAAACACTCTTTTCTCAAATTAGACAGCTGGTGCTATTGAATACGCTGAGTAAGTTGCCAAATGGCCAACGTGTGATGGGGCTCAGGGAAAGGAGGGGTGGGGGTGGGGTGAGGGAGGAGGAAAAAGTGAATAATTTCTCTTTTTTAGGCTTTGAGTTGAACACGGCTGGCATGGCTAGAGTTGAGGGGTCACATAAAGATTGTTACTCTTTCTCCATTCTCAACAATCCTTAGGGTTAGGAAATTGATTGTTTTTCTTTCTTATGTTTCAATTTAATGCCTGCCAGGAACACTTTGTTGGGGCCATATCAGGGCTCTCTGGGAAATGGGCCACAATGAAACTGCAAGCTTAGGAGGGCAAGGTGGCCTCACTTAACACGAATTTGCTATCTCTTCCCTAGATCTAAGTTAGGATGATGGGAAAGATATCCAGTGTAAGGGGAATTAGAAATCTTAGCTTGGGGACTCTCCCTTCCCTCCTGTGTCTTATGCAGTACAAAGCACCAGGGTTGAAAGATGGCTTTTCATGGTTAGGGGCAAAAGTTATAGCCAGCTGACTCACAATGCATACATACTCACCAGCTTATATTAGGTGTAGCAATTTGTAAAACAGGCCCTAGTCTTCACGATTATTTCTACACCTGCCTTTTAGGGGCTTATGGATTTTGGAACTCAGAAGCACTAAGGACCTTTGGAGATACCTTTGGAACTGTCGGATGTTGAACAAAATCTGGCTCCTTGGTCATCTTGGTGACCTGGCTGTCTGAGAATAGGCTGGACCCAGGTGAAGGTCTTTAGGACAGAGATGGACCTGCTAGTAAATTCTCCTGTGCACTAGTACAGATTTATTTTCAATTTATACCATGCACAGGCCTATGAGACAGCCTCACTGGTAGCTGACATTCCTTTGTTTATTTCCATTCATCATCTAGTACTGTGATGCTTTCTTGCTCTGGGTCTAAGATGAAGATTTGGTAGTTTGGACCTTGCTGCCTCTAAGACCAGATTCACATTCATCTAACATTTTCTTAGCCTTTATAATGTCTTGGGCCCTTCCATAGGTATCAGCTCATTAAATTTGTTTCATTCAGTCCTGCAAGGTGCCTATTACCGTTTTGCTCTTTCTACTGAGAAAACTGAGGCATAAGGGGATTAACTAACTGCCTAAGCCCTCCAGCCGATGACTGGCTGATTGTGGCTTATGCCCAAGTGTTCTCAGGCTCATTCCTGTGCTCTCTCCTTAAGCCCCAACTGCCCAGTGGATGATGATGCTGCCCTTGTCGCCAGGATGTCCTGTGCAATTCAACTTTGTGCAGCCGAAGATGGGGGGCTCTCCATTCTCATCTGAGTCCCTTTCTCAGGACTTGTTCACTGACCTTTTGACTACGAGGTGCCCTTGAGGTTGTCATCTCCCAGCCCTTTAAACATGCTGTTCTTGTGGGAAGTTACTTTCTGTGCATCTGTTGCCTTCCGACTCCAGCACTGCACTGAGAATTGAACAGTGAACAGAAGTCAAAGTTCATGCTCTTGGGAAGCTTCTTCTAGTATAGGAGACAGCAAAGAAATACTATCATGTCAGATAGTGATAATCCCTCTAGGATAAGCAAAGTGTAGGACATGAAGATTATGAATAATGGGGATACTATGTTAGATGGAGAGATAGAGGAGACCTCTCAGAAGAGGTGGCATTTGAGATTAAACTTGAATAATATGAGCAGTGAGTCTTATGGATATCTGGAAGGAAAGTGTCAGAGGAAATAGGCAGTGCAAAGGCCCTGAGGTAGAAACACACTAGATGTGCTCACAGATGAACAAGAAGCCTGACTGACTAGGGTGGGTGAGGGAAGAGTGAAAGGAAATGATAGGATTGGTATCCGGGAGAAGTGGGCACAGCAATTAGACTGTGGTAGGGGCTTTAGGTTTTCAGTGTGATGGGAATCTACTGGAGGGTTTCTGAGCTGGGATGTGATACACTGTTTTTAGAAGACGCTGTATTGGTAAAAGACTATGGGGTGGGGGTACAGTAGAGCAGACAACCCAATTAGGAGCCTGCCACCAGGTTAGGCATGTTGGTGGACTTGGGTGGTCAGAAGTGGCTGAATTTAAAATGTATTTTGATGGCAGACAAGATAGAACTTGCATGTGTATTAGATGTTGGGGTTAGTTCACTCAATCTGGCCCAAGGCCAACACTCTCATATACATTCTTGGAACTGGTGGCTACCACCCGTGAGAACTGTCAAAGAGGCAGAATGGTGGGCACTTGTTCTCAGCCTCTTACCTTCATCCTGGGGTATTCGATCCTTCCATTATGGAGGGGTGTCCTCTAGAGGTACGTGTAACTTTGCTGTGTCTTCTGTTACTCATTGCTGTCTCCTGTACCTGGGAAGCTGAGATGATTAAAATATACATCAACTGTTTACTGACCTCAAGGAGCTCTTAATCCAATGAGAGAGGTTACATTATAAGATGGAGTGAAAAAATGCTATAAAGAGGTAAAAAGTGCTGTGAGGGAACAGGGATGTGAGTGACTGATTCTAACTTTGGTCAGAAGACTAAAAATCAGGCTTGATAAGAGGAAGTGGCAAGGGATCTGGGCTTTAAAAGAGATCCTCCAATTTCATGTTCATGTCTGTTCATGGTCAGTTTCCTAAATTTTTCCCCTTACCCTTTCTCCCTCTGTGACTATTTGCTCCTTTGTATTTATTGTTCCATAAATGAATAATCCTCCTTCAGTCTGGAGGTGGGGTGGAAGAAGTGTGCATTTGTCTCAGTGATTAAGACCACGTGCCAAATTAGAATGGAGACCCAAGGCTATTTTGTCCTGTGGCCGTAGTCATCAGGTTTCAGAGTGAGCCTTGATTGCCCAGTGACCCATCAAAGCCAGGATAGTGAGGGAGCTTGTTAGAACTTTGTAACATGAAACATGAAATCCTCTAACCCAGGGAGCTTGTGCCTCTGGGCCTAGAGAAGGTCTATGAACCTTGCTCTGTGGGCCACCTGATAGCTTTCTGACCTGCTAGGGAAGAGCATTTCCAGTCATTCCCCATCTCAGACTGAGGCAAGTTCTGTGAGGGTTTGCTTCGGTCCTGCAGAGCTCCTTTTCTCTGGCTTGACCAAGCATTCCTTCATAATACAGATGCAAACATCATCATGACAAAAGGCCTAAGGTTCCTGACGCTGTCAGGGCCCTGATAGATTCTCATGCAGAATTATTGTAGATCTGTTTATATTGTCCATGCTCCCTGAGGAGTATGAATATGTTGCTATATTGTCAAGTGTTATTAGCTGACACTGCTAGGAGAGACTCCTATTATTGGGGGCGGGGCGGGGGGGGAGGCAGTCTATCTGCACTTTCTCTGGGGCACTTGCCAGCTAAGCTTGTGAGGTGTATACATGTGTCTCCCATACTGAACTCTAAGCTCTTGGAGGACAGTGTGTCTTACTCATTTTTTTTCCTTCCAGGATTAGAATAGTCATGAACAGACCATGCTTCAAATTGAATATTAGTCAAGTTGTTGAAATCTTCTGTGCCTTAGTTCCTTTAGGTAGGAAAGGGAAAGCATAAATAGTTACAAAGTTATTGAAATATTAAACAAGATGATGCAACTATAAACACACTTAGTACTGTGCTGAATTCACAGTAAGCAGTCCATAAACAGGACTACTGCTGTAGTATGGTAAGTGCTCAGTACTTTATACTGAATGGATGGAGGCTGTTGGAGACGAGAGGGGTCTGCTGGAGGAAGTGAAGTCCTATGACTGGCCCAGGAAAACAGGCAAGAGCTAGTGGCCTTCGTCCCAGGCCTGCTCCTTTCCTAATAGGTCAGAGCTGGGACTGTGGTTGGTGAAAGATGTCAGAGTTTGTTTTGGGTGTGCCCTAGTAAACCAGGACACTAGCCTATGGAAGGCATTTGCCAAAGGTTGAGGACCCTCTCCTTCGAGTAGCATAAGTAATGTCAAAAGCTGGAACTGGACTCAGGTTTGGGCCACTTGTCTGGGAGGCAGCTCGACTCATGGGATGGAGCAGAATGGACTGACACCCGGTTCTAACCCATTTCTATTTCACTGACTTACACCTTCGTTTAATGTTGACTTTTGCTGAGTAATATCTATCTAATGACATGGGATGAAGTGTCAGGAACAACCATATGGGGCAGAACACACCTCCTCTGCTGTGAGGGGTGGGTCTTCTTCAGGGTAGACCTCTAGTGACTCTGGGGTGTGTTTGGGGAATTCTGGATCAAAATAAACCAACTCCTGTGGTTGCCTCTCTAAGCATCCCATGTTTTAAGTGTGTGTGAGTGCTTGCCTTTCTTGACAGGACCAGAGTTTCCAGATAGCTTCTCATATCAGCTTTACTCTAGGCACAATTTAGTTGGAGATAAAGGTGATTCCCAATTGTAGATTTCCTTCTTGATACCTTATCTTGTTTAATCCTCACCAAAAGCCTGAAATAAGTATTATCTCCCTTATCCACATTAAAGTAGAGATTTAAGTAACTTTCCCAAGGTCATAGGATAGGAAGGATTTAAATCTAATCTTTTAAGCTTCAGCTATACCACTCACTTCCCAGTAGGTGTCTCACTTATTAAAAAGTGAGCTTGCAGTGTTACGTGAAAATAATTTTAACTTATTAGTAGACTGTTGAGTCTATTCTAGTGCTTTAACCATTCTCTGGTCACTAATTTAATAGCTTTTGTTAATAAAGGAAATAAAGCGTTAATAATTTCAGAACAATTTTCTTAGACTCATCTGGTAAACTGAGTATTTTTTTCTTTTGTACCATGCAATACTGAAACATTCTCTAGTAATGCAGGTACTTGTAGAAGTATTTTAAAAATGCAGTGCCTTTCACCCTTTTTGAGCTGTGATAAAAGAACTTTTATGTATGTGAGCATGTATTGTCCTTCAAAGTATACACTGTAGGAGGTCAAATATTTATTTCAACTTATGTCACCATTGGTCCCTCACTTTGGGAATTATTTTCAGACTGAGTTAACAAGCTGTGAAAGAATCTGTCCCATTTTTAAAATTTCTTCTACTATTGAGATTACAAACACATGTGTAACCTTCACTAAATTAAAGATCTGTTGCCCAACTCATTTATATTCAAGATCATATGCTTTAGAGCTGATGTGGGAAATTGAGATCTGTTTAAGATTTCTCCATTTACTACATATGCCATGCCCAATTAAAAATTGGAAGTATTTTTATCCGTTGAAACCCACCCACCTTCCATTTTGCATGACATTGTCAAGGGTGCTTCACCTTCAGACATGTCTAAATATAGTTTAATTGGACCCAGTGTGGAAATCTACAATCTGCACTACCACTTATGAGCAGTGCTCCAAATCCTACTTTTAAATTTTTATAAACCTCGTTAATATTCAATTTTGTATTTGCTAAAAGACACACATATGGTTTTTCTCAAAATTGCAGTTCTTGAATTATTGAGAGAAATAAGATTTTTTTCTTCTTTATAAAGATGAGATAAAGACAACTGTAGTATTGACAAATGTGAAGTCAGATGTCTTTAATTCCTGACTGTGCCACTACTAGTTATCAGTCTTTATGGAGCAGACCTGAACTCTCTGTGACTCAGTTTCCTCATCTCTTTCCTAGTGTTTGTTTTGCTGTTGAGAACTCTATCAGTGTATTCCTTTGCTGGGTAATCTGTCTTTTTCTCTTCTGGTAACTTCTAAGTTTTTATTTTCAATATCTTTGATATTCTGCTATTTCTCTACGATGAATGTAGATGTAGATATTTTGTTTAATTTGCTCAGGACTTCTGGTGCTTATTCAGTCTGAGGTTTCAGTATTTTTATTAATTCGGGAAGTTTCACAGCCATTACCTCTCTGAATATTGCTCTCCTTCATTCTCATTTTCTAATATTCCTAATAGACAAATGTTGGATACTCTCCTTCTGTTCTCCATATCTTTCAACATTTCTTAAAATTGCATCACTATCACTCAGTGATACATCTTGGGTTATTTCCTCAGCTCTTTGTTAATTGATTCTCCCATTGACTATATTAGTTTTCTCAATCAATTGGATTTTAAATATCAATGAAAAATATATTCATTTCTAGAAGTCCCATCTTTCTAGATTTCTTGTATTTTTTTATGGTTCTTTATATTTCTTATTTCCATTCTTTTATCTCTTTAGGCATTTAAAATATTCTAAGCTGATTCAGATTATTTGTCATTCTTAGGGGCTATTAATCTTACTTATTTTGTCTGCTGATTATTTTCTAACATGTCTCATAATTTTTGACTGGGAACCTCTTGTATGTCATTTTTCCCTCTTTAGACATTTCACATGGCACTGGTTCAGCCCAGTTTTCCATTTTCTCATGCTGTGTGTCTCAGTGGTATCAGCTTGGATTTTCATCACTCATGGGCATTGTAAATTGGACTCAAAACCCCAGATGATGTAGGCTTGAGGTTTTGACTGAGGTAATTTTTTTTTCTTATCCAGAATCCAAGATAGTGAAAATATTATTGAGATCTCACTGTGAAAGTAAGCACATTTTAATCTGTTCCCCATTTTCTGAGGGTGTAGCACTTTGAGGGTCCTGGCTTTATCCAGGGATTTACATTTCAATTCTTGGTCTCACATAGGTCTGATCACCCACATGGGCATTAGGATCTGAACCCCTAGCAATTAGAGGAGACCTCCTGGGTTCTGTATCCTCCTGCATACCACTCATGTTGACCCCTGGCTATTGCAGTGTCAACTTGTGTACTTTCCACTATTTTAGTTCCTGATGCCCACGGCTTTTGCTTCTTTTTCTAGCTACCTCAATAATGTATTTAAACATGCTTTTTAAAAAATGCTTTTCTTTCATTCAGAATTTCTAAGCATTTGCAGTGGGAGTAGTTATTTATTAGTTCAGTCCATCAAGGTTACACCATATGGTTTTATTAATATGAAGATTAAATGAGATTTTGCATGTATGGAATTTAGTACCTGAGGGTAAACTTGACATTTTCAGTATTAGCAAACTGACAGGACAATTTTCATAGAGTCAAAATGAACCTCAGGCTACTACTGAGAGGAGGAAGAAGTGACTTGAGCATATATTTTTGGTTATTTCTACATGAAATCCTTTGATAAATCATAGCATTTGGTATTGATAAGCATATGTCAATTTGCTAGCACTGTTCCTGGAAGATCTCCATTTCCTCATCATAGCCTCCCAATAGAGAGCTCTCTAGTGACTTCTTGTTTTTGTCAGCCTTCTTTTAACCATTTCACCATTGTTTTCACAAGAGTTTTATGAGAACATGTTTTAATTTTTTGCCTATAATGATACATAATGCCAAGTATATCTTTCACTAGGCTACTAGTAAAAGTAACATGATTTACAAAGGTGACAGTTTTTTTTCCAATAAAATGAAACCTGAGACCATCTCAGGGCAATGAACAAAGAAAAGCCCTTCTTGACCATGTCTGTCATTGACCACAGTTAGTGTCCCAGGTCTTTGATTCTAAACAGATGGTCATATTTTCTTTGGCAATTAATAAAAACATACTACAAATAACATGAAAATAATATTTAGCTCTGTAAGTCTGGGGGAATTAAGAAATGTATTCTAGAGTCTTTAGTGCAAATTGTCCTTTTAGCTTTTATGAATTTTTCTGGTTTCTATAATATGTATTACTATACCCACTAAAGTAGTATTTTTAACAAAATAGAATTATTTATAATTAACCAAAAAATTTGAACTAACCTACAAGCAAAACTGAGAATAGTTAATATGTTTAGTCTTTTCAAAGCATAGAATATTTCATTGTCATTAAATAATTATGCAAAAATGATGTATCACCAAGCTATATTCAGAGCAATATGATTCACTGCAAATGGTTTATTAACAGCAAAGAATAAAAATCAGGTATTCTATTCAAGAATCCAGACAAACTAAAAGCTAAGGAAAATAGGAGATGGAATCAATAAGGATAAAAACATAAAAATAAAGCCACGAATAGGCTTTTGGAAAGACCAGTAAATAGCTCAAACCCTGTCAATGCAAATAATGGAGAGACCACACATACATAGTATTTGAATGAGAGGATATAACCAGAAACCTTAAAGCAATTAAAAATATAGGTAAAAAATTAGAAAATAGGTAAAATAGAAAATCTCAGTGAAATTTTAAAAACATCAACTAATAAAAATCTTGAGTAGAACATGTAAACAGTGTAATGATCATGCTAGATTTTATAATTTATTAAGGATTCACTATTAGGCTTCAGACTGGAGTACCTCACAGGTTAGTTCCTTCAGATCATTCTTAAACTGTTAAAAGTATTCCAGATTTCTGGTAGAAATATTCAAGTTAAAACATGTTTATTCCCCTCATTTTCTTAAAACCTGCCAGAAACAGCAAGAAAAAAGCAAACTCATCTACAATGATAGAAGGCAATGATGTCTACTACAACCTCAAATTACAAAGCACTGGCCAGAGATACTCAAATATCTCAGGGAAGAGACTTTGCTGAGAGCTGAGAGGTGCTCTTGACCTTCTGCAAGATAAGGAATGGAACACTCATGGGAGATATAGAATGTCCCTGAAGAGACTTGGTTCAAAACCACAAAAAGTCAAGGAAGTACGATTGAACAATATACCTTGTTATGGCATTTCTACTGTCTCTAACCAGCCCTTTTAATTGAAGTGGGTACTTGGGGTAAGGTAGAGTGACCCAAGAAAAGGAAGGTAGCAGTTGCAGATTGAAGCAGAGAGGTCACAGAGCCATATAATAGTTAATAACGTTAACATTTAATCTAGAGCAGCTCCTATCACATACTAATTATTATATAAAGATTATCTTGCTTAATTTTCATAACCTATCAAAGAGTTTACTATCCTCATTTTACAGATGAAAAAACAAAGACAGCTATAAAATTACTAGTTCTTGGATCTTAAGCTAGTAAGTGGCAGCACTGAGATTTTAATCCAGTGGGTGGCTTCAGAGCCTATGTTTTTAATTATAATCCTCTGTGCCTTGCCTCCTCCTCCCTGCCAATTTTACTACTTGTTTTTCCCTAGGTCAATAAAATATTTAGTGAGAAGGTAAAGGAGATCAAAGAGAAGGCTGCAGGTTGCCACATCACATCCTCTTCCTCCACAGAATGTTCTTCATCTGGAATGTGGCAGATAAATCATACAAAGATGGGTAAAAGTATTAAACAAAAGGAAATTAACAATACACATTGTAAAATTGCCCAAAGAAACATAGGGTTCAGTTCAGTAATTCTCTATATTCTCTTTTGTTATTCCAACAAAGTATAGATAATATAATTCTAAAAATAAGAAAAGCTCAGGGAGAAGGTTATATGATAACAGGATAATCTGAAAAGCCAGTAGGAAAAGCTAAGAAAATAAATGGAAGTGAAGCCTTAGTTATTACAGAATGAAAGCAACAAAAACTAGAAAAATAACAAACTCTAGCAAAGATACAATGGATGGCTTGGAAGATCATCTAAAATGAAAACTAAAAGAGTAAAGGTTTTATAGTATATACAAAAGGTAAATAAGGGAAGGGGAGGTCTAATATATGTACAGCTGGTATTTTTGAAAATGAGAACAGACCAGATAGAACAGATTCAAACATTCAATGCCAAGGAGGGTAAGTTTTAAGAATGCCAAGAGCTTCAATATTAGAAAAAATAGCTAGATGTTATATTATCAATAAAAATATATTGGTAGGTGCTGAAAAGGCACTTGAGGTATGAAACGCATCTTGATTTAAATATTAAGTTTAGTAAAATAGGATTAGATGAAATTGATATGGTAAAAAGCTCAAACTACCAGACGTGTTTAGTTATTGGAAGACTAGATTTATTCTCATTAAAACCAGGATAAGAATAAAGGTTCTGTTATTAATTACTATTTAACTTCACTCTTTAATGTTAGCCAATTCAATTAGATGAGAAAAATAAATACCTATATTAAAAATATGGAAGATAAAGGAGTAATATAAACTCATTTTTAAATGGTTACAATAACAAATAAGCATATCAATAAAAGTTAAGCCTAGAAATAGAAGAAAAATATAGTCAGTAATTCTATGAAAAATTATTTAGCCTTGACAGTAATCAAAGGGATTCAAATTAAGACAATGAGAAATAATGTTTTTCCTACTGGATTAGAGCGCTAAACTTAGTAATGATATTCAAAATTGCTAAGAGTATGTGAAACAAACATTCTTAGGTACTTTCAGTACAACTGCATATTCGTACAACCTTCCAGAAATCTTGGAAATAGTTTTTAAAATGTTACTACAGTTTGACTTGGCAATTTCACCTCTAGAAATTTCTCCTGAGGAAACAATTGGACACGTATCCAATATAAGCAAGGATATACCTTAAAACTTTTTTTTTTTTTTTTTTTTTTTTTTAGCGGTACGCGGGCCTCTCACTGTTGTGGCCTCTCCCGTTGCGGAGCACAGGCTCCGGACGCGCAGGCTCAGCGGCCATGGCTCACAGGCCCAGCCGCTCTGCGGCATGTGGGATCCTCCCGGACCGGGGCACGAACCCGTGTCCCCTGCATCGGCAGGCGGACTCTCAACCACTGCGCCACCAGGGAAGCCCCACGTTAAAACATTTTAATTTCAGTTTTTTAATAACAAAAAATTAGAGATACCTAGGATGTTTATGATCTATTGTTAAATAAGAAACTGGGGCTTCCCTGGTGGCGCAGTGGTTGAGAGTCTGCCTGCCGATGCAGGGGACACGGGTTCGTGCCCCGGTCCGGGAGGATCCCACATGCCGCAGAGCGGCTGGGCCCGTGAGCCATGGCTGCTGAGCCTGCGCGTCCGGAGCCTGTGCTCCGCAACGGGAGAGGCCACAACAGTGAGAGGCCCGCGTACCGCTAAAAAAAAAAAAAAAAAAAAACAAGAAACTGTTCAGAAGGTTTTGTATAACTTTAAAAAAGCTTGCATGTACATAGAACAAAAATTGTGTATACTAGGTGGCAGGATGAGTTTTTATTATTTCTTCAATGATCATCTATTTGTATAATATAAAAGTTCATAAGAACTTTTCAATATCACATTACATTGAGAAAATATAAATATTTCTTATTCAGTTTGATTCCAAGTGCTAACCAAAATGCTTAGAAAAAAACGTGAAATTAAAATGTTAATGGCAGATGCCTCTGGGAAATGAAATTATGAATGATAATTTTTCCTCATGCATTTTCCTCTACTTTTCCAAAATTTTCTTTTTTGTAACTTATTAAAAAAAAAAAGCAGAATGCCAAAAACAGAGCAAGAAACATGAAGGAAAGTAACCCTTATCCTATTGATTAAATTAAAATTTGCTCTTCCTTTGCCGTATTTCATAAGTGGTTTGTGTGGCCCCAGTAGGGGGCTCATTTGAATTGCACCGCTTTCGCATCCATATTTTACATTTCTTCCAGGCGGCTTCTTTTGAGGAAATATACAAATTAAGACTATAAATGAAGAAATGGAAGTAAAAAGAGCCCTACTTCATAGTCCCATGCTTCTGACCATTTCAATTTTCAGTTCTTTTGGCTCAGACACAGGACTGTCTCTGTCCATGGGTTTCATTTCATTACCTTGAGGTTGAAGTAATTAAATGGGGACAAAAAGATAATCTGTTTATACTGAAATAGAGCTTAAAGGAGCTCCACATTCTTTCTCTATTTTCTTCTTAAATTGTAATGTTATCACTTATCTTAGTTTTATAAAAATAAGCTTATTTAAAATTCAAGCAATAGAAAAATATGGGAGATGTAAAATATCATTTAAAATTCCAACACAGAAGTATATTGAGTGATGTTCACCAATTGTTAATGATACCTTTTCTGGATGTACTCAGAGAAGAAGATGACTAGATCAATAGCAAGAAGTAATTTAAGAATAAAAGCATCAGTTGATACTCCTTAAAAAAGTAAAAATAAATTACTGAATTTACCTTGAACTAAACCAAAAGAAGAAAATTAAATGGAGTTAATTTGTAGTTTAGAAATTATTATTTCACCAGTATAAGACATCATAGGTCCTTAAAAGACAATGCTAAAGTTAAGGAAAAACAGATTAAGAGAAACTTTATAAGAATAGTCACACATATATAAATATATTCATATATGTATGCATGAATATATATACACATTGTTTAAATATTTTTATATTTTAAAATGTATATTTTAAAAATAACATTTTTCTTATGAGTGCCCTTTTGTCCTTTGTTTATCTATCCCACTAAGATGTGTAGAGTTTGGAGTTGAGCTGAAGGAAGCCACTGTAATATTAACCATTGGAGGCCAACAGATTAATTTATATCAACAACGAAAAGGATGAAAAACAGGAAAGATGTACCCATCAGTACGCACCACCACTGCTGGTTTCCAATACCCCTGCTTCTGCAATTCACAGGGATACCAGTCAGCAACTCAGTGTTCACACCACACGTGACAGTTGTCAGGGCTGACCTTACAATACATCAGAGGTGGCTTACACTTATTTGCACATGAAATCCTAGGGAAAAGAAAAGTAAGAAATCTCCCATTCCTCTCACCCTCTTTCATGGTCTCAAGCTAGCCAAACAGATGTAGGTTTCCCACCCGCACCCCCAGTGCGGTCATTCATCACTTTCCAGGCAGACCCAGATTTCTCTAGTAATTCATAGTCAAGGACTGCAGTTTGTAAATGAAAGCTGGTAGGCTGGTGGAGCAATAATGGGAGACCTTGCCTGCATTCATGGAGTCTTTGTAAAAGGTAGAATTGAAGCATTGCCTAGATAGTAGTTTCTCATGTTAATACTTTGATGGATTGTGCTTCACAAGATGTAATGTATACTGAGATTCTTTGCTGGTTCCTCTCATCACTTTCCCTCAGTACTGAAAATATGGCTTCAAATGGATCATAGCTATGCCCTCCACTGAAATTGCCCTCAGCTGCAGGAAACTGCCTCACCCAAGGTTATACTCCCTGGAAAACACGGCCTGTGGCCTATGACTGATGCAGGACGTGAAGGCCCAGCTCCAAGGCTCAATTTGGGATAACTCTGAAGAGTCATTCCAGATCCATAGCTCCTTGTAGGATTGAATGAGGTCAACTACAATCCTTTTTTTTTGGTCAGCAACTGGACTTTAACGAGTAAAAAAGTATTTTTGCAGATATGCAGGTATAAAACACATATTAAAAAAATGAACAAAAGTTCCTTCTCTCCTTAAATATGTCTTAGAACACCCATGACTAAGTTTAATGTGATGTATATTTCAGAGCTTAAAACCTAAGAAACTAATTTTTGCACAGTTTAACTTGAGGCACATGCATTTATTGTCCTAACACTGGAAATACTTTCTTGACATTTGATCTGATGCTCTTAATGGTAAGCTTTTGCCTTTTAAAAGTTTTCCTAGGAGAAAATACAAAAAAAAAAAAAATGAGGTCAGTATTGTAAGTCAATTTCACCTTTGACCCAGTCTTGCCTTCCTCACTTTATTACAGCTGTATCTTTTGAGAGTGTTCCCCAAAACACCTCTGCAGAAAATGTAAGACAACATTCTCACTACTGAGAGGCAAAAGGTGGAAAATACATATAATATATAGTAAGTTTTTCATAAAGCTAAAATTTAAAGAATATCTTTTATCCTTTCTGGTGTGGGTTAAAATGTTCTTTATAGAAAAACAAATCCATAGTGATGATAGATGGTAATTACAATGTATGACTTCAGCTCTGGAGTTTGCTTCCAAGCAGTAATGCCAACAGGCAGACAGGGAGTGCAATGAAATCATAAGTTCACATTTTTTTTGTCCTGGCTGTGACCATGCCAGAGGGAATAATGACAGGTAACTATGTGTCCAAGATGATCTCAGCACCCAGTCTAGGGGTTTCCCTCTGAGTGAGCAGCTAATCTCTTCCCCTTATGATTTTACTCTATGCCCCTCCCCCAAAGCTCATTAAAATGTCATCAGCATGGTAGAGTTACCATGTAAGCAGGGATGGGGAGGGCACACTGGAGGGGTCCTGTGAATCTCTGTTCACCTGGCCAAATGCCAACTGAGTTGGTTGCACAGGTGACTATTAGAGCTGAATCCAGAACAGACCCTTCTGCCTTCTCCTCCCTGTGTCTTCATATATAATTGTGACTCAGGCATGCTCTACTAAAACACGTACTTCGTACATTCTAGTTCAATTGACATAACGTGCAACGTATTTTCAAGCATATAAAGTAACAATTGAACACACAAATTTTTCAGTGACTGTATTTTATGCATATATTAACGAATACATTTCTTCCCAGGCCAACAGGTGGCCAGATCTGCTCCTTTCCACTAGACCACTGTCTCTGTGGAAACAGTCTCTTCCAAGCTCACCCCACCTCTCCCAGCCCAGGTCACCCTCACTTAGTCTGGGGAGTCGATGTCTTCCACTGTCTTTCCAATCTATTGTTCTACCCTGCCTCTTCAGAACTTTCTCTTTGATTCTTAAAGAGTTTTTACTTCTTTCAGCCAAGCCCTCTCGTGATTCAAAACTTTCACAACTATTGCTTCTGTTAATAGATAAGAAAATCTATTTTAGGAATACAAAAAATCTCAATATTTACTGTTTTTCTTGGTTATCTTGCTATAAGGAATTTAATGCTTCTAGAGACAGTGTGAATGCTTCTGACCCACTAGGAGAGAGACCATCGGATCTAAAGGAGTACAGAAAACAATTGTAAGATACGTTGGGCAGAACAAATCAAGCGTTTACAAGGCTATATTGTATCCCTGTTCTGATTGCTTCGTCTTCTGCTTGAGGAGACTGCTGTCAGGTGTTAAGTCACTACCTGTGATGCCACTACTCACCCCTCTCGTAGCTTATTTATCAAAATCTTTCCCAATATCTTTCCCCATTGTGCCAAGACACATCTTCTCACAATCCCATTCTTTTCAGTCCCTATCGTTTGATCAGTGTTAAGTTTAATCAAGATTAAATCTATTACCTGTCACCTTGGTCTTCTGGGTGTATGTTTTAAATAGGGTTTGGGAAGGGAAGCATGAATACAAATCAAGGGCTCTCTTGGGATATCTCTCTCCAATATTGCCTAGTGGTGGTGATTCGTGGAACCCACGGGTTTTGCAGAATGGATTCAAAATCACTATCTTCCTTAATTTAGCACATAGAGGGTTTAAAAAATATCTACAACAAAGGTGCAGATGAAGCTTTGTAACTAGCTACAGAAAGCCTTGTTCCAGCTAAGCTGCTTTCTATTTCTAATTAAACCCTAATTAGAACTCATAATTTAACTGAGCTGCATTAACATTCCCTAAGATATGAAAGCTTACTATGGCTGTTTAAAACCCATGGGTCTTGGGCTTCCCTGGTGGCGCAGTGGTTGAGAGTCCGCCTGCCGATGCAGGGGACACGGGTTCGTGCCCCGGTCTGGGAAGATCCCACATGCTGCGGAGCAGCTGGGCCAGTGAGCCATGGCCGCTGAGCCTGCGCGTCCGGAGCCTGTGCTCCGCAACGGGAGAGGCCACAACAGTGAGAGGCCCGCATAACGCAAAAAAAAAAAAAAAAAAAAAAAAACCATGGGTCTTGAAATAACAGCAAAGCTGTCTCACCTGGTTGTGGGGAGATTTATATATAGAATAAACCCCTCCATTTGGTAGTAATTTCAAGACATGTTTCATAAAATGTGCTTCCCATAGGCTATCAGTTCTTTCCCCTCTTTAATCCATCTTTCACTCTGTTCAGTTACCATTTTAACATATAGCTCTGATCTCACACCTTTGCCTCCATCCATGTCTTAAAACCTCTGTTGGCTACAAGATATGTGTATTGTCTAAAGTTGTCACCTGACACATGGGACCCTACCTAACCTCCCAACCACTCCTCTCACAAATGCCCTCACTCTCCATATCTCCCTCCACCAAACTTACTCTTGGACCACATGTAAACGTTTGCCATGCCAGGAACCCAGAGATACAGTTTCTTTGTGTTTTCACACACGCTGTTTTCTTGTTGGGCTGTTCTTCCTCCCTTTTCTGTACTAAAGCTACTAATCATCTTGAAGATGACATAGCGATGAAGTGTGGGCTTTGGATTTAGACAGTATTGGTTGGGTTTGAATGTCTGTTTGCATGCTGCTTACTAGCTGGATGACATTCTACAAGTTACATCATTCTCTCCTACCCCATGAGAAAACTAGTTCTTATGTTCTGCTCAGATGAAAAATAAAGGCAAAATAGAGGCAATTACATGTTTATCATCATCATCAAAGGGGAGGAAATTGTGTGAAACTGGAGACTATTACTTAGTTTTGATGTGGGGTAGTAGTCAGTATTTCAGCTTCCTTTTCTGTACTTCAAAGCGGTAGGCATAACTCTTTGAACAGCTTGAGAAACTTATTTCACTTCAACAGGTAATTGGCTTATTTGAAGATAGGTGATGGCAAGTGTCAATGCCCTCAAGCCAAACACAACCTAGGAGTATACCTGTAGTTGAAGTTGGGTTTATTACTCATTGCAGTGAGAGAAATCGCACACATAAGGAATTGTGGGGCCTCTCAGTAAGAGGGTGTTAGAAAGATCTATTATAAGATTTGGGCTTTGATTGGGTGATTTTTAGAAGGGTCTAAGGAAGTGAAGGTTGCTCTATATTGGGTGCTGTCAAAAAGCAGAGCAATCCTATGATAAGATTGATTGAGATAGGCTATCTGTAGGAACAGCAGAAGAGAGCAAGGATAATGCTGTAATAGGTAAAGAAAAGCAGTCACTCATACCAGCCAGGAGATGGGTATATTTGGTCTTTAGTAGGTTACACAGTGATTGTACATTTTCCTGTGCTTAGACAAAGTTATGAAGTGGCTTTGTTTTGTCTCAATTTATCATGGACTCAGAGTGATCATATCTAATATTGGTGTTCCATAAGATTGTTTATGTCCAACTTGAGAATAACAGCCTAGCTTGAAAGCCAGGCCAGCTTCAAACAACACAGAAGCCTTAGTTGCAAGTGTCAGACCAGTTCCCAGATAGTAGTGTTTGGTGGTGGTGGTTGTTTTTGTTTTTTTTCTTTTCATGAGACAGAAAAGTGAGAGATCCTATAAAAAGTACCTCTGTAGTTTATGGCCTTTTTGGATCCTCTGTATGGGAATCACGTAGAAATATGATCAACTGTCTGGAGCCTTCTGGATGAGACTTGAATTCAAAGATGATTGGAGGCAGCGGGTAGGAGCTGAAATTTGACACAAGTTTTACCCTCCCAAGTGAGAGTGAGAGCTGTCTTTGCTGCAAGTGTTGCCAGAGGATGTCAGCCTGGAGGGACCAATAGTAAGAGTCCAGGCAAGCGGTCATTTCCTCTGTTTTGTCCATTGACTTCCAATCTCCCCCCATCTGTGTATTTCTTGGTAGTGCTCTGAGTCTGGGTCTCCATGGATGACTGCAAGACTCCAGGTAGGCATGATTCTGTTCCGTAGTGTCATTTTCAGTGCTGACTTTTCTCTCTGTGTCAGGTCTTGCTTATGTCTTTGAAAATGTCAAATTTATTATACAGTATTAAGATACCTGAAAGTCTAAAAATATATATATAACAAATATTAACATACCTATTACTATTTTATTTTGACAACCCAGATTCCACTTCTATAGCCCTCTCTGATCACCCTACCTTTCCCCTTCCCTGAGGTAACCATTATCCTGAATTTGGTGTTTCTTTCTCATACACTTATTTATACTTCTATGCCTATTTATATCTCAGAAAGCAATATATTGTGCTGCTTTGAATGGTTTTAAATTTCATATGAAGAGCTTCATATATATTCAACTTATATCTTTTGTTCTACATGTTTGAGATTCATCCATGTTGAAGAACATACAGCTCTAGTTCGCCCAGTTTTTTGTTATGTATCAATTATTTTTTTGAATATGCTATAATTACTGACTTTCCTGTTTTGGATATTATAGTTTTCAACAACAACAAGAAAACTATTTTGTTATGAATATTTTCATATGCATTTCCTGCTATATAGGTAGGTGAAATTCTCCAGAATGTACATGTAGGAGTGGAATTTCTGACTCATAGATTGTGTCTCCAGCTTTAATTCTTAAAATTGATCACATCACTTTACCCACCCACTAGCAGTGTAGGAAAGTTCCCCAGTCTCCTTTTACTGCCAGTGTTTGTTATTGGACTTTAAAGTTTTTGTGATGTAATAGAGTGAAATGGTATCATTTTGATTTTCATTTATATTTTCCTATTTATTGGCTAGATTAGATAATTATTCACATGGTATTTGCCATTCTAGTGGTATTGGTCACCTGAATTGCCTGTTCATATCATTTGCCTATCTTCTACTTGGTTGTTTGCTTTTTTATTAATTGGAGAAGTTCTTTGCCTGCACTGCATATGATGTTTGGTATGGTTGCAAGTATTATTTTGTAATCTGCAGATTATCTTTCCATTCTTTATGATATTTTGAATGACTGGAAGTTTTTCAATTTGAATATAGCCAGACTGTTCCAGTTTTTAGTGCCGTATAAAGAGCATCCCATAGCTTCGTGGCTTAAAACATTAACAGTTATGTTATTACATCCCATGGTTTTTCTGGATTGGAATTTGGTAAGGGCTCAGCTGAGTGCTCTGACTCAAGATCTTTTGTGTAGTTGCAAAGGGATGGTGATTGGATCCAGAACAGTGGGAAGCTGACTGGGCATTTATTTTTTCATGTAGTCCCAGAAATTCTCTATGTGATGCATCTGTAGGATCTTGTGTGGGTTTCTTCATGGCATGACAGTGTAGGGTAGTTGGGCTTCTTGCTTGGCAATTCAAGGCTCCAGGGTGTATGCTTCAATCAAGAAGGAAGCTGTTGTGCCTTTAATGACTTAGCCTTGGGATTTTGTTCTCAATTCTGCTGTATTCTTTTGTCAAAACAGTTACAGAATCCCACCCATTTTCAAAGAGAGGAGACATAGACCTCATCTCTTAATGGGAGGAGTGTCGAGGTCACATTGTAAGAAGAGCATATGGAATGGAAAATATCATTGTGATCATCTTTGGAAAACATCTGCCACATAGATTTATCAGTATTTCCCCTTACAGATTATTTTTAACATCTTGATTGAGAAATCCTTCACTAACTGACAGACAAATTTTCTCCTATGTTTGTCTTTATAAGTTTGAGTTTGCTTTATACAATTATGTCTTGAATACATCTGGAATTCTGTGCATTGTGTGAGGAAATAACCTAACTAAATTCTAATTATTTTAACATGTATTAATTATTTTTCTTCTTACCATTGATCTGAAATGCTAGATTTGGTATAAGTTTTTCACGTATGCATGATTCTACCTCAGAGCTTCTGATTCTGTCACACTGAATTTTTATTAATTGCTATAGCTTTAAAAAAAAATTCTCCCCACGTTGTTCTTAAAAACTATTGTGTGTTCATTGTCTTTTATTTTTTCATAAAATTTGAGTCAGTTTAAGAACCCAAAACACCCTGTTTTCTTTGTAACAGAATGGAATTTATAAAATAGTTTGGGCAGAATTGTCATCTTTATAATATCTTGCCCTGTTATATGAGGACTATAACTATACTTATATATATTTATTCTATAATTCAAACCATTCTATATTTCTCCTTGAAGATCAGACATATCAGATTATTTCTAAATTGTTTATTTTTAAAATGTTCTATTTGTTCTAGGAAACAGAAATGCAAATTATTCTTTTAAGTTGATCTTGTATACAAGATCTTTGCTGAACTCAATTTCTAATAAGTCTAAAATGTCTATGTGAAGCTAAATACTGCATGATACCACTTTTATGTGGAGTCTAAAGAATAATACAAATGAATGTATAGGCAAAATAGAAACAGACTCACAGATATAGAAAACTAGTGGTTAACGAAGGGGAGAGGGAAGGAGGAAGGGGCAACTTAGGGATTAAGAGATACAAACTACTATGTATAAAATGGGTGAGCAACAAGGATATATTGTATAGCACAAGAAATTACAGCCATTACCTTGTAATAACTTTTAATGGAGTATAACCTGTAAAAAAAACCAAAACAACAACAAAAAGAAAACAACACCTCAATCACTATGCTGTACACCTGAACCTAATAGATATTGTAAATCATCTGTATTTCAGTAAAAAAAAAAAAAAAAAAGTCTATACATTCTCTTGGGGGTTCTAGTGAAAAATGAAAGTTTCTTTTCCTTTTCACTGTATACATCCTCTTATTTTTCTTGTCCTATCTCAGTGACAGAAATCTCTAATAATATTGGAAAGAAGAGGTAATGATGGGCATTCTTGACTTGTTCTTGATTTTTAAAGCAATTGGCTCTAAACAGTTCCCCATTAAGTAAGGTAGTTGACATAGGTTTTTGGTGCATACTCCTTATTTGGTAAAAGAAGTTTCCTTCTATGCATAGAGTATTAAGAGCTATTAATTGTGATATTGGCTTGTATGGAATTCTTTTCCAGCATCTATTGTATTGATGGGATGATTTTTCTTAGTGGCAGTTTATATTACTCAGCTTTCTGTATTTAATCATACCCTGTATTTATGTCTGTTATAAATACAAATTTATTATAGTGTGTATATTTATTGCTATCTTTTACAAACTAGTATTTCATTTAGGTTGTTTGAGTTCATGTCACTGAGATTGATTGGGCCACAATTACCCCTTCTCGTGTTGTTCTTACTTGGTTTTGTTTTTAAGATTATACTGTGATCATAAAATTATGTGAGGAGGGTGATGTCAGCGAAAATAGCAGAATAAGGAACCCCAAAGTACATTCCTCTATAAAAGCAAAGCAAGAAACTAGCAAAAATGGCCAGAATCAAAATTTTAAGAACTCTAGAAACTAACCAAAATATTTCAGCAATCAGAGGAACACTTAATGAAGAAAACCTAATAAATCTTGGTAAGAACAGTGCTTTGTGGTCTTTTAACTTATCTGGGTCCCATACTTCACTCCCTAGATTAGGAGTGGCATTGAAGATAATACCCCTGTGCAGATATCTGTGCCAAAACGAACTTTATTTACAAACAATTGTGGTTTTATCTGTGTTTTTCAAGAAATGTGTCCATTTGATATAAATTGTCTAATTTATTGGCTCAAGTTTATAACATTCTTTTTTTACCTTTTATTATCTGTAGTAATATCACCTCAGTCAATGCTGATATTTTTACTTTATGTATCATCTTTTTTCTTTAGTACCCCACCTAGAGGTTTATCAATTTTATTGATCTTCTCAGTGAACTAACATTTGGTGTCATTGACTTTTCTCTACCATTTTTCTGTTTTCTATTTCACTGATTTCTATTCTGATCTTTATTTTCTTGTTCTTTCTGGCTTAATGTGCTCTCTTCTTGTTTATAAAGGTGAATATGAAATTGCTGCTTTGAGATCTTTCTTACGATACGTATTTAGTGTTATAAATTTTCCTCAATGCACTGCTTTAGCTACATCTTGCAGATATTATGTTGTATTTTATTTTTATTCAGTTTAAAATTCCTGAATTCCTTTTTTCCCTAAGCTTTGAGATATAACTGAGATATAACATTGTGTAAGTTTAAGGTGTATAACATCATTATTTGATACACATATATATTGTGAAATTATTACCATAATGTCAGTCAATATCTCCATCTCACATAATTACCATGTGTGTGTGTGTAGAGAACATTTAAGACCTACTCTCTCAGCAATTTTCAAGTACATAATACAGTACTATAAATGATACTTACTGTGCTGTACATTAAATCCCTAGAACTTATTTATCTTATAACTTGAAGTTTGTACTCTTTAGCAACATCTCTCCATTCTCCCCCACAACCAGCCCCTGGAAACCACTATTTTACTCTGTTTCTGTGAGTTCAGTTTTTTAAAATTTCACATACAAGTGAGATCATAAATATTTGTTTTTCCTCTGTCTACCTTATTTTACTTAACGTACTATCTACTTTATTTTACTTAATGTACTGTCTACCTTATTTTACTTAATGTAATGTCCTCAATTTCCATCCATGCTGTCACAGAAGGCAGGGTTTCCTTCTTTATTATGGCTGAATAATATTCCATTGTGTATATATAACACAATTTCTTTTATTTGTCCATATTTAGAATGATATAATTGACATACAGCATTGTATAACTTTAAGGTGTATAGAATGACAACTTACATACACCATAAACTAATTACTACAGTAAGTTTGGTGCACATCCCTCTCATATAGATACAAAATTAAAGAAATAGAAAATTTTTTCCTTGTGTTGACAACTCTTAGGATTTACTCTCATCAACTTTCATATATAATATACAACAGTGTTTATTATATTTATCATGTACACTATATACCTAGTACTTATCTATTTTATATCTGGAAGTTTGTAACTTTGACTGCCTTTGGACAATTTGCCCTCCCCCCACTCCCTGCCTCTGCTAACCACAAATCTGGTCTCTTTTTCTATGAGTTCATTTTTGAAATATAATTGACCTACAACACTATGTTAGTTTGTGTTACACAACATAGCGATCCAATATTTCTGTGTTTCTTCAGAATGATTACCATGATAAGTCTAGTTAATGATCTGTCAACATACAAAGATACTACGTAATTACTGACTATATTGCCCATGCTGTACATTTCATACCTGTGACTAATTTTTTTTGCTATTGAAATTTGTACCTCTTATCTCCATCACCTATTTCTTCCTCCCCTCTGGCAATCACCTATTTTTTCTCTGTATCTATAACTCTGTTTTGTTATGTTCATTTGTTTGTTTTTTTAGATTCCACATATAAGTGAAATCATACAGTATTTATCTCTCTATTCATGACTTATTTTACTTAGCGTTAATACCATCTAGGTCCAACCATGTTGTTACAAATACCAAGATTGTATTCTTTTTTATGGTGGAGTAATATTCTATTATATATATACACACAAACACATATACACATGTGTATGTATGTGTGTATATACATACATTTATATATATTTTCATTTTTATCCACATCATCTTTATCCATTCATCTGTTGATGGACACTTTGGTTGCTTCCATATCTTGGCATACTGTAAATAATGCTGCAATGAAAGTAGAAGTGCATATATCTTTTCTAATTAGTGTTTTCGTTTTCTTCTGATAAGTACCTAGGAATGGAATTGCTGGATAATATGGTAGTTTTATTTTTAATTTTTTGAGGAGTCTCCACACTGTTTTCCACAGTGGCTGCACCAATTTACATTTCCATCAGCAGTGCACTAGGTGTCCCTTTTCTCCACATCCTTGCCAACACTTGATATGTGTTGTCTTTTTGATTATAGCCATTGTGACAGATGTGAGATGATAATCTCATTGTGGTTTTGATTTACATTTCCCTGATTAGTGATATTGAGCATCTTTTCATGTGCCTGTTCGCCATCTGTATGTCTTCTTTGGAAAAATATCTATTCAAGTCCCCTGCCCAGTTTTAAAATCAGTTTGTCTTTTTTGATGTTGAGTTGTCTGAGTTCTTTGTATATTTTGGATATTATCCCCTTGTCAGATAGCATTTTCAAATACCTCTCTCATTCAATAGGTGGCCTTTTCATTTTGTTGATAGGTTCTGTCACTGTACAAAAGCTTTTCAGCTTGAAGTCCCATTTGTTTGTTTTTGCTTTTGTTTTCCTTTCTTGAGACATATCCAAAAACATATTGCTAAGACTAATGTCAAAGAGTGTACTGCTTAGGTTTTCTTCAAGTTTTATGGTTTCGGTTTTACATTTAAATCTTTAATCCATTTTAAGTTTATTTTTGTATATGATGTGAGAGAGTAGTCCAGTTTGATTCTTTTGCATGTAGCTGTCTAGTTTTCCCAACACAATTTATTGAAGATGTTGTATTTTCCCTGTTGTATATTCTTGCCTCCTTTACTGTAGATAAATTGACCATATAAGTGTGGATTTATTTCTGGACTCTGTTCTGTTCCATTGATCTATGTGTCTGTTTTGTGCCAGTACCATACAGTTTTGATTTCTGTCACTTTGTAGTATAGTTTGAAATCAGGGAGCATGATAGCTCCAGTTTTCTTCTTCTTAAGATTGTGTTGGCTATTTGGGGTTTTTGTGTTTTCATACAAATTTAGAATTATTCTAGGTCTCTGAAAAATGCTGTTGAATCTATAGATGACCTGGGTAGTAAGGTAGTGAGGTCATTTTAACACTATTAATTCTTCCAATCCATGAGCATTGTATATCTTTCTATTTGTCTTTTCTTTAATTTCTTTCATCTGTGTCTTATACTTTTCTGAGTACAGGTCTTTAACATACTTAGTTAGATTTATGCCCAGGTATTCTATTCTTTTTTGATGTGATTGTGAATGGGATTATTTACTTAATTTCTCTTTCCGATACTTCATTGTTAGTATATAGACATGCAACTGATTTCTGTGTATTAACGTTGTATCCTGCAACTTTACCAAATTCATTGCGTTCTAGTAGTTCTGTGGTAGCATCTTTAGGCTTTTCTGTGTATAGTACCGTGTCATCTAGAAACAGTTGACAGTTTTACTTCTTCCTTTGGATTCCTTTTGTTTCTTTTTCTTGCCTGATCATTGTGGCTGGGACTTCCAATACTATGTTAAATTAAAATGGCAAGAGTGGGCATCCTTGTTGTGTTCCTGATCTTAGAGGAAATGCTTTCAGCTTTTCGCCATTGAATATGATGTTAGCTATGGGCTTATCACATATGGTCTTTATTATGTTGAGGTATGTTCCCTCTATACCCACTTGGAGAATTTTATCATAAACAGATGTTGAATTTTGTCAATAGCTTTTTCTGTGTCTGTTGAGATGATCATATGATTTTTATTCAATTTGTTAAAGTGGTGTATCACACTGATTGGTTTTGCAGATATTGAGCCATCTTTGCATGTCTGGGATAAATCCCACTTGATCATGGTGTATGATCATTTTAGTGTTTTGAATTCAGTGCAAAATAACTTGCAATTATTTTGTTGAGGGTTTTTGCCTCTATGTTCATCAGTGATATTGGCCTATAATTTTCTTTTATTGTGCTATCTTTATCTGGTTTGGGTATCAAGGTGATGCTGGCCTTGTAGAAAGAGTTCAGAAGCATTCTTTCCTCTGTAATTTTCTGCAATAGTTTGAGAAAGATAAATTTTAACTTTAATGTCAAAATTTAACAAAAATATTTGATAGAATTTACCTGTGAAGCCGTCTGGTCACAGAGTTCTGTTTTTTGGGAGTTCTTAAATTACTGATTCAATTTTGTTTCTGGTGATTGGTCTATTCATGTTTTCTATTTCTTCATGGTTCAGTCTTGGGAGATTGTACATTTCTAAGAGTTCATTCATTTCTTGTAGGTTATTCATTTTATTGGCATAAAATTGTGTATAATAATCTTACAATCCCTTATATTTCTCTGTGTTGGTTTACCTTTCCCATTTCTGATTTTATTTATTTGGGCCCTCTTTTTGAGTCTGGCTAAATGTTTATCAATTTTGTTTATATTTGCAAAGAAACAGCTTTTAGTTTCATTGATCTTTTTCTAATTTTTTGTTCTGTATTTTATTTATTTCTGCTCTGATCTTTATGACTTATTTCTACTCACTTTGAGTTTGTGTGTTCTTTTTCCAGTTCCTTTAGGTATAAGGTTAGGCTTTTTCAGATTTTTCTTATTTCCTGAAGTAGGCTTGTATGTTATAAACTTTCTCCTTTGGACTGCTTTTGCTGCATCCCATAGATTTTGGATTGCTGTGTTTTCATTTTCATTTGTCTTCAGGTATTTTCTAATTTCTTTGATTTCTTCAGTGATCAGTTGGTTGTTTAGTAGCATAATGTTTAGCTTCTCTTTGCATTTTTTTTCTCAGTTTTTTTCTTGCAACATTTCTAGTCTCATAGCATTGTGCTTGGAAAAGATGCCTGATATTATTTCAATTTTCTTAAATTTACTGAGACTTGTTTTGTTGCCTACCATGTGATCTATCCTGAAGAATGTTCCATATGCACTTGAAAATGTGTATTCTGCTGCTTTTGGATGGAATCATTTATATATATATATATATATATATAAAATCTATCTCCATGTGGTCTAATGTGTCCTTTCAGTTCAGTGTTTGCTTATGGATTTTATGTCTGGATTATCTGTTCATTTATGTAAGTGGGAGTGTTAAGGTCCCCTCTTATTATTATACTGTCAGTTTCTCCCTTTACGTTGGTTAATGTTTGCTTTATGTGTTTAGGTGCTTCTATGTTGGATGCATGTATATGTACAATTGTTATCTCTTCTACTTGGATGGATCCCTTGATCATTATGTGATGTCCTTCTTTGTCTCTTGTACAGTCTTATTTTTAAATCTATTTTGTCTGATTGTTGCCTGGGCTTTCTTTTTGTTTCCATTTGATTGGAAAACATTTTCCATCCCCTCACTTTGTCTATGTGTGTCTTTAGATCTGAAGTGATTCTTTTATAGGCAGCATATATATGGGTCTTGGTTTTGTACCCATTCTGCCACTCTTTTTTTTTTTTTTTTTTTTATGTGGTATGCAGGCCTCTCACTGTTGTGGCCTCTTCTGTTGCGGAGCACAGGCTCCGGACGTGCAGGCTCAGTGGCCATGGCTCACAGGCCCAGCCACTCAGCGGCATGTGGGATCTTCCCTGACTGGGGCACGAACCCGTGTCCCCTTCATTGGCAGGTGGACTCTCAACCACTACGCCACCAGGGGAGCCCTCTGCCACTCTTTTGATTGGAGCATTTATTCCATTGACATTTAAAGTAATTCTTGATAGGCATGTACTTATTGTCATTTTGTTAATTGTTTTGGGGTTGTTTTTGTAGGTCTTTTTGTTCCTTTCTTCTTTTGCTCTTTTTCATTGTGATTTGATGACTGTATTTAGTGTTATGTTTTTCTATTACAGGTTCTTGGTTCGTGGTTACCATGATATAGATATATAGATTCAGCTGCTGATGTTTGCATTTTAAATGCACTTTAACCACCCTGCATTTTTACACCCCCCCTCATGTTTACTATTTTTGACATTTTTTACATCTTTTGTGTATCTCTTATCTACTTATTGTGGATATAAGTGATTTTTACTGCTTTTGTCTTTAAACCCTTCTACTAGCTATATACATGGTTGATTTACTACCTTTACTATATAATTGTTTTTACCAGTAAGATTTCTTTCATATTTGTTTATATTTCTAGTTGTGGTCTTTTCTGCTTAGACAAGTCCCTTTAACATTTCTTGTAAAGCTGGTTTTGTAGTGTAGTGATAAAATTTTTTTTTTGTGGTACGTGGGCCTCTCACTGTTGTGGCCTCTCCTGTTGTGGAGCACAGGCTCTGGACACGCAGGCTCAGCGGCCATGGCTCACGGGCCCAGCCGCTCCGTGGCATGAGGGATCTTTCCGGACTGGGGCACGAACCTGCATCCCCTGCATCGGCAGGTGGACTCTCAACCACTGCACCACCGGGGAAGCCCTGTAGTGATAAACTCTTAGCTTTGGCTTGTCTGTAAAACTTTGATCTCTCTTTCAAATTTGAATGAAAGCCTTGCTGGGTATTCTTAGTTTTAG
The DNA here is from genome assembly GCF_949752795.1 of Hyperoodon ampullatus. Lineage (NCBI taxonomy): Eukaryota > Metazoa > Chordata > Mammalia > Artiodactyla > Ziphiidae > Hyperoodon > Hyperoodon ampullatus. Next base: position 193,447,770 of record NC_136914.1, on the reverse strand, counting down.
GTTTTTCCCTTTCATCACTTTATATATTTTGTGCCACTCCCTTCTTGCCTACTGAGTTTCTGCTGAAAAGTCAGGTGATAGCCTTATGGGAGTTCCCTTGTATGTAATTTGTTACTTTTACCTTGCTGCTTTTAATATTGTATCTTTATTTTTTTTCATTTCCATTACAATGTGTTTTGGTGTGGTTCTCTGTGGGTTGGTTGGACTTTCTGTGCTTTTTGGACCTGGATATCTGTTTCTTTCCCAGGTTAGGGAAGTTTTCAGCTATTAGGTCTTCAAGTAAGTTCTCTGCCCCATTCTGTCTTATTTTTCTGGAACCTCTAAAATGTGATTGGTAGTATGCTTGATGTTGTCCTAGATGTCTCTCATACTGCTCTCAGTATTTTTTTTTCTGTTCAGCATTACTTATTTCCACTACTGTCTTCCAGTTCACTGATCCATTCCTCTGTATCATTTAATCTACTATTGAGTGCTTCTAATGTATTTTTTCAGTTTAATTGTTTCCTTCATCTCTCTTTGGTTCTTCTTTATATTTTCTAACTTTTTGTTAAAAATGTCTAACTTCTCACTCTGTTCATCCATTCTTCTAAGTTCTTTGAGCATCTTTACAGTCATTACCTAATTCTTCTTCTGGGGGTTTTGTCTTTTTCCTTCATTTAGTACATATTCCTCTGTTGCCTCATTTTGCCTAATTAGCTATTTTCTGTTTTAATTTCTATGTACTTAGGTTTATAATGTTTCTAGTGTTGGAGAAGTGGCTGTTTGTAGGAGATGTTGTATTCATCCCAACAGTGTACTCCCTCTGGTCACCAGAGCTATATGCTATATGGGTGCCTCCTATGTGGGCTGTGTGGACCCTTCTGTTGTAGTGGGAAGTCTGCTAGGTGTGGCTGGCCCCTGGTCTGGTTGGTTTCCAGGCTTTTCCTTGTGCAGAGCTTGATGTCCACAGATGGGTGGACCCTGGTCATGAGGTGGCTGGCTGCTGAGCCCTGGGGGTTCCTGGGACTAGTACTGGCCCACTAGTGGGCAGAGCCATGTTCTGGGGTAGGTGGTTGTAGGCCAGTAGTCTGAGATCTAGTGTCAGCCTGGTGGTGGGTGGGGCCAGTTTCTGACGTGGCTGGCTATGGGGTCTGGGGTGTCTAAATACTGATGTTGGCCCACTGCTGAGTGGGGCCACATTCTGGGTCATCTGGCTGAGGGGTCCAATGGCTGAGGATTCCCAAAATGGCACTTGCCAGCACCAGTATACTTGTGGTAGAGTAAGCTCTCCCAAATAGCTGCTGTGTACCCAGAGTGAGCTCTGATTGCCTCCTGCTTCTCTGGGAGGCTAAGATCAGCAAGTGGGTTTGACTCAGGCTTCTTTCCAACTACTGCTTCTGCCCTGGATCCGGTGAGATTTTGTGTGCCCTTTAAAAGTGGAGTGTCTATTTCCTGTGGCCCTCTGACTCTCCCAAAAGTAAGCTCTGCTGGCCTTCAAAACCAAATGTTCTGGGGGCTCATCTTCCCCATGCAGGACCTCTGGCATGAACCCTATGTGAGTCTCAGACCCCTTGATCCTTGGGGAGAACATCCACAATGTTATTACCTTCCCATTTGTGAGTTACTCACCCGGGAATATGGGTCTCGATTATACTGTATCTCCACCCCCTCACTCATCTGCAAGTTGTAGAAGATCTTTTCTGCTAGTCTGCAGGTCATTCTCATCATTAGTTGCTCTGTAAATAGTTGTAATTTTGGAGTGCCCGTGGGAGGAGGTGAGCCAAATTTCTTCCTACTCTGACATCTTGGCCACTCCCTAATAACACATTTTCTTTATCTATTGAACTGTTGATGGACACTTAGGTTGTTTCCATGTCTTGTCTATTATGAATAAGGCTGCTAAGAACATAGGTGTGTAGGCATCTCTTTGAGACACTTATTTCATTTCCTTTAGATACATACCCAGATGAAATTACTGGATCATATGGTCATTTTGTCTTTTACATTTTGAGGAACCTCTGTACTGTTTTCCATAATGGCTGTAAAATTTACATTCCCACCAAAAGTGAACCAAGTTTCCCTTTTTCTTCACATCCTTGCTAACACTTGTGTTGGAGAAGGTCATTGAGAGGATGTGACCACCAGCTGACTCTTGAGCAGGACCTGGGCAATCGGAGACTCCTTAGCCCATCCCCTTGGGGATGATATCTTTTTGCCCTAGGCTGCCTAGGTTTGGGGGAGGTATGACAAGTAATTGGAAACCATCTTTCCTATGCTCTTCAGTGTGTCTTTTATTTGTTTCACCCAAGTGCTGTAATCCCTCACCTGGAATCCTTAACTCTTGTGAAGGTATTTTTGTGTGTGGATAGTTATTCAAACTGATTTTTCTGGGAGGGGCTGAGTGCTAGAAACTCCTATACCATCATCTTGCTGACATCACTCCTGAATCCCCTTTTGACTTTGACCCATGGGTTATTGAGAACAGTTTTAGTTTCCAAATATTTGGAATTTTCCCAGATATCTTTCCATTCTCTATCTCAAATTTTTTTTGTGGTTTAAAAAGAAAAAAAAAACCTTTCTATGACTTGAATCTTTTAAAATTTATTCAGAATTTCGAATGGTTTATCTTGATAAATGTGCCAGATATACCTGAAAAGAATGTATCTTCTTCAGTTTTTAGGTATTCTAATAAATGTCAATTGTTTATTGTTCAAATGTATGTCCTTACTGACTTTATTATATTAATCGGACAGCGGTGTTAATCTGTGAATTTGTCTATCATTCTTTGTAGTTTTACAAGTTTTTCATGTATTTTGAAACTCAGTTGTTAGGTGAATGAACATTTTGAATTATCTCCCCCATATTCTGAATTATTGTGTTCATGCCTTATAATTCTATGTTTTAAGTCTGTTTAAACCACACATTATGTAGACATTATGCTTTCATTTATGTTTACTCACATATTTCCTTTCCACTGCTTTTCATACTTTCCTACATTCCCATCTTTCCCTCTGGGATCACTTTCCTTCTCCCTGAACATCTCTTTAGAATTTGTTTTAGAGCAACTCTGCTCAAGATAAATTATTTCAGATTTTGATTTCTGAAAATATGTATGTGAATGATATTTTCACTCACTATAGAATTCTTGATTAGTAGTTATTTTCTTTCATAAATTTCAAGATGTCATTTCATTGTTTTCTGGCTCCCACTGTTTCTTTTAATTCAGGTGTAAGTCTTATTGCTACTCCTGTGAGGATAATGTGACTTTGTAATCTGGATGCTTTAAAAATCTTAATTTATGTCCTTGGTTTTCAGTAGTTTTACTAGGATGTGTCTAGGTGTGGTGATTCTTCATATTTATTTTGCTTGGGGTTTGTAGAGCTTCTTTTGTCTGTGGGCCTTTTATTAGTTTTAGAAAATTCTCTTCAAATATTGTTTTTGCTCCATTCCCCTCTCCTTCTGGGATTCTAATAAAAATATTTATGTAATACATGTATATATATATATATATACTGCATATTTCTTTTTCTTTCATTTCAAATATCTTCTATTGACCTGTCTTACATTTCACTAACCCTATATTCTGCTATGCATAATCTGCTATAAACCTAACATTGTGTTATTAATTTCAGATGTAGTAATTTTCATTCCAATATATATTATAAATTTCAGTCTGTCATAATTCTCCATGTTTTCTTCTATTTCTCTGCTTAAAACACTCTAAGTCACTTATTTAAAAATACTTTCTGCTAACTCCAATATATTGGTTTCTGTCTTTCTTCTTCTGCTTTTATTGTTCTGCCCCTAGGCATGCCTAGAAATTTTTATTAAATGTAGGACATTGTGTATAAAAATTATGAAGCCTCTAGATGAACTTCTGGTTAAGTTCCATAAGACAGGGTTCACTCTTTTGTTAGATACAGACAGAATATGAAATGCTTTTATGTAATCAAGGGCTGAATAGCATTGACCATGACCTTGGATTAGAGTTTAGGTAAGGCTCAGTTAGTTTCTGTTTAAACTCCCATTCTTTGGGTATAGGTATCCAGTGTTTTCAACTGATAGAATGGTGTTTATTCTGGGGACCCCTTCTGGTGAAGATTCCCTTTCCCTGTCTTGAAAAGTTGGCAAATGTCTTGAGAGGAAAACCATCTGTGCCTGAGGCATTAATTTTCTCTCTGCAGAATCTCAAACTGCTGAAAGCTCTTCTGGTTTCTTACTAGCCTCAGAAAATTTTATGTTCTGTGCACAATATCATCAATAACCCCAGTAAAAAGTGTCTTTATGTTGTCACTGATCTCTTTGAAGCTCTCCTTTGCCCCAAATGTTTACCCCTCTACGTCTCAATTTTTTTGTAGCTCTAATACTATTAGTTACGTGATTTTTAAAATTTATCTAGAATTTTTAGTTCTTAAAGAGAGCACTGGCCTGCTGCAAGTTGTTCCGATCCTTTGAGCTTTCAATTTCAACTACTATTTTCTTTTCACAAGTTCTTTATTAGATCTATCTGGCCATTATTTATAGACTCTTGGTTCTTCTTATCAAATTTCTCCTTTATTTTCTATGAACATTTTAACCATACTATTTTTTTTCCTGTCCTGTACTCAAAAATTCCATAATCTGAAGTTCTTGGGGGTATAATTGTTACTTGTTACTCCACCTGACACTTACTGATGGGGGCTTGTTTCCTCTTGCAGTGGGTAAATATTGTTAGTGAGCCTATGCTTACCTGATTATGTTAAAACTTAATAGGCCTATGCATTGAGGGGCTTATATTGAAGGTGTATTCTTCCAGAGAGGATTCATGGTGGCTTCTGTCACTTTAAGTTCCTGACTCACTGTCCCCTGGGCCATTCTAAATTCAACCCTCAGATCCAACTCAAGGCTAATGTACTGGCTTAATAATGGTCCCCAAAGATGTAAACATCCTAATCCTTAGACTCTGTGAATATGCTACCTTATGTGGCAAAAGTGACCTTGCAGATAAGATTCAGTTGGGGAATGTGAGATGTAGAGAATTGTAAATAACCAGGTGGCCCTGAGAGAATCACAATAGTCCTATTAAAAGGGAGTCCGGAGACCAAAACGAAGAGATGATGCTGGCTTTTAAGGTGAAGAGAGCCATTAGGAGCGGTGCCTGGAAGCTGGCAGAGGCAAGTAATGAGTTCTTCCCTGCAGCCTCCAGAAGGAACACATTCTTGGTCTTAGTTTGATTTTAGCCCCAAAAGACCCATTTTAGATTTTGGACTTTCAGAACTCTATGAGAATAACTTTGTGTCTTAAGCCACACAATTCATGACAATTTCTTATGGTAGCAATAAACTAATACAGCTAGCTTGTGATTACAGATTTTCTAGGAGATCCCTAATTTTTTTCCCCAAGCAGAGGCCTGGGATGGACAGTCTTCTTGCCATTCCTCCTCCTATGGTCCTGGATGCTTACAGAAGTTTCATTCTAACACCTCAACTTGTGAGGGCCCAAGATTTTGTCTTCTGTTCCCCTGTTACTGTTAAAACAAAATATTTAGGATTTTTTTGTTTCAGCAGATACTCCCAGGCAGCCTGGCAGTCCCATGTTCACTTCTCTCTCGTGTTTTTAATTGTGTCTTCTCCAGAATTTCTAGGTATTGGTAGAAGGAGAGAGTCAGATTCTAAGATAAATTGCTTTGTGCTGTTATTTTTTTTAAAACCTATAAAATGAATATTGTCATAGAAATTACATAATAGAGTTGAAACATTCAATAAATACTTCAGTGATGATAGAGATTATTATGATGACTTACGGCTGATCCAAGCAAACTGAATTAACCAATTTTTCCTTTGCTTCCATAACCAATTTATACAAATATATAACTCTATTTTGTGACAATATATGACACACTCTGACAGGCATTGCATTAAAGACTATATTTTGTATGGAGTGTTTTCAAATTGGTCTGGCTTCGTTAGGAACAAAAACTTAATTGAAACTACTATTTGAGGTATGTCTATTTCAGGTTTCTACCTTTTAAACATATCTGAAGCAACTGCTTCCTTAATTTGAGATTTTAGAACACAAGAACAAAAGATTGATTTAGAAGGATGGAACCTGCATTTTATTTATTTATTTATTTTTCCTTTCACAGTATACTTTTTTTTTTTAAACATCTTTATTGGAGTATAATTGCTTTACAATGGTGTGTTAGTTTCTGCTTTATAACAAAGTGAATCAGTTATGCATATACACATGCCCCCATATCTCTTCCATCTTGTATCTCCCTCCCTCCCACCCTCCCTATCCCAAACCCTTTAGATGGTCACAAAGCACCGAGCTGATCTCCCAGTGCTATGCGGCTTCTTCCCACTAGCTATCTATTTTACATTTGGTAGCGCATATATGTCTATGCCACTCTCTCACTTTGTCCCAGCTTACCCTTCCCCCTCCCCGTATCCTCAAGTCCATTCTCTAGTAGGTCTCTGTCTTTACTCCCATCTTGCCCCTAGGTTATTCATGAACATTTTTTTTTTTAGATTCCATATATATGTGTTAGCATACTGTATTGTTTTTCTCTTTCTGACTTACTTCACTCTGTATGACAGACTCCTAGGTCCACCCACCTCACTACAAATAATTCAATTTTGTTTCTTTTTATGGTTGAGTAATATTCCATTGTATATATGTGTCACATCTTCTTTATCCATTCATCTGTTGATGGACACTTAGGTTGCTTCCATGTCCTGACTATTGTAAACAGAGCTGAAATGAACATTTTGGTACATGACTCTTTTTGAATTACGGTTTTCTCAGGATATATGCCCAGTAGTGGGATTGCTGGGTTGTATGTTAGTTCTATTTTTAGTTTTTTAAGGAACCTCCAAATTGTTCTCCATAGTGGCTGTATCAATTTACATTCCCACCAACAGTGCAAGAGTGTTCCCTTTTCTCCCCACCCTCTCCAGCATTTACTGTTTGTAGATTTTTTGATGATGGTCATTCTTACCAGTGTGAGATGATATCTCATTGTAGTTTTGATTTGCATTTCTCTAACGATTAGTGACGTTGAGCATTCTTTCATGTGTTTGTTGGCAATCTGTATATCTTCTTTGGAGAAATGTCAATTTAGGTCTTCTGCCCATTTTTGGATTAGGTTGTTTGTTTTTTTGATATTGAGCTGCATGAGCTGTTTGTAAATTTTGGAGATTAATCCTTTGTCAGTTGCTTCATTTGCAAATATTTTCTCCCATTCTGGGGGTTCTCTTTACGTCTTGTTTATGGTTTCCTTTGCTGTACAAAAGCTTTTATGTTTCATTAGGTCTCATTTGTTTATTTTTGTTCTTATTTCCATTTCTCTAGGAGGTGAATCAAAAAGGATCTTGCTGTGTTTTATGTCATAGAGTGTTCTGCCTATGTTTTCCTCTAAGAGTTTGATAGTGTCTGGCCTTACATTTGGTCTTTAATCCATTTTGCATATATTTTTGTGTATGGTGTTAGGGAGTGTTCTAATTTCATTCTTTTACATGTAGCTGTCCAGTTTTCCCAGCACCACTTATTGAAGAGGCTGTCTTTTCTACACTGTATATTCTTGCCTCCTTTATCAAAGATAAGGTGACCATATGTGTGTGGGTTTATCTCTGGGCTTTCTATCCTGTTCCATTGATCGATATTTCTGTTTTTGTGCCAGTACCATACTGTTTTGGTTACTGTAGCTTTTGTAGTATAGTCTGAAGTCCGGGAGCCTGATTCCTCCATCTCCATTCTTCTTTCTGAAAATTGCTTTGGCTATTCAGGGTCTTTTGTGTCTCCATACAAATTGTGAAATATTTTGATCTAGTTGTGTGAAAAATGCCATTGGTAGTTTGATAGGGATTGCATTGAATCTGTAGATTGCTTTGGGTAGTATAGACATTTTCACAATGTTGATTCTTCCAATCTAAGAACATGGTATATCTCTCCATCTGTTTGTATCATCTTTAATTTCTTTCATCAGTGTCTTATAATTTTCTGCATACAGGTCTTTTGTCTCCTTAGATAGGTTTATTCCTAGGTATTTTATTCTTTTTGTTGCAGTGGTAAATGGGAGTGTTTTCTTAATTGCACTGTCAGATTTTTCATCATTAGTGTATAGGAATGCAAGAGATTTCTGTGCATTAATTTTGTATCCTGCTACTTTACCAAATTCATCAATTAGCTCTAGTAGTTTTCTGGTAGCATCTTTAGGATTCTCTATGTATAGTATCATGTCATCTGCAAACAGTGACAGCTTTACTTCTTCTTTTCCAATTTGGATTCTTTTTATTTCTTCTTCTTCTCTAAATGCTGTGGCTAAAACTTCCAAAACTATGTTGAATAATAGTGGTGAGATTGGGCAACCTTGTCTTGTTCCTGATCTTAGAGGAAATGGTTTCTGTTTTTCACCATTGAGAATGATGTTGGCTGTGGGTTTGTCATATATGGTCTTTATTATGTTGATGTAAGTTCCCTCTATGCCTACTTTCTGGAGGGTTTTTTATTATAAATGGGTGTTGAATTTTGTGGAAACATTTCTCTGCATCTATTGAGATGATCATATGGTTTTTCTCCTTCAATTTGTTAATATGTTATATCACATTGATCGATTTGTGTATATTGAAGAATGCTTGCATTCCTGAGTAAACCCCACTTGATCATGGTGTATGATCCTTTTAATGTGCTGTTGGATTCTGTTTGCTAGTATTTTGTTGAGGGTTTTTGCATCTGTGTTCATCAGTGATATTGGCCTGTAGTTTTCTTTCTTTGTGACATCTTTGTCTGGTTTTGGTATCAGCGTGATGGTGGCCTCATAGAATGAGTTTGGGAGTGTTCCTCCCTCTATTATATTTTGGAAGAGTTTGCGAGGATAGGTGTTAGCTCTTCTCTAAATGTTTGATAGAATTCGCCTGTGAAGCCATCTGGTCCTGGTCTTTTGTTTGTTGTAAGATTTTTAATCACAGTTTCAATTTCAGTGCTTGTGATTGGTCTGTTCTTATTTTCTATTTCTTCCTGGTTCAGTCTCAGAAGGTTGTGCTTTTCTAAGAATGTGTCCATTTCATCCAGGTTGTCCATTTTATTGCCATATATTTGCTTGTAGTAATCTCTCACGATACTTTGTATTTTTGCAGTGTCAGTTGTTACTTCTCCTTTTTCATTTCTACTTCTATTGATTTGAGTCTTCTCCCTTTTTTTCTTGATGCATCTGGCTAATGGTTTAACAATTTTGTTTATCTTAAAGAACCAGCTTTTAGTTTTATTGACCTTTGCTATCATTTCTTTCATTTCTTTTTCATTTATTTCTGATGTTATCTTTATTACTTCCTTTCTTCTGCTAAATTTGGGGGTTTTTTGTTCTTTCTCTAATTGCTTTAGGTGTAAGGTTAAGTTGTTTATTGGAGATTTTTTTGTTTCTTTAGGTAGGATTGTAGTGCTCTAAACTTCCCCCTTAGAACTGCTTTTGCTGCATCCCATAGGTTTTGGGTCTTCATGTTTTCATTGTCATCTGTTTCTAGGTATTATTTGATTTCTTCAGTGATCTCTTGGTTATTAAGTAGTGTATTTTTTAGCCTCCATGTGTTTGTATTTTTTACAGATTTTTTTCCTGTAATTGATATCTAGTCTCATAGCATTGTGGTCAGAAAAGATACTTGATATGATTTCAATTTTCTTAAATTTACCAAGTCTTGATTTGTGACCCAAATATGATCTATCCTGGAGAATGTTCCATGAGCACTTGAGAAGAATGTGTATTCTGTTGTTTTTGGATGGAATGTCCTGTAAATATCAATTAAGTCCATCTTGTTTAATGTATCATTTAAAGCTTGTGTTTCCTTATTTATTTTCATTTTGGATGATCTGTCCATTGGTGAAAGTGGGGTGTAAAAGTTCCCTACTATGATAGTGTTAGTGTCGATTTCCCCTTTTATGGCTGTTAGCATTTACCTCATGTATTAGAGGTGCTCCTATATTGGGTGCATAAATATTTACAGTTGTTATATCTTCTTCTTGGGTTGATCCCTTGATCATTATGTAGTGTCCTTGTCTCTTGTAATAGTCTTGTTTTAAAGTCTGTTTTGTCTGATATGAGAATTGCTACTCCATCTTTCTTTTGATTTCCATTTACATGGAATATCTTTTTTCATCCCCTTACTTTCAGTCTGTATGTTTCCCTAGGTCTGAAGTGGGTCTCTTGTAGACAGCATATATACAGGTCTTGTTTTTGTATCCATTCAGCCAGTCTATATCTTTTGTTTGGAGCATTTAATCCATTTACCTTTAAGGTAATTTTTGATATGTATGTTCCTGTGAAGCTGGTTTGGTGGTGCTGAATTCTCTTAGCTTTTACTTCTTTGTAAAGATTTTAATTTCTTCGTGAAATCTGAATGAGATCCTTGATGGGGAGAGTAATCTTGGTTGTAGGTTTTTCTCCTTCATCACTTTAATTATGTCCTGCCACTCCCTTCTGGCTTGCAGAGCTTCTGCTGAAAGTTCAGCTGTTAATACAGAAGGGAATCTCCATAAGTTTATTTGTTGTTTTTCCCTTGCTGATTTTAATAATTTTTCTTTGTATTTAATTTTTGATAGTTTGATTAATATGTGTCTTGACATGTTTCTCCTTGGATTTATCCTGTATGGGACTCTCTGTGCTTCCTGGACTTGATTAACTATTTCCTTTCCCATGTTAGGCAAGTTTTCAACTGTAAGCTCTTTAAATATTTTCTCAGTCCCTTTTTCTCTTCTTCTTCTGGGACCCCTATAATTCGAATGTTGGTGCATTTAATGTTGTCCCAGAGGTCTCTGAGACTGTCCTCAATTCTTTTCATTCTTTTTTCTTCATTCTGCTCTGCAGTAGTTATTTCCAATATTTTATCTTCCAGGTCACTTATCTGTTCTTCTGCCTCAGCTATTCTGCTATTGAGCCCTTCTAGAGAATTTGTAATTTCATTTATTGTGTTGTTCATCACTGTTTGTTTGCTCTTTAGTTCTTCTAGGTCCTTGTTGAACGTTTCTTGTATTTATTCTATTTCCAAGATTTTGGATCATCTTTACTGTCATTATTCTGAATTCTTTTTCAGGTAGACTGCTTGTTTCCTCTTCATTTGTTAAGTCTGGTGGGTTTTTGCCTTGCTCCTTCATCTGCTGTGAATTTCTGTCTTCTTATTTTGCTTAACTTACTGTATTAGGGGTTTCCTTTTCTCAGGCTGCAGGTTTGTAGTTCTTGTTGTTTTTGGTATCTGTCCCCAGTGGCTAAGTTTGGTTCAGTGGGTTGTGTAGGCTTCCTGGTGGAGTGGACTAGTGCCTATGTTCTGGTGGATGAGGCTGGATCTTATCTTTCTGGTGGGAAGGTCCATGTCTGGTGGTGTGTTTTGGGGTGTCTGTGGCCTTGTTATGATTTTAGGCAGCCTCTCTGCTAATGGATGGGTTTGTGTTCCTGTCTTCCTAGTTGTTTAGCATAGGGTATCCAGCAGTGTAGCTTGCTGGTCATTGAGTGGAGCTGGGTTTTGGTGTTGAGATGGAGATCTCTGGGACATTTTCACCATTTGATATTACGTGGAGCTGGGAGGTCTCTTGTGGATGAGTGTCCTGAACTTCGCTCTCCCTCCTCAGAGGCACAGCCCTGATGCCTGGCTGGAACACAATGAGCCTGTCCTCCACATGGTTCAGAATAAAAGGGAGAAAAAAAAGAAAGAGGAAGATAAAATAAAATAAAGTAAAATAAAATAATGTTATTAAATAAAAATAATTATTAAAAAAAATTTTTTAAGTAGTAAAAAAAAAAAAAAAAAAAGAAAGATGAGAGCAACCAAACCAAAAAACAAATCCACCAATGATAACAAGTGCTAAAAACTATACTAAAAAAGAAAGAAACAAACAACAGAACTCTAGGACAAATGGTAAAAGCAAAGCTATACAGACAAAATCACACACAGAAGCATACACATACACACTCACAAAAAGAGAAAAAGGGGAAAAAAAAATATCTGTCATTGCTCCCAAAGTCAACCTCCTCAACTGGGGACGGTTCGTTGTCTATTCAGGTATTCCACAGATGCAGGGTACATCAGGTTGACTGTGGAGATTTAATCCGCTGCTCCTGAGGCTGCTGGGAAAGATTTCCCTTTCTCTTCTTTGTTGGCACAGCTCCCGGGGTTCAGTTTTGGATTTGGCCCCGCCTCTGCGTGTAGGTCGCCTGAGGGCGTCTGTTCTTCACTCAGACAGGTCGGGATTAAAGAAGCCACTGATTCGGGGGCTCTGGCTCACTCAGGCTGGGCGGAGGGAGGGGTACAGATGCGGGGCGAGCCTGCGGCGGCGGAGGCCGGCATGACGTTGCACCACTCTGCGGCACGCAGTGTGTTCTCCCGGGGAAGTTGTTCCTGGATCGCGGGACCCTGGCAGTGGCGGGCTGCACAGGCTCCCGGGAGGGGTGGTGTGGATAGTGACCTGTGCTTGCACACAGGCTTCTTGGTGGTGGCGGCAGCAGCAGCCTTAGCGTCTCATGCCCGTCTCTGGGGTCCGCGCTGTTAGCCGCGGCTCGTGCCCATTTCTGGAGCTCCTTTAAGCGGCGCTCTTAATCCCCTCTCCTCGAGCACCAGGAAACAAGAGAGGCAAGAAAAAGTCTCTTGCCTCTTCAGCAGCTCCAGAACTTTTTCCGGACTCCTCCCATCTAGCCGTGGCGCACTAGCCCCCTTCAGGCTGTGTTCACGCAGGCAACCCCAGTCCTCTCCCTGCGCTCCGACCAAAGCCCGAGCCTCAGCTCCCAGCCCCGCCCGCCCCGGCGGGTGAGCAGACAAGCCTCTCAGGCTGGTGAGTGCTGGTCGGCACCGATCCTCTGTGTGGGAATCTCTCCGCTTTGCCCTCTGTACCCCGGTGGCTGCACTCTCCTCTGCAGCTCCGAAGCTTCCCCCCTCCGCCACCTGCAGTCTCCGCCCGCGAAGGGGCTTCCTAGTGTGTGGAAACCTTTCCTCCTTCACAGCTCCCTCCCAGTGGTGCAGGTCCTGTCCCTATTCTTTTGTCTCTGTTTTTTCTTTTTTCTTTTGCCCTACCCAGGTACGTGGGGAGTTTCTTGCCTTTTGGGAGGTCTGAGGTCTTCTGCCAGCGTTCAGTAGGTGTTCTGTAGGAGCTGTTCCACCTGTAGATGTATTTCTGATGTATTTGTGTGGAGGAAGATGATCTCCACGTCTTACTCTTCCGCCATCTTCGAACCTGCCTTTTAGAGTTAAAATTTTGTTTAAACTGATTTGTAATCTTCACCTTAAGACTAAACTCAGGATTAAAAGGGTATTAAATCAGAGTCAAGACATCAGTGAGGGTAAATGTGCTTTCCAGTACACTGGAAATCTGAAGGCAGAGACATGAATCAGGGACCTGTGGAGAATGACTAATTTCTATTAGAGCGTAGAGCATAATTTCTGTTAAAGCACCTATTAGGGCATAGGTTTGATTCTGAATTTTTTTTAACTTGCTAATCTTTTACTTTCTTTTTTCAAATTTATCATGAATATTCTTTTTTATTCAAGTATAGTTGACTTACAAGGTTGTGTTTCTGGTGTACAGCAAAATGACTCAGTTATATATATATATTTTTCAGATTCTTTTCCCATATAGGTTATTACAAAATATTGAGTATAGTTCCCTGTTCTATACAGTAGGCTCTTGTTGGTTATCTATTTTATATATAGTAGTATGTTTATGTTAATCCTAAACTCCTAATTTATCCCTCCCTCACCCTTTCCCCTTCAGTAACCATAAATTTGTTTTCTTTGTCTGTGGGTCTATTTCTGTTTTGTATATAAGTTCGTTTGTATCATTTTTTTTTTTTAGATGAGACTGAATTTTAAGAACAAAGGAGCCTTCTGTAATTCTCTAAGACAAAAATGATACTTGGTGTTCTTTCTGAAAAGAGAATTCTAGAGTAAACGATGGCAATGGGATAGCAAAAATTGGATTTCTTACATTTGGGGAGATCCTAGCTTGTAAGAACAATGTGACTAGCTACTGAATATCTTATGAGGGATGAGGCCACCCATGACTAGAAATGCTGCTTCCATTCCTGTCCTGTATTGCCACCATACATTTGGTATGTTTCTGTATTCTTGGTTAAACAAATTGGAAATTTAATCTTATGGTAATCTTTGGTCTATGAGAAGAGCTGCAGAGATTTATCTAGCATTCTATACAATTACATTAGCTATAATTACATAAAGAATAGCATCTGGCTACTATAAATTATAGTTCTGTATTTTTCTACTATGGGATTGACTTCAAGTCTCCCTTGAAAATAATTGATAAAACCCTAAGCAGTGTGGGCAAATGAATTTTAACTTTTCTCATGTGGTATTTTTATTTTCTATTGCTTTTCAGATATTGCTGTCTAACTCAGGGCTAATATTTGCATCTCATGCTGTATCATTTCTGTTTCAAATAATATACGTGGACCTCAAACTAAATTTTGCAGCTGGAAAGTCCATGACCAAACAAGACGTAGGCATGGCTGCATCTTTGTGCTCAGATGAGTTTGCCCAGCAATTCCCTCCTCTTCCTCTCTCCCTCCATTTGTTTCCTTCCTCTCTGGCTTCTCTCTCCTCTTTTCCTGATTCCCTCCCTCTTTGTCTTTCCTTTTTCTCAGTATGGACTTTGTTTTTATGAGCTCCTTTTTCCCAGATAGCAGGAATGATAGTGACCAGAAACTCAAGATTTAGATGGTACCTAGAGCTCTTGACTCCAGAACAAGACTGATGCTCTCTCTTCAGTTACCTACATGACAAGCCTTAGAGATGATCTAATGGGGCCACAGTGATCTGATCAGCATGGTCAGATGCGTGAAGTACTCTTTGGCTAATCCCAGGATGAATAACCTGTGGAAAGGTGAGAGGCAAAGTCAACCACACTGAAACTACAAGGAAGGTGTTTGCCACAGCCAAGGGAAGGTCTTTTATAAGAAGATAGAGAGTCATGATAGCTCACACATAAGCTACACAATTCTGTGCATCCCATACTCTTCTGTGCTGAAGTAGCTTTTATATCAGGGCCTTAATCAAATATGTAGAGTTTTCAGCATCTTGGTCTGTATTTGTTTAAAGTTCAGACTTTAAATGCTGTCTCTAATACTCTCATTATTTTCACTAATGTTAGCTCTATAAATATGTCTCTGACTGCGTAGAAGGTAAGAAGGGCATTTCACCTCTAAAGTACTTTGCAGAAATATCTGCTGATAATTATTGAGGGACATCTCGCTCTTCCTGTTTGTGGGAGGTGAAGTTTGCTGGATGCTTCTCTAGCTAAGTAATTTTTGGCCATCAATTAAAGGTAGATGCAGCTTGAGGACCAGTGGGCTCTTTGCCATCAATTGATCTGAGGCAAATTGTAATCTTCCCAAGTAGAGTTCGGCTTTCTGCATAATCTCATTCAAATTGTATACCTTTGTCTTACCTCCATTTAGAGACATTTTTAATTAGTATTAGTCACAGTAATTACTGGCAATTCTCTTTTTCGATTGATTTCTATTGCTTATAAAGTGAGTCATTAAGTGCCACCACAGTTCAGTCTCTCAATTCTGAGGGTGGGCAGAAATAAGCATCTCTGTGCACGAGCAGCATATCGTGGGGGAATTGCTAATTTCTGATTGGTCATATCCAATTTTGGTTCAGAATTCAATCAGTGATATACATTCATAAGTTGTAAATTTTGATAACCTTTTAAAAATAAAGTTTAATCCTTATAATTTATGAAGTGATTCTTACTTTGAATAGCCAACAAAGTTAGCTCCTGAAACAGTCTTTTCACTCTTAAGCTCACTGCGAAAGACGTGCACAACGTATGTGTGAATCAGTGGGTACATGTTTGTGTGTAGTAAGCTGAAGTTGAGGGTTGAGACAAGTGGTCCCACTTGAGGTGGTGGGAGTGAAGTGGGGTGAAGGGGGAGTCCTATCATTGCCACTGGCTCACCGTGTTGCCCCCTCAGCCTCTCTGTTCAGCTTCTTATCATTGCATGGGTGTAAGATCCAGTCCTTTTGAGAAAAGGATTACTTTTGTAGTAAGCCAAACTATCATACTACTTATCGTTTCATGCCTTCTATTCTGTGGACTACAGTAGCACTTGTAATTCTAATACTATTGGACTTTTTATTCATGAAAAATATAATTTTGATTATATGTTTTTGATTATATATTATTTGATATAATTCATATGTTACATAAAAATGTAAAAGAGGGCTTCTCTGGTGGCACAGTGGTTGAGAGTCTGCCTGCCGATGCAGGGGACGTGGGTTCGTGCCCCGGTCTGGGAAGATCCCACAGGCCGCGGAGCGGCTGCGCCTGTGAGCCATGGCTACTTGGCCTGCGCGTCCGGAGCCTGTGCTCTGCAACGGGAGAGGCCACAGTGGTGTACCGCAAAAAAAAAAAAAAAAAGTAAAGGAAGCATAAATCTCCTTTTCAGGTTATCTTGAGAAAACTACCTTTAAGATTTTGATGAGGATTTTTTTCTCATTCTTTTCTTTCCTTCCTTCCTTCCCATAGTTTTTCATAAATGGGGTGATAAATGCTGATTTTTGTCATTATCTGAAAATATCATGAACCTATTCAATTCATCTACTAAACTTTTTTATGATAAAAATCATGTTTCATAGATTCAGTAAGTTATTTGTGTTGTGATCAAATGTCATTTATTAATCTTTTTAACCAACTGCCATCTATTTCAGTAATTTTGTTTTCCCAAGAGTTTCCTGCTCTAGATTATCTCTACGTCTCTCTATTTTTCTCCTCTCAAGCTGAGTTAGTGAGTGACACAAAGGAAAATGACCTGAGGCTCAGGTAAACAGTTTGATCAGTCATGCTAGTGATGCTACTAAGCCCAGCAGAATCTGCGTCTTGGGGCTGGCTGCCTATTGGACAGTACCAGCTGCATTAGCAAGCATCCTGTTCTGTCAGTCTCCTCTCAAGGCATCTGACACAGGCCTCTTTGCTTCCCTTCCCATCAGCTATAAAGTCCTGCATTCTCCCAGGTTTATTATATAGAGAACTCAACTTACTTCCTATTTGCTTTGAAGGTCCCCAAAGACCAGAATTCTTTCCAGAGTGTTCATGTAGGCCAGCTCTGCCCTTCCTCCCTGGAATCCTCAGAGTTTACAGGACAAGTTCTTTCCAGGGAACTCTTGCTGATCACCCCAGGTCTCGCTTGCACTGGGGTCCACGCTCTCCTGCATCACAGAGGTGGGAAAGTTCGACCTCTATGTCTGGATCATGTACCCTGAACCCTCCCTCCAAGCCATACTCAATTTCCAACTCCAGCAACTGTCTGCTGTAGTAGAAGCAATCCACTGGAGTTGTCCTGAGAGGGTGGCTGGGCTTCAAGTCTACAAAATTCCCAGAATGTCCCTGCACCCAAATACAGGGGCATTTTCTTGTTTAATCTTTACAACAACTCTATGAGAAAACATTTTATCATCACTAATTTAGTTAGTTGTTTATGAATCTCCTCCTTCAGAACTTTGAACTCAAAAAAAAATGCTGAAGGAAACAAGAAAGAATAGCAGTGATAGAAGATATTTCTTCATTTGGAAGCTGAGTTGAAGTGCCACGATGATGTAATTTCATTAGAAGGTTAAAACCTAATGTCCAGTGTCTACTTCCCAAATGATGAGAATAGGTGAAGTTTCAAAGTTGTTTATAGAACTCTGAATGAGTTCTGTTGACGTGCTCTAGCTAGAAGGCTTCTTTCTTTCTTGAATTTTCCTTCAATAGTCTCTCTCCTGAAAGTAGGAATGTGCCATCATTCTGTTCTAGATATCCTAATACATCACAAAATTCTTTCCTACTGAGTTTCCATAGTGCTATATAATAATTCTCAATACACAACTGGAAGCAGCTGCTACTGTCAGAGTCTGGGTTTGGCATTAGACTCTGCTGTCCTTGAGGTCTGGTCTCTCAGTCATTCAGCTCACTTGAGTATCAGTTTCATAAATGGTGAGCGTAGACCTGTATGTCCCAGTTTTACTATGAAGATCAAATGAGAGTCCATATATGAAATCATTTTGAAAACTAGGCTTCTTTGGCTGAAGAACACATATAACCCTTCCATTCCTTATAGACTTTCTCCTGCCTCTCCAGGCTTTAGTGTTACTTTGTATTACATTATATAGCTTTGTCTCCTCCAATAGACTTTGAGGTTCCCCTGGGCAGGGAATATATCTTACTGTTTCCTGAGAGCCTAAAACTATGCTTGCTTACAAAATGAATGAGTGGATGAGTGACTCAAATTAGTTATGTCATGCTTCTGCCAAAACTCCTCCAGTGACCTGAACTGTACTTAGAAAAACAATCCAACCTCCCAGTTGTGGTCTACAATGCACCTGGTGACCAGGACACAACTTATTTTTCCAGCCACATCTTGCCATTTCTTGGCCCACATCACTCTACACCAATTCCTATTCTTTGACCACACCAAGCAGATACCAATATGTTTACTTATGTGGAAGTTGTATACATTATATACAAATCTTTCCTCCTGAACATCCCAGAATGCTGATCTATGGCTCAAACAAAATCAGCTCCAGACAGCATACAACCATGTCATGAGTTTTGAAATGTGCTTGGCAACAGAGATTCATTTCATGCTTTAAGACCAAGAAAGCACAATATCACCCAAGTCTTCCCTGGAAATTTTGGTTTCTTATCTATAAAATGAATAGATGATCTCCAAAAGGCCTTTCTGAGTCCATGATTCAAATTCATTTTTGAAGGATAATAATACTTTATCCTTACTGATTAATTCTAGGCAGTATGGAACTAAGGGATAATAAGATTATACAGTGAGTTAATTATACAGGCCATTTCTTTTTAGTTGACTGAGGCAACCACAGTGCCTTGCATTTAACCTCACAATTGTAATGAAGCTCATCTTATCATATTCTCCATCTTTAGGGGAACTTCAAGGCTCAGAAATCAATAATAAAGAGCTTATCAGCAACTAATCTCCTCCTTGGCAGTGAAAATACATACGCCAGCTGGGAGAGTGAGTTTCTTTAATGCTCAACAGTTTCCTCACAGATGTAACTTTTCTTTTTCATGATCTGGTACCCATCATGGGGCTCTGACTTTTAACTGACTTTGCTTTCTTCCATGCCATCAGCACTTGGCCATTTTCTTTCCTCTTTTTTCTGTAAATATTTGATCAGCCTTGGGTCAGTCTTGTGCATTACGGCCTTCTGAAGTGCCTGCTTGATCATTCACAGAAGCTCTAAATAAGCACCCATCTCATTCTTAAACTTCGTCTTGCCTGGAATGACTAGGGTGTTTTGTTTTTATTTGTTCTCTTATGGATATCATAGCACAAAGAAGCTTGGCTTGGGGTAACAAAGATCTGAGTTTCATTGACGATTTCTGTGACCTTGAGCAACTAACTTAATTTTCCTGAATCTCATTTTCCAATTTAAAAAGTCTTATAGGTAGTTACGAAAACAAGTATTCTGTTCCCTTTCTAGCACCTGGTAAGGACACAATGATTTCAGGTTCCCCGTTTCTTAAAGTCCCTCTCCCACCCTCCTTTTATAAATTATGAATTCTCAGGCTTCATTTTATCACTTTGAACTTTTACCATGCTTTGCATTTCTTTTTTTCCAAATAGATTATCCCAATTCAAATAATATTTCTATAATTAAAAATCTTTAAGCTATTTCTAAGTCTGAAGATAAGATATACAATAAAAAGGACATTTTATTTAAAAGAAAACAAATTGCTATTTATCATATATTCCTAACCCTAACCACACTTGTCAATATTTTGGGGTTAAGCTATTGTTTACTCCTGTTTAAAAAAAAAATAAGTTTGAGGAGGATTGACTATAAGTTTGCTCTCAGTCAAAATGAAACAGCTGTGATCTACCAAGAGGGAATCTAATAGATGGTTAAGAGCAGAGATGCTAGTGCTGAATGACTAGTGTCTAAATCCCGGTTCTATCACTCTTTTGGTATGACCTTGGAAAAGTTACCTAACCACTGGGCCTCAGTTTCCTCATCTGCCAAGTGGGAATAAAAAATAGTAATTCATAGAATTATCATGAGCATGAAATGTGTGCATATATGTAATACACACACATACCTAGAAGAGTCCTAGAATGTAGTAAGCACCATATAAGTGTTAACTGTTTTCATCATCAGCATTATTCCTGTTACTATTTCTAGTTTACTGTGCCCACTGTAATTGATAAAATAGTGTATTAAACAATATAGAAAGTTTATTTCTGGTTCACATAAAAATCCAAGCTGGTAGGTAGTCAGAGGGGAAGAGACCTCTCTGCTCTAGGATGTTGTCCAAAGACCCAGATTTCATCTGTTTCACTGATCTATTACCTACGGCAGGGTCCAGTAAGCTTTATCTGTAAAGGGCTAATGGTAAATAGCTTAGTCCTTGTAGATCCTGTGTTTTTTGTTGCAGTTACTCTACTCTGCTGTTGCCATGATGGTATATAAATGAATAGGTGTGGGTGTGTTGTTGAGCACCCTGACCCAGCATGATGCTCTCATTGATATGATGAGTGCTGTCTTCGTGCTGCCACAGCCATTCCAGCCTATGGGAACAGGAAAGGAAGAAGCAGAGGGCAACATCCTCCTTTTAAGGGAATCAGCTAAAACTTGCACACTTCAGTTGTCACTGATGTCCCATGGGTTAGAATGTAGCCACATGACCATCCCTGACTACAAAGGAAGCTGGAGTGTGTGGCTTGATTGCCATAGTCCCAGCTGAAAGCGGGGAGATTGTAGTACAGGAGCAGAAAGAAAGAATGGATATTGGGAGACAATTATTCCTCCTATAAGTTGGACTATACATGTTATAGTGGAAATAAATATTTTCTTGGAGAAAAAAGTAATGAGCAGTATGGTTCTTTATAGAGTATAATATATATAAAGCATGTTCTTATGCCTTTTGAAATCTGATATTTTCAACTATTCTCTAAAATAAGTGAGTCTTATTATTCTCAGTATCTGAGATAATATTAAACCTCAGAAAAGTTGAGAGTTTTCTCAAGCTCACATTGCTACTTGTTGAGTCATGGCTTCAGCTACAAACTTCATGTCCTTCCTGCTTCATCTAAACTTCTTTAAAAGCTTAAACTATTTTGTTGATTATTATTGGGAAGTTACCAGCCCCTGCTACTTTGTGATGAAACAGGAACACTCATGGACAGGAAAGATACTGGATGTTTTAGTTTTCTATTGCTGTTATAACAGATCACAACAATCTCAGTGGCTTCATTATACAAACTTAGCACCTTACTGTTCTGTAGGGCAGGAGTTCAACGCAGATCTCACTCAACTAAAATCAAGATGTTGCCTGGGCTGCATTCTTTTCTAAGCGCTCTACCAGAGAATCCATTTACTTGCCTTTTCCATTTTCTAGGTGTGGCCTGCATTCTTGACTTGCAGTCCCTTTCTTCTACTTTCAAAGCTAGCAATGGCAGATGATTGAGCCCTTCTCCTGTAACATCTTTCTGATCAATTCAGATGGGAAAAGTTACGGACTTTTAAGAACTCATGTGAAAGATTGGGCCCATCAGATAATCCAGGGTAATTTTACCATCTCAGGCCCATACCCTTAATCACATTCTCATAATTCCTTTGCCATGCAAAATAATATGGTCTTTCATGGGTTCCAGGGATTAAGGTGTATACATATTTGAGGGCCATTATTCTCACCAGTTTGGACAAACTTTTCTTTCCACCTTATTTTCTTCACATCTTAATAATTGCGTCCTAAAAATTGATAAGACGAAGTATAATATTTGGTTCACGTATTTTGAAAAATTCTGAAAGAACAGGTAGAGTAATAAGACAGTCATCATTAGGGTATGATATTAGCATAAAGAAACTAGAAAGGAAAAGAAAATCAGTAGCCTGATGTAGACTCAGATGTAGTTATAAACTTCAGCGTAACTTTATATTACCCATCACCAAACATTAATGAATCAAGGCTTTTTTTTGGCTGAAGTGTATTTTGCCTTATGAATATAAAACTTGTTTTTTTGTGGATATAGAATAAAAAATAGAGTTGCAAAAAATATGACTGCAGGCCTATCTCTCATTTTTCCATCCAAACTGTGAACATTCTCTTTAGGCTAAAACCAATTTTTCTGTTTCTGGGTACCTCCAAGCTCCTAGTCTATGTGCTCAGTCCCCAGCATGGGGCCAACTGCATGCTTTCTTCCTAAAATTGAAATTTCATATAAATCTCTCTGATATATAGACTGTAACCCGTGCCTTTATGTTACATATGTTTTCTACACCAGGACCTGCAATCACAGCAAAAATCCTGATACTTATCATAGTGTAACGAATCTGGATTTTAGCTGTAAATTTGATAAAATAATAATCTTGAGTCACTGATTATAACACCAGTAATAAAACCTGTTTGGCTGAGTGGAACAACAAATACAAACATTTATCAACCCTTCAAGGGCAAGCATACAAGAGCACTGGATTTGGTATATGTGCAGAGGATAAATCCCCAGACACCATCCAGATGAGCTAATTCACCACAAAGGAAAAGAAAAAAAAAAGAAAATCTTAAAATGCCTTTCTCATAGGAACAGCTCAACATTCTTTTCTGTATTCTATTGGCCTGTAAATCCTCTACAGGAAAAAAAAAATTACCTCAGGATGCTATAGTCATGAATTCTTCATCTGAAAGAATGCCTTCAGTTAGAATATCCTTGGAACCAGTTACTATTACCACAAAATAGTAACTGATAACCAGATTCCTTTCAAATAAGGTAACAGAATAACATCCCAGTTTACAGCCTGTGATTTCTCAAGTATCTGTATTCACCTGAAGGTAACATTTGAATTCCTGTACTAGAAGTGTGTGGCACATACAACTGTATTAGTCCTAAAGGTCTAGATTCAAGGACTTAAAAATATGCAGGGCTGGAAATGATCTTAGACATTGTAGTCAAGTGTCCCTAAGTCCAGCCGTACCTCACAATCTATGTGGAAGAATTTAAAAAACATGGAATCCTGGGACCAACCAAAGAACCACTGAACCAGAATCTTTGGAAATGAGGCCAGTGGATTAAAATATGCAGCAAGGTCTGCAGATTACTGGTCAAAAAGTTTCATCTACAACATTCCTGACAGTAGTTTATCTGGTGTCTGCTTGTACATCTCCAGTGATGGGAACTCACTAGCTCCTGAAACAGCTGCTTGCATTATCAGAACATACCAGTGCAGGATATTGTTTATATTGTTTGATATTGTTTCAACATTCTGTCTTAATCTCTTCTATGTGCTCATCTGTATCACTGAAGTTAGGAAGCTAAAACCTGCCTTCCCAAGATTTCCTTGCAATTAAGGGTCCGGACTTCACATAGATTTCACCAAATGTCCCTTCTATGGGATTTGAAGAGAGAATGGAAGAAGAGGCTTCTTATCTCTAGCTTCTGGTTGTGTGTGCTAGCCAACAAGAATGTGATTTTTCCAACAGAAGTCTCCAGAGTTCATTTTCTAGTCTTTTGGCTGTCAATAATTAGTGGGTTTAGGGGCATCTGACTGCAATCTCTGGATTGCTGGTCTGGGTGTCAGTTATGCAGCTTGGTCAGTATTCATAGGTGGCTGTGCAGTGAGTGAATGCTTCACAGTGAGATGCAGACCAGCATAACTCCAGTGGTGGCCTCAGAGGTAGCAGCTTCTTTAGGGGGTTAGTTCTGTGCTAGTCTGGAGACTTTCCAAGAGGCTGACCTGGAGCCTTCTCTTTCAGCCTTCCAACGGCAATGTCAACACTTAATTTCTTGTGCTAAATCCATTTCATTTTATAAGGAAACTAGAGCCCAGGGAGAGAACTGACTTGCTCAGAATTATACATCTTTATAGTAGAAGAGTTAAGACAAGGATCCAAGCCTTCTCACTCCCATTCGAGTGCTTTTCTACTCAAGCCTGCATAGCTAAAGGAGAAAGAGTTCATGCGGGGCTCCAGTGTCACTTTATGGGTGTGAGTGGTGTGTATGTATGTTTCTGTTGACATGCCCAGAGCATTTGTATGTATCAGAAAATGGGAGGAAGTGAGTTTGAGTGTGTGTGAGTGCACATCATTGTCTATACCTTTTATAGATCAGTTACCTTCTGACATCTTCCTTTAATATAAAAGCCTTGTGGTGGTAGAGCATTCAGTCCTCAACATCTTAGTATTATAAATTTATCAGATTGATATTTTTTCTATGCAGATACCAGGGTAGCAAAGGGTGATGGGGATGCAACTGGGATTTGACTCAGAAGGGATGCAAGAAAAAGATCAAGGAAAGACAGAGCTCCCAGTTTTGACCTCTAGCATCTACTTCATTGCTTCCCTTGACCTGTTTCAATCTTCTCAAAGGCAAAATGGATAGATGAAACCAATCCTGTAATTATCCCAGGTGCACCATAGTACTTTAATTTCAACAAAGGGTTAGCACCCCTGGCAGTTAAGAAGAAATGTGTGCCTTAAGGTAGAGGAACATGGATTAATAAAAGAAAGGGAAAAAATCACAAAAAATGTTGGAAGAAAAATGGTTTAGTTAATACTCTTTGCAAGCATTTGCCCAATACATTTTCATGAAGTATCTATTATATGCAGGATACTGTCAATAAAGATATCATATGAGCCCTTGCTCAATGCCTTGCAGAAATTGAAAGTTTCTGGTGGTTTTCTAAAATGTTTACTAACCCTAGACAAGAAAATCTGGCTGCCCAGCAAGAGCATTTCTAGGTGAACCCCTGATGACCCCTATTGATCATAGCTCTCTGTTCAGTTATTCAGCATAGAATTTGGCCTGAGATCAACAACAGAATACATCAGTGAACGATTTACCAAATATTTCTGCTACTTTTGTAAAAATCAGGCAATTATCTGCTCTCTATCTTTTCCTTTTCTAATCCTCTGATTTTTAATGTTCCCTTTGCATGGATCAGTATACTAATTTGCAAGTTTTCTTAGTACCCTGATTTGTAGTTAAGGAATTAATAAAACACATTTATTGGGAACTTTGTTGTAGGATAGGCACTGAGACTTCAACAGTGAACAGAGAGTACAATGCTTTTGCTCAAAGTTTTGACCTTCTAAATGAGCAGTAATTAATTACAATAAATAGTGGTGTTACAACAAGGTAACCCAGCATGTCATGTATACCTAAAGCCAGATGGAAGTCCTCCCAGAAACAGCAATAGAGTCACTGAAGCCAGACCTCATGTAGAGCAACCAGAACTCTTTTAAATCCTTCTCACTTACTTTCCTTTTCAGTGTCCTTATTTCAGTGCTATTTCTACCTTTTCTCACTATCATCCTTTAAAGAAGACAGTAGTGAGGTAACAAATGAGAAGTTTTGATTTTTTTTCTTATCATCTAACCCTGTACTATCTTAATCAGTGGCCTATCAAATTTTTATCTCCTTGCTCTGAATATAGTTTACCTCTCCCCACGTCCCTTTTTTTTTTGTTTTTGCTTTAAGCATTTTTACAATTCTTGCTCATTAGGGAATCTATTTTCCTTGACTCTTGCTACTGGTCTGAGCCATTCCTTTATAGTTGGTTGTTCTGCAGATATTTTTTGAACATCAGTTGTGTAAGGTCAGTCACTGTTCTAGGAACCACCAAGGAAGTAGCAGTGAACAAAACCAAGTCCCTGCCCTCCAGGAGCTGACCTATGGGCATAAAAGGTAAAAACAAAATAAAAAATAAAAATATTACATGTTAGATGGTATGATAGGAAGTGCTGTGGAGATAAGCATGAGGGGAAGACTGAGTGTCAAGGGTGGAGGTGGCAATTTTAAAAAGAGAGCCAGGGAAGCTGACATTGATTAGGTGACATTTGAGAATGACCTCAAGGAGGTGAAGTATTTTACTCACACTCTCATTTTTATCCTTGTTTCTATGCTTTTTCTTTCATCATTTATACCTAAACTAAAAGACAATTAAAAATCATTGTTTATTACAAAACCTTATTATAGAAAACAATAGAAAATACATACAAAGGAAAATTGGAAATACTCATATTCCCACCCTATACCTAGGTGTGTGTGTGTGTGTGTGTGCATGTATGTGTCTGTGCACAGATGTAAAAATGGGATCAAAATGTACTTCCCCTTTGGAACCTGTGCTTTTCACTGACATTATGCCATGGACATTTGTAACAACATTTTGAATAAGTAAATAATCCTCTATTGTTGGGCATTAAAAATAACTCAGAGGAACAACCTTGTAACTAAATCTTTGACTATATCCATCACTAAACATTTTCCTACCAGAAATTTTTAAAATTGTTGAGACAAGTATATACAGTTGGCCCTTGAACGACATGGATTGAAACTGTGTGGGTCCACTTATATGCGGAGTTTTTTCAATAATACTACAGTACTACATGATCTGAAGTTGTTTGAATTTACTGATGGGGAACAACATATCTAGGAGCTTTGGATATGGATGTTCTGACTAAGTTATACACAGATTTAAAAAATTTTTTTTTCCATTATGGTTTATTGCAGTATATTGAATATAGTTCCCTGTGCTATACAGTAGGACCTTGTTTATCCATTCTATAGATAATAGTTTGCATCTGCTCATCCCCAACTTCCACTCCATCCCTCCCCCAGCCCCCTCCCCCTTGGCAACCACAAGTTTGTTCTCTATGTCTGTGAGTCTGAACTTATCTATGAAACTAACATTTGTGTCATATTTAATGTTCCACATATAAGGGATATAATGGTATTTGTATTTCTCTGTCTGACTGACTTCACTTAGTATGATAATCTCTAGGTCCAACCAAGTAGCTGCAAATGGCATTATTTCATTCTTTTTTATGGCTGAGTAGTATTCCATTGTATATATGTACCACATCTTCTGTATCCATTCATCTATCGATGGTCATTTTGGATAAAGAAGTTATACACAGACTTTTGACTACACAGAATGTAGGTGCTCCCAACATCCACATTGTTCAAGCATCAATTGTATTTTAGCAGCTGATACACACTTTTTAAATTGCTCTCCCTGAGATGAAAGAGTGCTCAGATGTAGTTTCCGAGAAACATCAACAGGTGGAGCTAGAGCTGCTATGGCCGTATGGATTCCACTTCAAAATGAAGGTGAGCCTTTAATTGGGACAGGCAGCTGGAGGTTGAGGACAGACTGTACATAGCTAAGGAGGCTCAGGCAAATACCTGGAGTTAGGGAAAGGCCAGCAGTTCCTTTAGTCATGTCCTTTGTCTTCTCGTGGTCAGCGAGGCACACTCTGCCTTCATGAAGGCATTTTCCAGGATTTTAGGATATAGAAATAATAATCTTTGTAGCTGATCTACATACTTATAGATGCATATTCCCAAAGGCCAAAACATCCCTGTTCAATCACCTCACTTAAGCCAATATAATTTCGAATATACTTAGCTTTATGATGTCTTTTAAAAGAAACTTATTTATTATTCTGAAATGCCTTTGCCATAAAGATGTGAGTAGATTGAAAGTCTTTAAGCCTCAAGAAGGACTTACTTAGAAAGTCTATAATAAGTAATTCATATGGTTCTTGAAATTGAAAACCAAAGCTATCCTGAAAAAGTGCCTTTCAGAAAAATAGTGTATGTCTCTTTTCTACTATACTGCTGCCCAGTGAACAGAAAAAGGATGAGGCCTCAGTGCAGAGAATTTGTTGTCATGGTCACTACAGATGGATTTCTATTTGTGAGGACCTGACAAACAGGAGACTGACAAAGCAATATAAATGTCTTAAAAATGACCTTCTGTAAGTACATTGAACAGGCACTTGCTAAAAAAACCTAACTTCTAAGGGGTTTGGGGAATATAAATAAACTAATGTGTGTGAAGTGCCTGGCACATGGAAATACTCAAATATATTGGTTGTTATTACCATTGTTATGAAGTTGTCATTATTAAGATATGAATGTGAGCCAGTGTCAGCGATGATGTCTAAATTCAGAACGGACTATTCTGATGACTCTTTTGCAAATTTTTTTTCCCCTCTTGAATTTCCATCTCCTCGATAAGAAAATATGAGGGTTGGTCAAGATGGCCTCTGAAACATCTCCCAGCTCCAAATTTTGTCTTCCACTAGCTCTACAATGTAAGAAATGTTTTATGGTGTTTTACATTCACTTTTTTAGATAAGCTTTATGTCATTTTAATTTGGGCCTGTTGGAGGTGAGTGATCCCTCTGTATTACTCTGTATTATTTATTTCTTCTTGACTGTGTATGTGCGTGTATTCATCGCCTGCTTCAGAGAAAAAGGGATGGAGTTATCTATAACCAACCACAGAATACCATTTTCATCATAAAATATTGTGTGAAGAAGCTGCCATATTGGAAACAACAATTCCATGTTTTTTCAGGAAATTAAAAAGACAAAAAATTTGGATGCAAAATAGTAGGTAGCAAAGTTTGTGTGGAAGGTGAGACAGGGGCACTTAGAACAAGTGTTTTGAGCCCAAGGAGTTTTGTTTCAAGCCCCGATCCTTCTTCATCTAACAGTCCCCATTACTTTAGCCTTGAGGAGCTTTAACCATCAGCTTCAGGAAGGCATAGGGTGTCTTAATCATGATCTTTGAGCTGAGTGGAAGAACTTGAAACAAATGTTTTAGTGGAAAGTACTCCTTTGATTTTTTTTTCTCAGCACAAAGTTGTTTGTCTTTGTTTTACTTTTACTTTTTTTTAAACGAGAGAGAGAGAGAGAGTGTGTGTGTGTGTGTGTGTGAATATATATGAAAAGTACTATCTTCATTTTTCCTCCTTTCTCTGTATTTCATCAACAAATGTAGTGGTTTTTTTTTTTTTCACCTGTGCATAGTCAACTCTATCAATTCCAAATTAGAAGAGATCCAAATCCAAAAAATAATGTTTGCAGGTTTCTGGGTTAATATGAAGAAAATTAGTACAAACTGTATATCTTGATCTGCATAGAGAACCTCCAATATATTCTACCATTCTCTAGTTTCTTCTTGAAATTTTTTTCCTTAGGTAACAAAAACTTCTAGACGTTTCTAACGTCTGACTCTGAATGCAGATCACCTGGGTTCAAACAGACAACACTTGGTAGATTTAAAATTTGGGATAAGTCACTTTTCTGTGCCTATTTCCTCATCTGTAAAATATGTGTCATTGTAGGGAATCACTGCATAGGGAACATGGTAAACACTTAATAAATGTTAGTTATTACTGTTACTTTATGCACAAGAGCAATCTTAACTGTATCTGAAGGTCCTGTTCTCCCATCAGGGACTATAAGTTTGCATTCTCATTTAACCACATGGCATGTTAAATACAACCACTATCTTAGACAATAGCTCCAAGTTTTTTATATTATTTAAAATACCTAAGTATTTAATGAGAGTATGCTGCTCAAAAATCTTAGTACAATGTTCATTAAATATCCATTTTTAAAATTTGATCTCATTTGTATCTATGAGGTTCAAATAAAGATGTTTCTAAGAACAATTATTTGAAATATGTATATTAGTAGATTAAAAATATAAAATTATAGCAGAATAGAATGTTCTTATGTGATTGAGTTTTGTCTGAAACCACCTTGAGAACTCCCTAAATGTACTTTTACTCCAATTACCTTCCTTACTGCCAGGGTTTCTATCTGACAACTCCAATCAATGTGTCTTGTAGGCAGAATAAAAATGCCCCCCCACCCTTCGAAAGATGTCCATGTCCTAATCCTCAGAACCCATGAATATGTTACCTTACATGGAAAAAGGGGCTTTGCTGATTAAATTAAGAGCCTTGAGATGGGGAGATTATTTTGGATTATCTGGGTGGGCCAGTGTTATCACAAGGCTCCATAACAGGGAGGTAGGAGGATCAGAGTCCTAGAGAGAGTGGATGATGCTATACTGCTGGCTTTAAAGATGGAGGAAGGGGTCTATGAGCTAAGGTATGTAAGGGACCTAAGCAGCTGGATAAAAGAATGGAATGGATTTTCCCTTAGAGCATCCAGAAGGAAAGCAGCTCTACAAATACCTTGATTTTAGGACTTCTGACTTCAACGGATGCAAGATAATAAATTAGTGTTGTTTTAAGCCTTGAATATTCTTACAGCAATGGAAACTAACACAATGTTGAGTAGCTTTGTTCACCTGTATGGAAAAGGACGTTCTAGAGGGTCCCTAAGTATCATGAGGAACATAATCTTATGGTCAATAATTGCATTTTGTGGGCCATTGAATGCCTCAAGAGATTTTGTTCTTACAATTGCAACCTTTTCATCTTCTCTAGGGCAGTTTTATGAAGCTATTTATATTTTGGATGATAGGGCATGTTTAAAAGTCTTTCTCACCAAAGGATAAAATGCATATTTTATGGTCTAAAGTGTCACTATTTTCCTATAACACTGAAGTAAAAATTTGCATCTCTTAGAAGTAATGTATTTTCATTAATCTCCAGAAATGAGACCATACCCTAAAGAATACTTTGACTTTTGAAAGGAACAAAAGTGGTGAAGTATAGGAGTTGGTTTCTTGTGGACCATTCCTTTTGGATTTTCTCACTGAGCTCATGCCTTCTTCATTGCCTGGGGATAAATGAACCACCCATTTTGTTTGCCAGGGCAGAATAGAGAATCAGATTGTATCCCCTGAAACACATCCTTGAATGATGGCTTTTGCACTAGAAATTCAGCTCTGTGACACTGTGGCCCAGTCACCACCTGTATCCAGGTACGGGTCTACCTAGATATGCAGAGAGTTTTAATTAAATGCATGGTATTTACCATTCTGCCTTAGTTTCCTGGCTGATGGTTAAAAAAAAAAAAAAAAAGCCATATGCAAGCTAGTTAGAACTGAAGTTACTGAAGAAGAAAAACTGGAGATGTATCCCTCCTTTCCTGTTAATTTTCATTATTCCTCCTTCAATCCTTAAATCTCCTAACACAAGTCCTTTTTTCTTCATCTCACCTTTGATCTCACATTGTCAACATAAACATGGAGATTTTTCTATCTCAGTCTCTGTTCAGGGTTGCAAGTTCACATGCTTACAGGGGTCTAGTGGGCAGCACAAATAAGTGAGTCAGGCAGTGGCCACTGAGTGGTGGAGATTATGGTGAAATGAGGCCCATATGCCCTCTCAAAGGGGTTAGCTGCTCCCCAGTTAATTTTTGTCATGTTGAAGCATAGGAGGAGTGTTGCCAGATGTTCTGACTTTTTAAAAAAGAGAAGCCAGAAATCTTTATTTAATGTCACCCAACTTTTATACTCTGTGGATCAGACCTAACTTCCCTAGAATGGATTCAGCTTGTGGAAGGATAAGACCTTGGTTTATAATATTTCTATTTTATTTTAATTATAGAAATGCAGTGTTTTCTGTGTTATTTTCTCTTCCTAGGACCTCACTTATTAATTCTCGAAGGATTAGAGTATGCAGTGGCAGTCCCTAGGAATGTCATTTAAAGAGAATCTAAGAGCATCAAGAAAGGAGTCTTTTGGGCTTCCCTGGTGGCGCAGTGGTTGGGAGTCCGCCTGCCGATGCAGGGAACACGGGTTCGTGCCCCGGTCCGGGAGGATTCCACGTGCCGCGGAGCGGCTGGGCCCGTGAGCCATGGCCGCTGGGCCTGCGCGTCCGGAGCCTGTGCTCCGCAACGGGAGAGGCCACAACAGTGAGAGGCCTGCGTAACGCCAAAAAAAAAAAAAAAAAAAGAAAGGAGTCTTTAAAAAAAACTGTAGCTAAACTGAGATCTGAGGGACAGATAGGAACTGGTTCAGTAAAATAGGGGAAGGTATATATGTGAGATGTAGGAGAGTTCTAAGAGCAATTAGTAAAACAAAGTCACAGAAAAGAGGGTACAATACTTGAGAAGGAGCCAAAGATATTCAGTTTGGCTGGAATTTAGTGTGAGAAAAAGGGAATCATAACAAATGACCCTGCCCTGGTAGGTAGGTGCCAAAATGGGGGAAATCTCCTGTGCTGTAATGGAATTTAGCTTTAACCTGAGGCGATAAGGGACCCATCCAGTTCTCTCCTGAAGCTCCCATTCTTCTCCATCCCAGCAATGCTTCTCTAATTTATTTGTTTGGCTCAAGGTTACCCAATTCTCATGTAATGGTGAGCAAAGAGACAACTGGGGCTTGGGGTGGAAGGCAACCTGAGAAAAGTCACTTGTTGGGCCAGGGATTTCCCTGGAGCTAGAGACTCAGTCACTGGACCAAATTAAAGTGGTCTAGAGGCCCTGTTGCATGAAATGTAGAAGAGCTCTTCCTTAGAGCAAAAACTGATTTAGGCATGTTAGTTTTCATGGCATTTCCAATGGCCGTTAGAGTATCAACACAAGGAATGTGAACTCTCTGATGGTATCTGTGGTTTTGGACTTATGCTTGGTGTGGCTCAAAGAAGGGACCATGTAGACATTAACTATGGGCATTGAGAGGGGGCTGACATATTGAAACTTTTCTGACCTATTTCCTAAGGCAAAGGAGAATGGCTTCAAGCCTTTGTAGTGACCAGACATCTAGGAAAAAAGATGAAGGAAACAGCAAATGAGAAGACCATCTGAAATATGGCAAACCAAGTCAAGCAGCAGTTTGGTCATGTAGAAGTAGGTCATTCTATTAACAAAATACATAATTTTATGTTATTTCACTGTTTCAAGATGTGTTATGCATAATAATATCCTAATGGTTATTTTCTGGGCTGTAGTCTAATCATTTTCCCAGACTGAAATTGTTAGAAAAATGATGACACCAAGTGAGAAAGGTTTTGCCTTTATCATTGAACAAGCCAGCTAACTGCTCTTTTTCATAAATGAGAAACATTGGGTGTAAATTAGTTTGAAATTAGCATAATTTGCTGTGTTTTTATTTTCAATATGCAGGAAATAGTATACCAAGCTCCATTATGAGTTGCAGAATGATTTCATTAGCATAACTGAAGCAGATGCTATTTCTTGAGGTAATACGTAAATGTGTGTGCTACTACCATTTTTGGATTTTTCTTGTGTTTCGCTGTTTGTAAACAGACACCTTAACAATGAAGTCCAGAAACATACAGTCAACAGAATAAAAGAAATTAAAAAATTGCAGCCAAGTTAGACTTTCCTTGGGAAGCACTGGGTTGGAAAATTAGTCATTTTTCTTGGCAAATTAGCATGATATAATTGGAATAAATTGTTTCCTTGAATATCTTAGCACAGTGACTACATATCTGTAAATATCTAGACTTTATCCCACTACTATATACATACTTATGTATGTATTTTCTTACATATTTTCTTTACATATGAAAAGGTACATATTCCTCTAATTAAAATGGCATGGAGTCCTCTGTCCTAAATTATATTCAAACTTATCTTTAGGTACTTACGTGTCTAAATCTGATTCCTTACCCTAACTTTCAATGTCTTTTTTTTTTTTTTTTTTTGGTGGTACGCGGTCCTCTCACTCTTGTGGCCTCTCCCGTTGCGGAGCGCAGGCTCAGCGACTATGGCTCACGGGCCCAGCCGCTCCACGGCATGTGGGATCTTCCCAGACCGGGGCACGAACCCGTGTCCCCTGCATCGGCAGGCGGACTCTCAACCACTGCACCACCAGGGAAACCCCTCAATGTCTTTTATAAATTACTCCTCTCATCATATATAAAGCTAAGTAGCCTTGGGACTTCCCTGGTGATGCAGTGGTTAAGAATCTGCCTGCCAATGCAGGGGACACGGGTTCGATCCCTGGTCTGGGAAGACCTCTACATGCGTGGAACAACTAAGCCTGTGCGCCATAGCTACTGAGCCTGCGCGCTAGAGCCCATGAGCCACAACTACTGAGCCTGAGTGCCACAACTACTGAAGTCCACGTGCCTAGAACCCGTGCTCTGCAACAAGAGAAGCCACTTCAATGAGAAGCCCACGCACGGCAACAAAGAGTAACCCCCGCTAGGCGCAACTATAGAAAGCCATGCACAGCAACGAAGACCCAACACAGCCAAAAATAAAAAATTAATTAACTAAAAAACAAAACTAAACTAAATAGCTTTCTCACTCATTTCCAGAAAAATATCATTGAAAAAAGTAAATTGGTCACCTAAAATTAATCCCACAATGATTTGCCTATTTATATTTGTAGCTTAGTTCACAATTTTTAATAACTACTGATTTTGATCACTTTTGTGTCAACCATTATATGCACATTATCTCATCACAACAACCCTGAAAAATTGGTATCATTTCCCATTTTATGAATGGAAAAAGTGCGACTTAAGTTTAAAAGTGTGCTCAAGGTCACATAGCTAATAAATACCACTGCCAGAGTTTGAGCTAATGTTGACCTCACACCCAAACTTGGGCTTTTAACCTCAAATGCTACGTAATCTCAGCTAGAAGTTCCCTAGTCTTTCCCCACCTTTTGGAATCCTACTTTTAAGGCTCGACACAAGCCCCAATATCTTCCAGATGCTTTCCTCTATAAAGTCAATAGACATGATGCCTTCCTGAGTGTCAAGGACAGTGGATCTCAAACTTGTCCTCATGGTGCACAACCTTGGAGGTTCTGACACCCTTTGTTAACACTAGGGAGTATTACTATGTTTAATTACATCATAGCAATTAGAAGCACATTTGTAAGTATAAAATATGATTCTATTAATTGCAATATGAATATAGGTCTCCTTATCAAGCAGAAATCCTCAGCAAACTGATGACATAGATTTAAGAAATCAGACTTCTAAATATTTCCATTAAAATCTGAGTCTTGTTTTACTGTGATATTTGTTAGCATATTCAAGCAAGCTGTTAAAAGCAAGAACATATGTTTTGAAAATGTATTGGAGAAAAAACTAAATTTGAGAATTTTACAAGCTTATTTTCATTCCTTTGACTTGGGACAAATCCACCATATTGTATTTTTTTTTTAATACACTGCCTTAGTGTTGCCCAGAGTACCCTGGAGAACCAAATGAGAAATTCACTGGCATATTGTGTGAATTATCTGAGACAGTGATTGTAAGGCCATTATAAGTAGAATTCTTGCGTTGATAGCTTTTGTTTTTATGTCTGTAGCAAGTGTATATGTCATTTTTCTATGAGGCTGTCTTTTACTTTCAGTACTGCTTTCACTTTCAGTTTTCTTTAAAATCTACATTCAGTGAAATGCACAAATTTAATGTGTACTCAATGAGTTTTCTCAAATACATACACCAGTGTAACTGCTAACCATATCAAGAGGCAGAACATTTTTGTCATTCCAGAGAATTCCTTCTCAGTCAATGACTCGTGCCCCCAGAGGCAACCCTTTTCTGACCTTTTTTTCAATGTAGATTAACCTTGTTCTAGACTTTCATATAAACAGAATCGTACAATACGTGTGCTCTTTAGTGTCTGGCTTCTTCTGCTCTGTGATTCCTCCATGTTGTTATATGTATCAGTAATGCTTTTTTTTTTTTATTGTGGAGTAGGGTTCCTTTTACAAAAATGCTGCAGTTTGTTAATCCATTTTCCTACTGGTGGGTATCTGTGTTAATGAAGGAAGTCATCTAGAGGATGTGACTGCTAGTTGATCTGCAAGCTGGACCTGGGCCATCAGTCCCTGAAGGTACTCTCTGCCTGCCAGTCCCATGGTGGGAGCTGTTTTCAGAGACACAGGCTTGAGAGAGCAATGTGTTGTTGAGACCAATGGGACTGAATACATGACTAAACATGGTTAAGGGGTCTATATAAACTTTTAAGATTCTGGTTGTCAGGTGTGAAGTTCTACTTATCTTGCAGCCGCCTGACACAAACCTGGTACTTATTTTCCTTGCTTATTAAAATTGTCACCTACCAACCTGGAGGGGCTACCACTTTCTTTGGTCATTCCTTGCCCTCTGTATATGGAGGCCAATTTGCAAACCAGGTGTTGTTTACAAGGTTTTTTTTGCATTATGAATATATGCTACGAACAGTCTGGAACAAGTCTTTTCATGGACATGTGTTTTCATTCTTCTTGGAAAACAGGGATGGTATATGTTTAACTTTATAAGAAACAGTTAGACTGTTTTTCCAAGTGGTTGTACTATTTTACATTTCCACCCGCAGTATATGAGAGTTCCAGTTTCTCTATGTTATCCCAACATTTGATTTTATTACCGAACTCAGGTTCGGCTGCTCGCCACTAGAAAGCCAATAATTGAGAGACTAGTGTTGGTTGGAAAGGAAAGGTTGCTTTATTTAGGAGGTCGGCCACCTGGGGAGAAGGCAGACTCATGTTCAAAAACCTACTCTGAAGATTCTGCTTGAACACGAAAGTTTTTAAAGGGAGAATCGTTTGGGGAGGAGGTCAGAATCTTTGTTACCTTCCACTGTGTGCAGACTTCTTTCTGATTGGTTGGTGGTGAGGTAAGAGGGTGCTGTTCCAGGAATCTTGTGTTCAGCCTCCACCTGGGTGGGGGCCTTAGTTCCTGCAGAAAAACTCTGATACTGTTATGTCTATTCCTTGAAGAAGAACCAGGACCCTGCCCCATGCTACACTATAGTTTCTTGATCTCTCCTCCTTTGTTTCTTCATTCCCTCACTTCCCTGATAAGCAACTGTTTAAATCTACCCTTTTCAACGCAAGGAAGGTCAAGGAGGCTGAATGAAACCCCTTTCCTACAAACAAGAAATGGGGGACACAGAAATGACTTGTACCTGGGAGGGCCCCAGAGGGCCCTGCTTGGTGTCAGTTTTGTTAGTCTTGTTGTCATCCTACTGAGTGTGTATTGGTATCTCCTATGGCCTTAATTTTCATTTTCCTGAGGGCTAATGATGATGAGTGCTTTTATTTTTGAGCTTATTAATCATTTGTGTATCTTTCTTTGTGAAGTATCTGTTCAAGTTTCACTCATTTTTATAGGATTGTTTGTCCTTTTGTTATTGAATTGTAGGGGTTATATTTTCTGAAAGAAAACCCTTTGTCAGAAATATTGTTTCATAAACATTGTCTCCCAGTGCGAGCCTTACCTATTCATTTTCTTAATGGTATCTTTTAATGATCAGACATTTAAAATTTTTATTTGTCTAATGTATCAATTTTTAAAATGATTATTACCTTCTGTGTCTTGTTTAAGAAATGTTTGCCTGACTCTAGGCCACAATGCAGTGTTCTGTGTTTTACTCTAAATACTTCATTGTTTTAGCTTTTATGTTTAGGTTTATGGTCCATCTCATAATAGGTTTTACTTATGGTGTAGAGTTTACAGTTTATTTTTTTCCATGTGAATATTAAGTTGTTATAGCACCTTTTTTTTTTTTAAAAGGAAAGACTTTCTTTTCCCCAGGTTATTAAATAACCTAGGTGTCTTGTGGGAAATTAATTGGCCATATAAGAATTTGTCTATCTCTGGACTTTATTAGGTTCCATTGATCTATTTGCCTGTTATTAGACCAGTATTACATTATCTTTATTACTGTAGTTTTCTGCTAAGATTTGAAGTCATGTGATGATAGGCCTTCAGTTTTGTCCTTCCAGATTGTTTGGACTATTCTATGTCCTTTGAATTTTCATATAAATGATAGAATCAGCTCATCAATTTCTATAAAATGTCTTATTTATTTCATAAATGCTTATAGATGGCCATTTCCATTGACATGGCTTTCTTCTTGTATGCATGTCTGTCTCCAAATATCCCCTTTCATAAGTATACCAATTCTGTTGCATTAGGCTCATCCTAATCTCTTTTTAACTTGATTTCCTTTCTAAAGACCCTACCTTCAAATAAGGTCACATTATTAGATACTAGGGATTAGAACTTTAATATAAATTTTAGACAAAATTCAACCTATAATACCTCTATTGGCTTTCTAGTTATACCTCTTTGGATTTACTCTTATGTTTTCTCTAGGAGTTGTAATATATATCTTCAACTCACCACAATCTTTGTAGAGTTGATAATATGCAAACCTTCAGTAGTATAGTGTCATTTAACATTCTACTCTATCCTTTGTGCTATTGATACCATTATATTATATATGTGTTATTATGAGTCTTACAATACAATATTACAATGTTTTCTTTAAACAGCAAAGGCTTTAAAGAAATTCAGTGAGGAAAAGTATAATCCGTTATATTTATCCACTTACTTGCTTTTCTGATGCTCTTCAGTTCTCTGTGTAGATCTGAGGTTTCACACATTGCGATGTCTTTCAGCCTGAATAATTTCCTGTAGCATTTAATTTAGAATAACCTGCTGTCAATGAGTTCTTTTGCTCTTGTTGTCTTTATTTTTCCTTCATTTTAAAATAGTATTTTCTCTGTCTATAGACTTCTGTGCTTGACAAGATTTTTTTCTTTCTATTGTCTTTTGGCTTCCATTACTTCCATTATTTATAGGACCTAAGCCATCATTCATATTTTTCTTCTATGTACTATATTCTCTAGCTTTTTAAAGATTTCCTCTTTGTCTTTGGTTTTCACCAGTTTGACTCTGTGGTGTTCTTTAATTTGTTTCTATTTTGGTCCATTGAACTTCAGGTATCTAAAAGTGTATATTTTCATCATATTTAGGAAATTCTTGGCCATTAGTTTTCCAAAATTTTTTTTGTCTCCAATTTACTGTTCATCAAGTGATGTTTTTACTTTAGATGTATACTTTTAGTTCTCGAATTTTGATTTAGTTATTTGTTTTCATTTTTCTGTTTATTTTCCACATACTTTCACTTCTTATGACTGTAATTTCCTTTAAATTATTGAATATATTAATAATAGGCATTTTAAAGTCCTTGCCTGCTAATTCTAACATCTGAGTCATCTCAGGGTTGGTTTCTCTTAACTGATTTTTTTTCTTTTGACTACTGGTCAAATTTTCTTGTTTGTTCACATGTCTAATAATCTTTGATTATTTTACTGACAATGTCTGTTACACAGAGACTCTGAATTTTGTTATTGTCCTCTGAAGATTGTTGATATTAGTTCTGTCATGCTGTTAACTTGGTTAGACTCCAACTCCA
The DNA here is from genome assembly GCF_949752795.1 of Hyperoodon ampullatus. Lineage (NCBI taxonomy): Eukaryota > Metazoa > Chordata > Mammalia > Artiodactyla > Ziphiidae > Hyperoodon > Hyperoodon ampullatus. The sequence continues at coordinate 193,408,901 of NC_136914.1, read as the reverse complement.
AACTCCATATCTTTTGTGGTGGTTAGCATCTGAAATCTGCCTAGTTCTTTCAGCCTTTCAGTTGTTGCTTTCTACCAGGCTCCTTGGGATCTCCCACACAGGTGCTGTTCAGTGGCCAGTCAAGAACTCTGGTGTTGTGTATTTGTGCATGTATGTATTTATCTGTTTATCTGTATTTATTTTGGAATTCCTGATTTGACATCCTCCCTTATGAACTCATCCCTTAGATTTCAGGGACTTTTGCAGCCTTGAAATTTATCCCCTGACTCTTAAGCCAGCCAGACTGTAAGTTTCTGCTTGAGTACTAGATAATCTACTATTTTGGGAGCATCCATAGGCAAAAAGTCACATAAACACAAGTCTTACCTACTGTAGTTTCCTTACTTTGATTGTTGACTTCTATTTTTTTTTTGACTGAATTTGACCACTGTCTTGTATTTTTAAATACTTGCATTTTATTTAAAAAAATTTTTGTCTTGAGTTTATAATTATAATCTATGGTAAAGCTAATCCAATACAAGCTACACCACCATTACTGAGCAGAACTCTACATGTCTTTTTTTTTTTTTTTTTTTGCGGTACGCGGGCCTCTCACTGTTGTGACCTCTCCCGTTGCGGAGCACAGGCTCCGGACGCGCAGGCTCAGCGACCATGGCTCACAGGCCCAGCCGGTCCGCGGCATGTGGGATCTTCCCGGACCGGGGCATGAACCCGTGTCCCCTGCATCGGCAGGCGGACTCTCAACCACTGCGCCACCAGGGAAGCCCCTACATGTCTTTTTGATATTAAAACAGTAAACTTTTTGAGCACAGCACTGAAGCACTTTTTCAAAGTCCTAAAAGAATCCACTAATATGCTATATATATATTGAGATATCAGTAAATATCTGCTGAAGTAAATGGTTCTGGCTTAACTGAATTATTTGGCAAATCTACATAATAATTCAATTAAATTGTTATTAAAATACCCCATGATGGTGTGAGCTAGGGGACTGTAACAATGTAAGAAATTTAGTACAAGCCACTTTTTTAATATAATAGCTTAAGTTATGTTTGCCACTATTTGTGAATCTGAATTAATGAATTAGATTTAAGATACTGGTTTCCTTCTCCTGAGGTTATGGCTACAATTCAAGGTGTTGTCACTAGGTAAAAGCTTATTTCCTTGTTGTAGTTATATAAGTCAAAAACCTAAGTCTAGGATATTAGGCCAACACTAAATTTATGTAATATTGGTAAAAATTCCAAATGAGTGCTAGTGACCCCCTGGAGCTCAGTATAAAGAAAGAGTCTAAAGTTAAATCTGGGTAAAGCAGGAAAGAATGACATGAGCAAGTAGTCCTGTCTTAATAGGCTCTGGAATGGGAAGTGATGTCATATATGCCATAGGTTTTTTACTTTGAACTAGATTTTCTACTGCATTAATTACTGAGAGACCTAGCCTACTTTACAGTCTAGTTGTTTTATTCTCTCTTGGTTCCAGAAGAGAGCCCCAGTCAATATTCTGCCTAACCTGTATAAAAATGTTACTTGCTTAAGTGAATAAGTAACTGCAGTTTTAAACTTAACAAAAACTGTATGAAATCCAAAAATCTATTTTAATCTTTTTGCTTCATAACATGGTTTCTAGGAACACTTTATTGTGAAAAATAGAAATTTACTGTTTGTATTATGGAGTTTACTTCTCTGATGATGCCCTAATTTTACCCAAGAAGGGAATTACTGAAAATTCTTCACCACAGGCAAAGTAAATTCTCAGAAATATCTAATAGCATACACAGTCAACCGTGGGGCATTGCCAACATTTTTGTAGAAAAATGTTGCATTTAAGTATGCTTTTTAATTTTCCACTTATGCATACTCATAGGGAATGCTCATAACACATATTGCCTTTAGAGGGAAGGTAATAAGGTCTTATTCTAAGGTAAATCAAGGTATCTTGACAAACTTGTAATAATTGGCTTGGTTTTAGGAATTTTAGTCTGCATGTTCACTTCCCTATGCCTGGGCTATCCAGTGTGGGTATCCACTGTGGAAATCTCTCTCTAAAAAGTTTATATCCTGTATGTAATTTCCTTGTAAAACCCTCAGGAAAATAAAGGGAAAAAGTGTATTACCTTTTAAAATATAATTATGAGATGAAAAAATAGAACATAAATATTTAAATTTTCATAAATAAAAACATTTGTAAATATGGTAGAACTCTATAGATACTTTTATTCATTCACTCATTTGTTAATTCTACAAAGATCTATGGAGCACTAAATATGTGCCAGGAACATCCTATATGACGAAACATGGTTGATGCCCAGAGGGATCACAATAGCGGAGAATACACATAAAAACAAATTATTTCAATGGAGCATGTTGCCTGATATAATAGAGGTTTGTGCACAGCATCATGTGATTAGGTAACACTTATCATGTATCAGAAGGTCTTAAAAAGGATGCAGTGGCAGAATCTAGCTTCTGTGAATATTTATCCAAGATTAAAAGAGTATCAAAACGATCAAGAATAGATAGACATTAGTTAGATGAACAGGTGGGAGAACATAATCCTTGACAAAAGGAATTGTGGATCCTTCCTATGGTAAGCCTTATGCTTCTCTGTCTAAATATCTCATGGCAGATACTACTGAGTAAACATTCAGTATCCATTCTCTCTTTTCCTGAATTTTATCTAGACTGAAATATGCCCACTGTTAATTAAACAAGGAGGCCATTTTACGGAGATGGCTCTAATGCTGTGGCAACCTACTTAAGGAAACAAATCTAACCCTAAAAATTCCTCAAGGTTATGAAATTGAAACCTAAGGACAACCAATCACAAAGAACCAACTAGGGGTTAAGCTATAACCAGTCAGTAATTTACTTGCATTTGCTTCCCCTTTTTCTCTATAAAATCTCTTCCCAAGTTCCTTTTGGTGGAGTGCTCCTAACCCCTTCCGGTTTGGTACTGCCCAATTTAAATTGATTTTTGCTCAAACTCTTAAAATTTTTAATATGCCTCAGTTTATCTTTTAACACCGCTGAAAGATACTTACCTTCCAAGACTCCCTTCTAGTCTCTTAGACAAAGAAAAACCAAGCCAAATAAATCCAAAAAAGCAGTGTTTCTAAATGCAGTGAAACAGTTTCAGGAAATAATTTCCCTGGGTGAAGAGATTTGCAGAGTTAGTTTTAAAGCCAAATAAACAGATTTTAAAAATTGTATTATAAAGCTAACTGTGCTAACTAAAATTCATGTCACCAAAATACTTTTTCTCTATTTAATTTCTTTGACTTTAATATTTGTTAAAATTCAGATTCTCCTGGAGAACGTTATTTTATTCTAACAATTGAAACCCATTAAAAATGCTCAATTAATGCTCTTAAATATTCAAATACAACAAATTTGCATTTCAGTCATAGATGGTGAACATCTCTAAAATCCATTAAAGCCTTACAATTATGCTTAGTAAGTAGGTCTCCTTTTTACTAATGAGGTTTCAACAAAGGTATAAAAGGTTAAGTGATTAGTGACTGAGAGGTTGGGATAATGAAGGTAGGGACAGTTAATGTTCTTTTTATCCTAAGCTGGTATTTGCCTTAACTCAGTGTTTCTTTGCATGACAAATAGTACTTCTTAGACTTTATTAAACATTTCAGTGAGGTTCATTCAGTCAGAGGTCTTTGCTTCCCATAATTATTGTAACAGAAACCAGTCCCCAGTTATTTAATTATTCTTAAAATCATGTGTATAATTATGATGCTACCTTAGAAGAGAAAATGCCACTTATGGCCCTGATTGTATTAGAAAGAATATAACTTCCAGTGTATGGAAGGTACTTTATCTTTTTGGACACCATTATTCATTTGGGTATAAAGTTTAGAAATTACACTGCATAATGGTGGGAGAAGAATTTGAAACACTATCAGCAATCTTCAATGAGAGAGGAGAGGAGGGAAGAAGTCATGAGTAGGTGACAGATAACATATTCTGCAATATCACTCTAAAGACAATCCACTAAGATCATAGATAGTTGTATAATCAATTTTTTGAGGAAATCAATATTTTCAGTTTCTTCATGAGCAGGATCTGTCTCCTGCCTTTTTCTATTCTTGGGAGACTAACCCAGGAGTTCATTAAATACTGAAAATCATAACATTTAAGAACCAGAAGAAGCCTTATTTGCCGTCTTGTTCACACTCACTCTATCTTCATCTTCCTTTAATTGGTTGTTCATGGAAAACTAGGTTGTGGAGAAATGACGTTTTTCTGCAACATACTCCAGGGACCATTATCTAGGCTCCTAAGTGTCTAGGGCAATTGTGGTGGTGACAGTAGTGGCAATTTTGATAGCATCCTAATTCCACTGGGTATCAGATATGGATGTTAGATGTGTTGGTTCCTTCATTCAAAACACTAAGTGGTGGCCTTGACAGTAGTGGCTTTCCTGGTGGGTCAGTTCTGTATTCTAGGACTCATTCCTGAAGGTCCTGCCTAGATCTTGCTGAAGAGTCTGGTTCTTCACCAAAAATTGCCTTTGTATGATTTTTCAGGCCTGACCATAGGCTTTACCTGGCAGACCTCACAGGGAAAACTGCCAATCACTGTACACAAGACTTGGTGCACATTATAAGGGAGTTAGAATCAAACCCTCAGGCCCTCTGGCCCACCATGCTCTTAAACATATTTGTGTTTCTAGACTGAGCATCTGCATTCAGAAGTTTTTTATCTGGGGTCTTGTTGCCAAGGTCCTCTTCAGGTGCTTCTGCTGAGGTCTCCTTATGGGGAAGAGGATGGAGGGACCCTTGAAGATACTTTCCTCCACTCTGGCTCAGTGCTTTTCTAGTCCTAGCCCTCCCCCTCCCATTTTATTCCCCTAATCCAGAGTCCATAAAATTGCAGAAGACTTTTGTTTGGAGTGCCCTCAACAGTGAGAGCACCCCCCACATCTGTACTGGGTCTATCCCATGTACTGTATTGGTCTACTGGTCGACCCTCTACCTGTGTACCTTTCCATGGGAGAAAATGGAATATCGTGGGAGAGTCAGCATTTTCTGAGGTTTTACCCTCCTGCTTATATTACCACTGTAAGTGATCAAAGACTTGATTGTAACTTCCATTTTGGCTTGTTGCTTTAACCAGCATTTCTGACACTTGGCAGCTCAGTTTTCTTTCAAGCTCTACTGAGATCCTGACACTGCTACTCTAGTGATCTAATAGTTTTGTTTAGTTTCTTATATAAAACTCCTTCCAGTTTAAAATCCCTAGAATGATTTCTTTTTCCTATGCTGAACCACCACCATTACAGGACTTGTTGCTTAGAAGTGGAGCTGCTTTGGCTTAGTGGCCAAGCACATATTGTAGGCTGGAAAGTTGATGATCCTTGTCATGCCATAACAAATACTTGGTAAAACAAATACTGTGATCCTTTGAAGACAGGTGTGGGATTCCTGAATCTGAAGCTCTATGGGAATAGGTTAGTAGAAGTCAGAATGCTGGTAGGTGATAAATGCTACTTGCTTCTTTTAACCAAGTTTTAGAGAGAGAAACCAAAGTAAGAATTAGCTTACTTGCAAGCAGGGATGAAAATAACACAGCTCTGCTAAGGGTGGCTTTTGCCAGCTGTGACCTGTAATTAATACTAACTGATAGTCCAGTATTTTGGGGCTTCACAGGTTGGAAAGGTCAATTGCATCTGTATCTTAGACTGTAAGAGATAAAATTGTGATCTCATCCTTCTTAAAAGTCCCAATAAGTATTTTTTTGGCCAGAAAATGGGAACTAACCCAGTGGCTGCTTTTGGAAGGAAGCTTGTTGTTTCAGATGGCCTCACCATTAGCCAAGCATAGAGACCAGTGTCTGACACATAGGAAGGGTCAATACTAGTTGTTACTGTTGTTTTTTGAACTAGAAAGAGAGGGCTATGATTTTTATTCTGAGGATCTTGGGACCTTTTGTTAAAAGAAACTGTTTCAACCAATAGTCATTTCTAATAGACTAAGATTTAGGATTTGTGGGTGATAGACAAGATCTGTGATGCTGTTTTCTAGTTAATAATTCAATAAAGAAAATCAACTGACCACCATGCACATTTAATCTATGAAGTCTTTTTCTTCAAGCAGCTCATCAACCTATCTAGGTAGACCAACATTTTATCCATATGGTATATTCTAGGACAATGTATGCTATTACAGAACTTCAAAAACGTTAAGGAGCGTGCATTAGTCTGCTAGGGCTACCATAACAAAATGCCACAGACTGGATACTTAAACAATAAAAATTTATTCCTCATAGTTCTGGAATCTGGAAAGTCCATGATTAAGGTGTTGGTGGGTTTGGTTTCTCTTGAGACCTCAGGATAATGTCTTCCATTGATAGTCAACCCACTTCTGATAGGAAAGTGGTGGGTCAAATATCAGAGCATGGTTGCCAGCAAATTACTAGCAAAGTTAAGAAACAATTTAAAAACAGACACTTATTTTTATTAAATACAAATAAAAGCTAGAGAGAAAAGGGAATTTTCAAAGTAACAGGATAAATTTTTAAAAGTAGATATAAGAAAAGAGGAGAGAGAATCTCTTGGATATAGTTTGATTTAGTGGTTAATGGTCTCCTTTTAATTTAGATTTTATTTGAAAAATAACTTTCAAAAGGTAAATATATTCCATTAAATATATAGAAATCAAAGGGTTTTCTTGAGCATTTGGACTAAAGTTGTGGTTGACAACATTTGACAATACCTGGAGACATTTTTGGCTGTCACAGCTGGGGAAGGAGAGTGCTATTAGCATCTGGTGAGGAGAGGCCAAAGACGCTGCTAAACCTTCTACAATGCACATTCCAGCCCTCACAATAAAGTCTCATCCAGCCCAAATTGTTAATAGTACAGAGATTGATAGAAATCTGCACAAGAGCCAAGGACATTTTCAATATGTTCCTGGCTTTCAGTATTGCTTCTGCCTCTTAAAAAGTCTTTGATATGTATATATGGGTTACTGCATAGAGTATATTGCTTTTACTCTGTCTCAGAGCCTGAAAGCAACAATACCCCAGTAACAATGAGCACTCCTAGTGCCCAGATACTGCTTTCTAATTCCATGATCCAATAAAAGGAATCAGAAATTCTTGGAGAAATCACTGATTCTAAGACTGCAAAGTCTTCCCTGCTCTGCTCAAAAAACCTCACTATATAATAGTAATAGATTTTTCCTAACTTCTTGGTGTGTGTGTGACATCGTTGATCTTGATATCCAGACCAGATTTTTGGTGGGGGTCTATCTGGTTTCTTCTGATATGCAGATTACAATATTATACTAATGTAAGATGTTAATACTAGGGGAAATGGGGGGGCATGGGGTATATAGGAACTCTATCCTTGCAGTTTTTCTGTAAATATAAAACTTTAAAATTTTTATATTTCAAAAACTCTTAGCACCATAATTCAAGAAGATGGAGCTGTAGAGGAGATCAAGAAGAAAGAGTAGGAGGACACTGAGCTCACCTTCCCCCATTAACCCATCCAAACAATCTACATGTGGAGCAGTTCTCACTGAAAACAAACTGGACACTAGTAAGAAGACTCTTATACAACCAAGGCTGTAAAGAAAGATCCACACAGAGTTGGGTAGTAAAGGAAGAGAAGTGATCAGGTCATTACATGCACCCCTAGGAGTGACATCAAGTGTGCCAAAATTTGCATTTGTAGGGGTCTAAGAAGGAGAAGAGAGAGAAAGGTGCTGAAAATGTATTTGATGGAACTATGACTGAAAACTTAACATATATCCAGGTACAGGAAGCACAGAAGGTCCCAAACAAGATGAACCCAAAGATACCCACACCATGACATATCATAATTAAAATGGCAAAAGTTAAAGATCAAGACAGAATTCTAAAGGCAGCAAGAGAAAAATACTCACATGCAAGGGAACCCCTGTAAGGTTATCATGTGATTTTTTTTTTTCTGCAGAATCTTTGCAGGCCAGCAGGGAGTAGCATGTTATATTTAAAGTGCTGAAAAGGAAAGCCCTACAAATTAGGATACTCTACCCAGCAAGATTATCATTCAGAATTGAAGGACAGATAAACAACTTCTCAGACAAGCAAAAAAGTAAGAGTTCATCAATACTAAACAGACACTACAAGAAGTGTAAAGGATATTCTCTAAGTGGAAAAGAAAAAGCTGCAATAAGAAGAATGGATAGGAGAGGAAAAATCCCACTGGTAAAGGAAAACATATACTAAAGGCTGTAGATCAACCACTTAAATAAGCAAACGGAAGATTACAAGATAAAAATTATAAAATAAAATATAACTACAATAAATAGCTAAGGGATAGACATGAAGATGTAAAATATGGCACCAAAAAACACAAAATGTAAGGGAAGGGAGTAAAAAATTTAGATCTTTTAGAATGTGTTTGAACTTAAAGGACTATCTGTTTAAAACAAGTAGGTATAGGTAGATGCATATGAACCCCATTGTAATTACAAATCAAAAACTGACAATGAATACACAAAAACTAGAGAGAAAGCAACACAAGAAAACCACTAAGGAAAATTATCAAACCTCAAGAGAAGTAACTACAAGAAGAAAAGAACAGAAGAACTGCAAAACAAACAGAAAACAAGTAACAAAATGGCAATAAACACATACCTATCAATAATCACTTTAAATATCAACTGACTAAATGCTCCAGTCTAAATACATAGAGTGGCTGATAGGATAAAAAACAAAACCCATTTTATGCTGCTTATAAGAGACTCATTTCAGAGCTAAAGATATTCACAGATAAAAGTGAGGGAATGGAAAAAAAAATTTCATGCAAATAGAAACAACAGAGCTGAGATAGGAGTCCTCATATCAAACAGAGCAGATTTTAAAACAAAGTCTATAACAAAAGACAAAGAAGGGCATTATATAATTATAAAGGGATCAATAACAAAAGACAAAGAAGGGCATTATATAATTATAAAGGGATCAATACTAAAAGAGGATATAATATTAATATATATGCACCTAATACAGGAGCAACTAAATATTAATATATAAAGCAAATATTAAGGGACACAAAGGGAGAAATTAACAAAAATGCAATAATAGTATGGGACTTGTCCACTTATATCAATGGACAGATCATCCAGATAGAAAATCTATAAAGAAACAGTGGTCTTAAATGACCCATTAGTCCTATTGGATTTAATATATATATATCTGTAGGACGTTGTTTCCCCAAACAGCAGAATATACATTCATTTCAAGTGCACATGGAAGGTTTGCCAGGATAGATCACATGCTTGGCCACAAAACAAGCCTCAACAAATTTGAGGATGGAAATTTTATCAAGCATTTTTTTCCAACCACAAAAATATGAAACTAGCAATCAATTATAGGAAGAAAAGGGGAAAAACACCACCACATGGAGACCAAATAACATGTTACTAAAATCCAGTGGTTCAATGAAGAAATCAAAGAGGAAATCAGAAAAATACCCTAAGACAAAAAAAAAAAAAAAAAAAAACTTTCCCAAATCTATGGGATGTAGCAAAAGCAGTTCTACAAGGAAAATTTATAGCAGTACAGGGCTACCTCGAGAATCAAGAAAAATATTAAACAACCTAACCTACCTAATATTAAACAACCTAATCTAAAGGAATGAGAAAAAGAAGAACAAACAAAATCTGAAGTCAGCAGAAGGAAGGAAATAATGAAGATCAGAGAGGAAATAGAGACAAAAAAATAATAGAAAAGATCATTGAAACCATTAGCTGGTTTTTTTAAAAGATAAACAAAATTGAGCCTGGCTAAAGGCTTATCAAGAAAAAAAGAGGGTCTAAATAAACAAAATAAGAAATGAAAAATGGAGATAAAAAATAAACATGAGGATACTATGAACAGTTATATGCCAACAAAATAGACATTCTGAACAGATCAGTCACTAGTAGTGACATTGAATTAGTAATCAAAAAAACTCCCAGCAAATAAAATCGAGGACCATGTGGCTTCACATGGAAATTCTACTAAATACATAAAGAAGAATTAATACCTGCCTTTTCAAACTATTCTAAGAAATCCAAGAGGATGGAACACTCCCAAATTCATTCTACAAGGCCTCCATTACCTTGATACCAAAACCAGAAAAAGATATCACCAAAAAAATTTACAGGCCAATATCTCTAATGAATATAGATGCAAAAATCCTTAACAAAATATTAGCAAACTGAATTCAACAATATGTAAAAAGGATCATAAAGCATGATCAAGTAGGACTTATTCCAAGGATCATTCAATATCTGCAAATCAATCAATGTGATACACCACATTAACAAAACAAAGGATAAAAATCACATGATCTCAATAGATCCAGAAAATGCATTTGAAAAAGTTCAACATCAATTTATGGTAAAAATGCTCACCGAAGTCAAGGGGAACATATCTCAACATAATGTAGGCCATATATGAAAAAAATCCTGGCTAACATCATACTCAGGGGTGAGAAGCTGAAAGCTTTTCCTCTAAAATCAAGAAGAAGACAAGGATGCCCATTCTTGCCAATTTTATTCAACATTGTATTTGAAGTCCTAGCCACAGCAATCAGGCAAGACAAGGAAATAAAAGGCATCCAAATTGGAAAGGAAGAAGGAAAAACTGTCACTATTTGCAATTGACATGGTACAATATATAGAAAACCCTGAAGTCTCCACCAAAAAACTATTAGAACTATTAAAAGATTTAAAGTTTCAGGATACAAGATTAATATACAGAAATCTATTGCTTTTCTATATATTAATAATGTACTATCAGAGATAGCAAAACAATCCTGTTTAAAACTGCATCGAAAAGAATAAAATACCTAGGAGTAAACTTAAAGACGTGAAAGACATATACTTTGAAAATTGTAAGACATTGATGAAGGAAATTGAAGATGATACAAAGAAACGGGAAGATACCTGTGTTCATGGATTGAAAGAATTAATATTAAAATGTTCATCCTATCCAAAGCAATCTACAGATTTAATGCTATCCCCATCAAAATACTCATTCCATCTTTCATAGAACTAGCACAAATAATACTAAAATCTATATGGAATCACCAAAGACCCCAAATTGTCAAAGCAATCTTCAGAACAAAGAACAAAGCTAGAGATATCACACTCCCAGAATTCAGACTATATATATGAAGCTACAGTTTGGTACTGGCACAAAACAGACTCAAAAGTCATTGGAACAGAAAAGAGAGCCCAAATATAAACCCACACACTTATGGTCAATTAATCTGCAAAGGAGGCAAAGATACACAATGGAGAAAGACAGTCTCTTCAATAAGTGATACAGGGAAAACCAGACAGCTACATGTAAAAATGAAATTAGAACATTTTCTCATACCATATACAAAAATAAACTCAAAGTGGATTAAAGACCTAAATGTAAGTCATGAAACCATAAAACCCCTAGAAGAGAACATAGGGAGAATGCTCTTTGACATAAATTGCAGCAATATTTTTTTGAATCTGTCTTCTAACGCAAAATAAATAAAAGCAAAATAAATAAATGGGACCTAATTAAACTTAAAAGCTTTTGCACAACAAAGGAAACCGTCAACAAAACAAAAAACAGCTTAATGAGTGAAAATATTTGCAAATGATATGACCAAAAAGAATGAACTTACGCCATTTGTAGCAACATGGATGGACTTGAGGGCATTATGCTAAGTGAAATAAGTCACACAGAGACAAATACTGTATGATATCGCTTATATGTAGAATCCAAAACAATACAACAAAGTAGTAAATATAAGAAAAATGAAGCAGACTCACAGATATAGAGAACAAATTAGTGGTTACTAGTGGGGAGACGGAAGGGGGCAGAGACACATAGGAGTAGGGGGGTAAGAGATACAAACTACTAGGTATAAAATAAATAAGCTGCAAGGATATATTGTGCAGGACAGGGAACATAGCCAGTATTTTATAATATATTTAAATGGAGTATAATCTTTTAAAATATTGAGTCATTGGGTTGTACACCTGAAACTAATGTAATATCAGTCAACTATACTTTAATAAAAACATGACGGAGCAGTATGTAACTATGTGGTCTGTTATGAGTTGAATTTGTGTCCCTCTCAAAATTCATATGCTGAAGCTCTAATAACCCCCAATATGATACTATTACAGGGTGGGGCTTTGGGGAGGTAATTAGGTGTAGATGAAGTCATGAGAGTAGAGGACCCATTCTAAGAAGAGGAGGAGATACTAAGTCTTCCTCTTTCTACCATGTGAGGATACAGTGAGAATGTGGCTGTCTGCAGTCCAGGAAGTGGGCCCTCACCACGAACTGAATCTGTCAGCACTTTGATCTTGGGCTTGTCAGACTCCAGAACCATGAGAAATAAATGTATGTTGTTGAAGCGTCCCAGTCTATGGTATTTTGTTACAGCAGCCCAATCAGACAGTGTCCACAGAAACTTCTAGGTGAGGCCTCTTTTTCAAGAGACCATTTAAAACATAGAGAACAGACATGTGGTTGCCAAGGGGGAGAGTTGGTGGGGGAGGGATGGAGTGAGAGTTTGGGGTTAGCAGATGCAAACTATTATATACAGAATGGATAAATAACAAGGTCCTACTGTATAGCACAGGGAACTATATTCAATATCCTGTGATAAACCATAATGGAAAAGAATATAAAAAAGAACGTATATATGTTAACTGAATCACTTTGCTGTATAGCAGAAATTAACACAACATTGTACAATTAAAAAAAAAAGAAAAAAAGACCATTTAGTGTTGCCAGAAGATTCTTATCCTAGGTTTAAGTCAGATTCAGATTAAGTCAAATTTCACTATGACGTAAATTGGGTTTCTTTGTGATTTCCTTTTCTTAGGCAATTTTTTTAAACAATGCAGATAATAGATTTGTCTTCCTCTTCAGTCAGTCATAGACAGAGCAGTTTCAGACACAAGGCTACTCCTTACCCTTTGATCCGGAATAGTAATAACCTCATGATTGTTGCTCTGAAAATATTCTAAACATATCTTAGGAAACATGTTCTATTTGTGCTGCTTTTGTAAAGGGCATGTGTAGCTCAGAGCAGAGGTCTAATCACCAGGCAGAATAAGTTGCTTTCATGGAACATTGCTTGTATTTCTATTAGCCTTTGTTTCTTTGTACCTTATGTAATAATAATGATGGTAATTTGCATACTACTACCTGGAGATGTGCTAAACCCTTTCCATGTATTATCTGCTTTAATCCTCACAGTACCTCAGAAGGAAGGCATTCTGGTTTATAAGTGAGAAAATTAAAGCCTGGGAGAAGTTAAGAAACTTGCTTAAACGTTCTCAGCTAATAAGCGGCAAAGCTGAATTCATGACTGTAGACTCTAAGTTTTCCCCACTTGTTATTTATACACCAGTGTCCCTCAAATAGATTTGAATTCCTTGTGAGCAAGAACTATGTTTTATCCATTTTTGGATACCCAAACATAACTTAGAACCATACCTGGAAAAGATGTTCATTACATTCATTCTTGATTTTCCCTTAATATATAAACTTGGTTATCTTTCTTAACCACATGTACAAATAATCCTTCCAATTATTCTCAACTTCTTAAGTTATAATTTTTATGGGTAGCTAATACTGCCAGAAGTCTGAGCTTATAGAATTACATAGAAGAAAAAATTCATTCTCACTTGAAATTAAAAGTAATTATATATGGTGCTGAAACTCATTTGTGTTGTGGTTCTGAATTACTACTTGGCATTCACTTTTCCCTAGGCTAGGAAAGCCATTCTTGTCCTGCGTCTTAAAACTCAGGTAGAGGAGAGACCATCTTTAAGAGCTCTTGTGGGAGAGCATGTGAAATTATTATTGCTTGTATATAGATTCTGGATGATGACCTTGCTGGTGAAAATCTCAAGGTCTGTTCAAATTGCTATTAGCTACCATGCAGCTCTCTATCATGAAGGAGCAGTGTAGTATGTAATAACAATTTTATAACTTAAACTATTTCTGTATCAAGAGCCAGCAGACTGATGTAGCACGAACTATATGTCACGTTCTATGGATTTATTTGTACTCTACCCTGATAAAATGAATCTGGTACAAAGTACCATTCTCCATTTATCTGAAGAGGTACTTTATCATCACAGATGAGAAGCGGATTAGGTCCTGCTCTCCTGCATAATTAAAAGAGGACAATTCCTTTGCTATAGCTAGTAATATTCTAAGTGATATTGTAGATCTTCAGATTTCTGAAGAACTTTCAGCTAAATCCAAAACGTGCTCTCATCCGTGGTTCTCTTTCTCTGATCTTGTGTAGAGTGGAAATTCATTACAGGTTTTTGAACAAGTTAAATTACATTGCTTAGATCATTGTAACCTATATTAACTCAGACATCCTAGTACAATTAAAGTACTCAATATTCAGGACTCACAATGAAGCCAGTACCTGAGACTTGAGTGGGTGGTGAGTAAACATTGCAGACATGAAACTGAAGCCCCAATTTCTAGCCTCCACTTTGCTGCTAGCTAGCTCTGTGACATTGGCACAGCCTTGGCTCCCTCCTTCCTAAACTCTAAAGTTTAGAGGGATTATTTCTGAATCTAACATTTTATATTTCTGGAATTGTATTATCGGAATGAGGGCGTGCAAGGCACACCATGGTCTATGAGGTTGCTACACTCTGATTTCATTAACAAGTTTGAATATCCATAGCTCTGAGTTCTGGAGGGAACACAAGTGCCCAAAATAATTTATGTACTTAGATTTTTATTTAGGAAGACTGGTATTCAGGAATATGTATAAGTTCGGTCTTATTTACAATTTTCATGGAAGTACCTTATAAAGGGAAATTGATACTAGAAAGCTATGTGAATATATTGGGTTAAAAACACTGGCTCAATTAAGAACCTACCTGCTTACTCAGTTAATTTTCTGCTACTAAAAGGCTTTTTAAAGCTCTTGTTCAACTACTGCTTCAGAAAGTGCCTATTTTGGAGGTACATCTTGGGTTCTCTATGGTCCCACTTAGAGAAACAGATTTACGTGACAAAAGTACTGATAGAAAGCACCAGATTGTAACAGGGGTGTGGGAGGGTCATAGAGCTAAGGGGAGTTGTAGAAATGAGTCGTCAGAAAGGATTTTGGATGTGTTGATTGGATTTGAACATGTTTTTTTCCCCAAGGTAGGAAGAATAGTAGAAGTATATCATATTTCTTATTTCCAGGTGTGTCCTTGGGTGGGCAGTAGTCTGGGCAGGTACAACTCATTTGTAGCCTGTGGAATTGCAGAGCTTTATGGCATGTCTGCCCAACTAAACACAAGCAGTGCTGTCAGTGATAGAGATAAAACAATTTTCCTGCTTCTTCCAAGAGTTAGAACATATTTTGATGCCCTTGGAAAGCTGGGAGGCTGAACAAAGATGTAAATGTTAAAATTGTAAACATTAATATTTATTGAGAATTTTCTGAGTGTAAGCTGTGTGTTATAAATACCTTTATAATGTGTTACTTAATTAAGTCAGTAAACATTTACTGAAGATCTAAATGCTGGGTACAGTTTGGGCACTTGGAACAGGGGAATGGACAAAATATAAAAATCTCTTTTTTTCATGGACTTTGTTTTCTGATGGGTAATGGTGACGAGACATAAAAAATATGTTTGTAAATTACATAGTACATTAAATGACGACGAATGCTTGAAGAAAGCTAAAGCAGGAAGTTTAGGAAATGTTGCAGTGTCAATACACACACATTTTAAAAATAAGGTGGCAACAGAAGGCCTGATTGAGAAGTTGACTTTGGAATCAAGACCTTAAGGAGGTAAGGGAGCAAGCCATTCGAATATCTAGGGTAAGAGACTTCTAGGTGAAGGGAAAAACAACTGCAAAGACCCTAAGATGGACCTATGCCTGGTGTGATTAATAAAGATTGGGAGGTCAATGTGGCTGGAGCAGCAAGAGTGCTAGGGGAGTGTAGTAGGAAACAAGGTCATAGAGAGAATAGAGGGCCAGATAATGGGCTTGGAAGGTCATGAATGAACTTCGAAGGTGATAGACAGTTCTGAGCAAAGGGGCGCCATGATTTGACTGAAATGCTTGCAGGAATATAATGGATGCTGTGCTGAGAACAGGCTTTGGGGTTGCAAAGGTGGAAGCCCTGAGATCAGTCAGGATATTATCAGAATGATCCAAGTTAGAGGGCCAGCGTGGGAGTAGTGAGGTGGTCAGAAGTGGTCAGATTCTGGATATCTTTGAAGGTAGAAACTTCAGGATTTGCTGACATTTTGTATATTTGATATGAGAAAGAACAAGGAGTTGAGGATGATTGCAAGGGGTTCAGCATGAGAAACTACAAGGTTTTGCCCTGATGACAGTAGATTGGAGTTGTCATTTCATGAGATGAGGAAGTCAGTGAATGGAGCAAGTTTTGGAGTCGTAGAAAATCAGTTTGGTTTTGGATATTTCAAATCTGACATGGTTCTAACACATCCAGTTAGAGATTTCCAGTAGTCAGTTGTAAACACAAGTCATTTAATCCTCCCAACAAATTTATGAGGTAGGCTTTATTATTATCCTGGCAAGACATGTAATTATCATCCTGATTACATGTGTCCAAGAGCATGTAGATAGTAGTACAGTTGCCATTTGAATCCTGGCAGCTCGAGTCCAGAGCCATATTCCTTACCATGTTCCCAAGACCAATATCACATGAATAATGATGTAAAAGTCCTCAGAAAAAGATAATCCAACAATAGATAAAAACATCATGATTATTTGTGGTTTATCCCAGGAACGTACAGTTTGTTCAACATTCAAAAATCCATCAATGGAATTCATCACCTGAACAGAGTCAAAGAGAAAAAGTATATTATCATGTTAATAGATGTAGAGAAGGTATTTGACAAAACCAACATACACTCATGCCAAAACTCTCAATAAAATATAAACAGAAAAAATATCTTCAATCTGAAAAAATACACAGCTGAAAAACCTTGTATTTAATGGAAAAACATTTGATGCTCTATTCCAAAGATGAGTAAAAAACAAGGAGGTCCATTTTCACCCATTTAATTTCACTTTGGTCTGGAGCTCTTAGCCAGGACAACTAAGTAAAAGAAATTAAAAACACAAAAGTTGAAAAAAAAAAAACTATTTTTATTTGCAGCTGATGTGATTGCTT
Organism: Hyperoodon ampullatus; assembly: GCF_949752795.1. Lineage (NCBI taxonomy): Eukaryota > Metazoa > Chordata > Mammalia > Artiodactyla > Ziphiidae > Hyperoodon > Hyperoodon ampullatus. The sequence continues at coordinate 193,391,735 of NC_136914.1, read as the reverse complement.
ATGGAGAAAATCCTAAGGAATCTACAAAATAATAGTAGAATTAGTAAATGACTTTAGTAAAGTTACTGGATACAAGGTCAATATTCAAAAGTTAATATATTTCTTTATACATACACAAAAAATGGAATATTGCTTTTTATTTTCTACTATTTACAGTAACATCATTAAATAATTAGGATTCATGTAAAAGATGTGAAAGACTTCTACATTGAAAACTATAAAGTATTCCTGAGAAAAAGACCTAGACAAATGTTGATGGTTTGGAAGACTCAATATGGTTAAGACTCCCATTTCTTCACAACTTGATCTATACATTCAAGGCCATCCTAATCAAAATCTTAACATGCTTTTTCCAGAAAATGACAAGATCATGCTTAAATGCTTATATATATATATTTATATATATATATATATATATATATATGTAGAAATGTATCAATCCTAGAAGAGCTAAAACAGTTTTGAAATGGAAAACTAAAGTTAGATGAATTATACCACCTGATGTCAAGGCAATGTAAAGCCACAATAAACAAGGTATTTATGTAAGGAGAAACAGCAACATAACAGAATAAAGAGCCCAGAAATGGAGCTATACATATGTAAGCTATTGATTTTTAACAAACTTTAAGGTAATTCAATGGCAAAAAGCTTTATATTTTTAATAAGTGCTTCTGGAACAAGTAAACATCCTATACCAAAAATAAATAAAAAATATCTGTCTCCCCCATGCCAGACATAAAATTTAATTGAAATATACTGTAGACCTAAATATAAGAGCAAAACCACAAAATTCTAGAAGGAAACAAAAGAACATCCTTGTGAATTTTGGGTAGGCACACTTTTTGACAGAATACCAAAAACAGTAAATTTTAAAAATATAAATTAGGCTTATCAAGATTAAAATCACCCATTCTTCAAAAAGATGTTAAGAGAATGAAAAGATAAGCTATGGACTAAGAGAAAATATTTGCAATATATTTATCTCACAAAAGAATTGTATCCAAAAATAGCCTATATAATGCCTTAATTATAACCTAAGGAGAAATAATTTAAAATAAATAAATAATTAAAAATAACGTGTTACAATGCATAAGTGAAGCAGTCAGATGCTTACTTAGAGATATCTCTTAATTAGAGATAGAATTACTCTGAATGTGACAGCTTGGAATTTAGAATGATACCAGGGAGAGGGTTGCTATCTATGACATGGAGAATTGTTGTAAGTCTCTGAACAATACTATTTTGTTTTCATGGTTTTTGAATTCTTGGAAACTTGAAAATGTACTTTGTGTTTACGTGTAAAATACAGTTAGGTTCTCAGCTTGGATTATTATTAACAAATTTCCTCCCACAAGAGAAAGTCCTATGGTACATTCAAAAGTTACTCAGGCTACAATTCTTCAATGTGTGAGACTGTCCAAATCTTTGCAGACCCCAACTAATAAACACAGTTAGGGGTCCTCAAACATTGTGACAATGAAGAAAACCTCCCCCACAAATTCCTAAAATGTCCCCTAGCAGCTGGTACCAGCTCTGAAGGAAACCACTGTTACATTAATGCAACCAAGAAAAAAATTAAGATTTCCTGCTTGGCTAATACCTGAATGGGGACTTCTCTGTTCCCATTGGCTTAGTTTCTTCCCACAGATGAATGCATAAATAAAGTCCTACCACTTTCTATGTTTGAAAAATGCTTATTTATTTATTTTAGAAATAAGAATATTCTTCTAGCAAAATGATGGAGATCATCTCTGCTGAATTGTTGCCTGGCATGTATAAAGAAGCTAGCAATTGCCTCCTTGGTTGGTTGCCCACAAAAGCTGACAAACTGAATACTTACAATCCTGACAGCGAATGAAATACATTTCGAGAGGTGCCAGATTAAAAGCTGGTCCCTGAAAATGGCCTGGCGTAGATGGGAAGGCCGTGTAGTCTAGACCCATGAGTCCCAATGGGCTTTGAGTTAACAGTGTCTGGGCCCTGCTCTCCCTCCTGGTTTGAAAAATGCCCCCAGAGCATCTGTCTTTGGTAATGGCTGTGCATAGAAGCTTTGCTTTCCAGAGTGACCTCTTCTTGACAGAAATCTTGAAAAGTGCTTCTCTTGGCTCTCTGTGGTTTTGTCACTATCATAAATCTCAGTTTTCCATCTTGATGGTGCTACTGAATAAACTAGCTAAAAAACAGCATAGCTTTTCCATCAGGCTTATAGGTACCTTCATGTTTTTGATACAAATGCCCTTAAGCTCCAGAATCAATGTACTGTAGACAGCCCCTCAGATGCTTTTGAAAAAAATGGGAAAATAGACAGTTTCAGAAATTCACTGTGTATTGTTTTAACTATAGTTTCTGCTTTCAAAGTCCCACTTCTGATTGGGATCTTTGTTGGCAGCCTCTGTCATAGAAAATGGTGACTCATTCTACGATTATGTTCTTGGGTTTTTGCAGATATTAAAGTGTCAGTCATATGTGTCCAACAGTCAGTCATAGGTGTCCAACAGAGTCAAGGTAGCAATAAAATGATCTAGAATGATGTGGAAAACATCTGTTTCATTCTATTCTGGAGTCAAGAAAAAGTGGTGATTTGAAAATCAAGTGTATGTGCCATTTAGGAAGAGAGCATCTTCATTTCCTTTAACATATTAAAAACATTTTCACAGATGTATTGAAAATAAGGGCTGGAGGTGTCCATAGTTGTCATTTAGTGAAACATCAGATACTTATATCTTCTTGCAGTCTATCATAAACACAGAAACAAATCCCTTGCCATTTGAGAACTTGTGAGATTTATAAACGTGACAGAACTTTGGAGACCCTGATGGGATAGAACATAAACACTTGCATTTTAAAAGTGTTCTTCTTCAAGTATTAAAATTTTTCTTCTCTGGTACCAGCACCCTTAGCTCCTGATTTGATGTGGCTTCCAGACTTAATACGATCATGTTCATTTGTCTTTGTATAGGAATCAGTTTGTATAAGTCCTTCTTAAAAACTGACTTCTAGAGCTGAACAAAGTTCTTCCAGGTGTCTTCTGACTGGTGAATAATAGAATAGGACTTTCATGATTCTTTCTCTTGGTGGATGCATATTTTTTCCTTTTTGTTTGAGTAGTGATTATTTATTGAAAGAACCCTCTCAATTCAAAACAAAAGCATTAAAGCCAACCCAACTTTCTAAGGCTAGCTTAGAACCAATCTCTGCCATTTTCCTGTGATTTCCCTGTCAGAAGTGAGGAAGAGGGACTATCAGGGAGAAGTTAGTAATTAAGGTGACACCATTGACTAACTGCAGCATTCAGGCCTTTGGCAATCAGTCATTGTGTCATCTAATGGGTACAATAGCTGGAAACTTACAAATATTACCAGGATGTGACCAAACATGAGAATAAAAAAAGGCACCTATCAGTTGCGTCTTGTTAGATAGCTTCATCCACATGGGGAGGCATAAGTGTTGTATACCTCAGAGGGGACAATCTTCCCTGAACTCTGCTAAGCAGTACTGTTCAATGAGGTTGGATTAGCAAATCCATCTTTTCCTGTGTCCTGTTTCAAAGTACTGTCACTGGATTAAAACAGCCTAAAATCTTAAATATGGGGGGAATTAATTCTCTAAAATCTTGATCTGTTGTAAATAAATCATGCAAAATCCAGAACGCTTATTAGTATAGATTCAGCCTCTTCCATTCCCGTCTCTAACCTTGCACCAGAATATTTTTGTCATTGTGTGGTATATTACAGACAACCCTCAGGATCAAGGAATAAGTGGGTACTTTTATTTTTCTCTTTTTCTTTTAGCTATTGCAACTCAGGCAGTGAGTGGAACTCATCATACTCCTGTGTATATATATCACATGATGATAATTGATTCACACAGGATTTACTCCTACGTATTTAATTTTTCCCTTCTAATAGATCTGCTTTACATTCTTAACTATATTATATATGTTTAAGTATATATGTTTCTATATATTTTAATACATGTCCTTGTAAAATATATGGTTTTGACTTGTGTGTATTTTTAATTTACACAAGTGATATTGCACTATAAATCCCATTCAAATAGTTTGCTCACTTCTTACAATGTGTTAAATGTTGGTCAGCGTTATTGTATATGTGTCTAGTTTGTTGAGCTTAGAGCTTCATAGAGCTTCATAGAATTCCATGATATACAGCTATATCATTTTACAAACTTCTACTAGAAATATACATTGAACATACCTCCTATTCCTGTCATTATAAACAATGTCATGCTGAACATGCTTGAACATGTACCCTTAAGAGATTATCTGAGAGAGCTCCCCTGAGATATAAATCTCCAGGAGTGCATCACTGAGTCATAAAGCATACACATACTTTATTTTCCTGGACACTACCATACTGCTTTCTGGCATGGCTGGATCAGTTAATTATTGTTCTTACTTGCAGTGCATGAGTGTTCAGGTCCACAACTTGCCAACATTAGATGTTACCCATCTTCCTAATTCTTGCATTCTGATGAGTGTACATTAATTTTTCACTGTTGCTTTTTTAGAAAAATTAGTATTTTTCCTATTAGTTTTGACTTTGAACATGTTCTTGTACTTGTTGGTCTTTCTCTAGTTTTCTATTATACTTCTTATCTTTTTTTTATTGTCATGATCTTTTTTAGAATCTAAGTATTGTTTCCTTATCAGTTTTAAAAGTTGTAAATATCTTCTTCCAGTCTTCTATCTGCCCAATTTTTTATAATATCTTTTAGGAAATCCTTATTTCTCCAACTCCCTTTAGCTCTATGACCTTCCCACACCCATGTTACAGTCTGGTGCTTTCTATGAGTTACTTTTTCAGGTAAATCTGTTTCTCCAAGTGGGGGCATTGGGAACACAGGATGCACCTCCAAAACAGGCACTTTCTGATGATAGTAGTTGAGCAAGAATCTTAAAAAGGCTTTTTAGTGGCAGAAAATCAACTGAGTAAGTAGGTATGTTCTTAATTGAGCCAAAAATTAATTTTTGCTTTTTTTTTAAAAAAAAATACTCAGTAGATTCACATAGCTTTCTACTAACTCTTCCTTATTGCTTTGTGGTAGCATCTTTATTATATATCAAGTTTTCATATGTGCAGGGATCTATTTCTGTTTATTTAATTGTGTTCCATTAGTCTGCTGATCTAATTACTATGAATTAATAATATATGTTAATATCTTGTAGGATTGATCTTCCTTCTTACTGTTCTTTTTCAAAGTTGACTTTGATTTTTCTTCCATATAAACTTCAGAATGAGTTTAATGCCTCCAGCTATACTTTCTATTGCTATTGTGTTGAATTTGCAGACTACTTTGTGAGATAATTGACCTCAATGCTATATTAATTAGTCCATGCATAAACATGTTGTGTCACTCAATTTACTCAAATTTTCTTTCATGTCATTTAATAGAATTAAACCATTTTCTCCAAAAGATTTTCTGCATTCATTATTAGGTTCATTTCTATACATTTTACATTCTTTTTTTCTATGGTTAATGTATCTTGTTTTCAGACTGAGCCCATTTTGTGAAATGAATCAGGTAAATCGAAAGGTCTTAAATGTGGGAAATGTCCTGGCAGGAAAAGTTGTCCCTTAGCAACACAGATATTTGTCCCAATTCCTGTGTTAAGCCCCTTATTTAGGCAACAAGAGACCCTATTTTCCTGACTGAACTTAGACTGATTTAGACTTACATTACCCATTGTGACATTTTTTATTTGAATGTATGAAGAAATTCTTGAGAGTTTTCAACCTAAATTGGCTCCTGAAGCATAGAAAAAATTTTCCAAAAATATAGGAATTAGTAGAATTAGGAAAGAAGTAAAGTAAGTTTCCCAGCCTTGGGAAATCTCTGGGGTAATTCATGTCCTAGATATATAGATATATATGCACTAGTCAAATTGTTCATATTTTATATAAGAGAAAAAGAATGATAATGTCATTTGAACTTTATTCCATAACAAGTGCACTAAAGGACAATTCTAAGACCATGTACTTAATAATATTTTGGGATTTTGCAAAGCTAGGCAATGTATTAGAAGAACAATACATTGTGGCAGAGTGCGTCATCGGCCCAAATTCTTCACTCTTACTGATATCAATACCCTTTGCCATGTAATTGTGCAATTCCTCTCACAAAAGGTGGAGTGCACAAAAGGTGGAGTTCCCAACCATTTGACTTGGGATTTTTTTAATGTGCTATTTTTTGGTCAATGGGAATTTGGTAGAAATGGTACAAGAGCTTGGAATGAGCTTGTACAATAAAGCTTTTCTTGTCCCTCTGCCATCTTCATGGGAAGAACACACAAGGGCTAAACCTGCTCTAACCTGCTGGTCTAAGGGGGATGAGTTGTGTGGAGCAGAGCCAGTTGGCTAACATACAGACTGGTAACTTGATAGAGCTGCCCAGCTCAGCCCTGCTTAGATCAGCTGACCAGCAGACATGAGCACAAACTCACACACTTAGGTTAGCAGGTGTTCCAGATGCCACTGGTGAATCAGCTTCCTTTGCCATTCCATCCACCTCAGCTGACCAATGATCCATGTGTGTAAATGATTACTGCTCCAAGTCACTGTGTTTTAGGGTGGTTTGTTAATGTAGCATTACTGTGCAATAATATTAATTGATAATACACTATGGAAAACTAGGCTTTTAACAAGACTGCCAGTTTGGTTTAGCTTTAGAAAATGTATTGAGATAATTTACCTCATCCAGATCAATGTAGACAGATATTTAATAAAATTCAACATCCTCTCATTAATTGAAGAAAAAACTTAAAACTTTGCAAACTAGAAAGAAAAAGACTTTGCTTAACCTGGCCAAAGGAAGATACCAAAAACTTACAGGAAACCCAAAATTTAATGGCAAAAATTTAGAAATATTTTCTTTAAAATCAAGTGGAAATGAAATTTCTCATTACCCAAATTTTATTCAACATTATAATGGGGGTTTACCAGTATAGTAAGAAAAAGGAAACAAAATAAGGAAGAAATAGGCTGTTGGATATGGATATCCATATTGGCTATGATTATCTCCATAGAAAATCCAAGAGAATATACAAGTTTTAGAATTGAGAAGAGAGCTCAACAAGGTTGGTGAACATAGATCAATAAACAAAGATAATTTGGTTTCCTATATACCAACAACAAAAATTTAAATACTATATATATATTATATAGCCACAAATATAACATACCTATGAATGAATCTTCAAAATGAAGTGTGAGAACAAGATAATAAGGTAATATGATTTAATATCATTAATATTCTAGTTCTTACAAGATTAATCTACAAGTTCTGCACAATTCCCATATAAGAAAATTTTAAAAACATACAAGTCTTTGAAAACCTGATTTAAAAAAAAAATTCAGAAGAAAAGGGCCAAGAGTTGCTAAGACAATTTGTGGAAAAGGAGATTGGTGGAGCAATTTCTCTTCCCAGAGAACAAGACTTTAGTAAATAAAATAGCATGATTTAGGCCAGCAGTGTTAAAAGAAGAGAAATTGGTCCATTGAACATAAAAAGAGCTCCAAAATAATATATATGGAAAATTGATATATGGCATAGTTCTTTTGGCAAATCAGTTGGGACAGGATCGGCATCTTAACCCTAAGAAAATAAGAAAGAAATGTGATTATATCTCAACATAAGCCATACCAAAAAAAAAATCAATTCTAGGTGAAATAAAATCTAATGGTGAAAGTAACATTTAACAGCTTTAAATTAAAATATAGGACTATATCTTTGACCTAAGTTCAGGAAAGTATTTCTTAAATGACTAAGAGTAAACAAAGGAGAATGAAATCTGTATGTCTGATTACCTAAACTTAAAAGCTTATATGTATCATGACATACAAACTATCAGAGCAAAAAGGAAGTACCAACTGGGAAAAATCATTGGAGCCTATTTATCAAAGGATTAGATATTATCTAGAATATTTGGATAAATAACATCTGAAGAGAAATTGGTGAAGATTATGAACTGGAAGTTCACAGAAGAAAACTACATAGCTTACACACTCAACTTCTCTAATAATTAGGAACACAACAGCTATCACTTCATAGTTTATGGACTGGCCAATAATAAGGGTGGGCAAAACACAAAGAAATGGGAATTCATTTAGTATGGATAGAAATGAAAAATCACTCTGGAGAGCAATTTAACAAAAACTAGTAAAGATGAATTTGCATGTCCCCTTCCAGGCAGCACTTCTGATTCTAGGCATTTACTGAATGTAACTCTGGAACATAAGCCCAGGACACATGTGTTATAATGTTCATGGTAGTATTTTTTGAAATATCAATGACTTGGAATCAAATGTCATCAAGGATAGAATAGATACATTTATTGTGCTGTATTAATACAATGTAACATTATTCACCAGTGAAAATGAATTAGAGCTGTTAATATAGATATGGCTCACAAATATACAGTGAAGGAAGCAAGTTGCAGAAGGCTCTACCCATTATGACATCATATGTATAAAATCTAAAGGTATGCCCAAAGAGTATATATTGTTTAGGAATACAAACTCACCTAACACAGTAGAAAGACATTCACAGAAAAGATAAATACCCAGTTCAAAATAATAGTTACCTGTAGTGAGGGAGAGGAATTTGAATAAAATTGTGGGAGTGTGCACATGGGCTTCAAGAGTATTGGTCCATTTTATTTCTTAAGTAGGTGGTAAATAACAGGTGCTTTATTTTAAAAATAAATTTGTATGATAAAAATTGCATAATCAAAACCCTGATAAAAGTTGTTTGTAGTTAGACTCATAAAGTTATCCTGAAGAGTCTTCCCTGAGGGGAAATTTTGGGGTGCTTTCTTTTCCATATAAGTGAGTGGGTGCTTGGGAATTTTTATAATATTTTTCCACTAGACTGCATTCCTCCAATGCAAGAATTATGCCTTATTCATTTTTATACTCTTGTAATCCCCACTAATCTGAGAACACAAAACAAATATTTTATGACGGAATATGAATGACTCAGGTGAACATAAAGTTTAGAAACCATGAGTATAAAACTGCAGATTTCCATATACCAGCTCAAATTGTTTTGGCAACCAGGTAGAGGAACCATTCCAAAGTTTTCTCTCATCTCTCTCTAGAATCGATCTTATTTGCTCCTGAGGGCAAATTTGATCTGTTACTCCTGAATAATTATTACCATGATAATTTTTTCCTGTGTTCCATGGAACACTATTGTTCAGTGAAGTATTAATAAGTGTACTTCAACCGAAGGGCTTCATAGTCAAATAAATTTGGAAAACACGGAATTTAAAAAGTGAAAATAATCTACAAAAAAATACAGCTGACATAATACTTGATGGTGAGAAATTGAAAACAAGGAATGATGTCTTTTATCACTCTTATTTCATATCATGTTGCAAATGCTAGCTAGCACAATAAGACAACAGAAGAAAATAAAAGATACACCTATCAGGAAGGGAGAAATAAAACTCTTATTGCAGATGACATGATTGGCTATGTAAAAACCCCAAAGACTCAACAAAAATCTCTTGGAAATAATAAGTGAGAATTCAAGGTCACAGGTTACAAGGTTAATACACAGAAGTCAATTGCTTCCCTATATACCAGTGATGAATAATTAGATTTGAAATTTAAACATACCATTTGCAATAGCAAAAATTAAAAAATATTTAATGATAAATGTAACAAAATATGTACAAGGGCCATATGCAGAAAATTAAGACTCTGATGAAAGAAAACAAAGAAGATCTAAATGAGTTATTCTGTGTTCATAGATTGGAAGACTTAATATTGTTAAGATGTCTGTTCTTCCCAACTAGATCTATAGATTCAATGCATTCCCAATTGAAACCCTAGCAAGCTATTTTGTAGATATTATAAAGCTAATTCAAAAGTTTATATGGAAAGATAAAAGATCTAGAATAGTGAAGACAATACTATAAAGAAAAATAAAGTTGGAGGACTCAGACTAACCAATTTCAAGACTTATGATAAGGTTACAGTAATTAAGATAGTGTAATGTTGGTGGAAGAATAGACAGAGATCAATGGACAGAATAGAAAGCTCAGAAATAGACTCACAAAATATAGTGAACTGATCTCTGACAAAAGAACAAATGCAATTTAATACAGAAAGGATAGTCTTTAACAAATGATACTTGAACAATTGGACATCTACCTGCAAAAAAAAAAAAAGAATCTAGACGCAGACTTTACATCTTTCACAAATATTAACTCAAAATGAATCATAGACCTAAATATAAAATGTGAAACTATGAAACTCCTAGAAAATAACATAGCAGAAGATCCAGGTGACCTTGGGTTTCGTGATGACTCTTTAGATACAATAGTAAAAGCATGATCCATGAAAGAAAAAATTAATAAGTTGGACTTCCTTAAAATTGAACTTTTGCTCTGTGAAAGACACTGTTATGAGAATGAAATACAAGCCCAGATTAGAAGAAAATATTTGCAAATGCATATCTGATAAAGACCTTGTATCCAAAATATACAAATAATTCTTAAAACTAAATGAGAAAAGAAAACAATTTAAAAATTGGCAAAAGATCTCATGCACACTAAACCAAAGAGGATATAAAGATGGCATATGAACTACATCTTCTTAATCCATTCCTCTGTTGATGGACATTTAGGTTGCTTCCATGTCTTGGCTATTGTAAACAGTGCTGCAATGAACATTGGGGTGCATGTATCCTTTCGGACCATGTTTTTCTCTGGATACATGCCCGGGTGTGGAATTGAAGGATCATATGGTAGCTCTATTTTTAGTTTTTTAAGGAACCTCTATACTGTTCTCCCCAGTAGCTGTGCCAATTTATATTCCCACCAAGAGTGTAGGGAGGGTTCCCTTCTCTCCACACTCTCTCCAGCATTTACTGTTTGTGGATTTTTTGATGATAGCCATTCTAACTGGTGTGAGGTGATATCTCATTATAGTTTTGATTTGCATTTCTTGAATAATTAGTGATATTGAACATCTTTTCATGTGCCTCTTGGCCATCTATATGTCTTCTTTGGAGAAATGTCTATTTAGGTAATCTGCCCATTTTTCAATTGGGTTGTTTGTTTTGATGATATTAAGCCACATGAGCTGTTTATAGATTTTGGAGACTAATCCCTTGTTGGTCACATCATTTGCAAATATTTTCTCCCATTCTGTGGGTTGTCTTTTTGTTTTGTTTATGGCTTCCTTTGCTGTGTAAAAACTTTTGAGTTTAATTAGGTCCCATTTGTTTATTTTTGTTTTTATTTCCATTACTCGGGGTGATGGATCAGAAAAGATACTGCTGAGATTTATGTCAGAGAGGGTTCTGCCTATGTTTTCCTCTAAGAGTTTTATAGTGTCCAGTCACACATTTATGTCTTTAATCCATTTTGAGTTTATTTTTGTGTATGGTGTTAAAGAATGTTCTAATTTCATTTTTTTTACATGTAGCTGTCCAGTTTTCCCAATACAATTTATTGAAGAGAGTATCTTTCCTCCATTGTATAGTCTTTCCTCCTTTGTCATACATTAATTGACCATAGATGCATGGGTTTATCTCTGGGCTTTCTATCCTGTTCTATTGATCTGTATTCCTATTTCTGTGCCAGTACCATACTTTTTTGTTGACAATAGTTTTGTCTGAAGTCAGGGAGTCTGATTCCTCCAGCTCTGTTTTTCTTCCTCAGTATTGCTTTGGCTGTTCAGGGTCTTTTGTGTCTCCATACAAATTTTAATATTGTTTGTTCTAGTTCTGTGAAAAATACCATTGATAATTTGATAGGGATTGCATTGGTGTAGATTGCCTTGGGTAGTATAGTCATTTTGACAATATTGATTCTAGATGTGGTACATATATACAATGGAATATTACTCAGCCATTAAAAAGAATGAAATAACGCCATTTGCAGCAACATGGATGGACCTAGAGATTGTCATACTGAGTGAAGTAAGTCAGAGAAAGAGAAACATTGTATGATATCTCTTACATGTGAATCTAAAAAAAATACAAATGAATTTATTTACAAAACAGAAACAGACTCACAGAATTAGAGAACAAACTTATGGTTACTGGGGGGGAGGGTGGGGGGGAGGGATAGTTAGAGAGTTCAGGATTAACATGTACACACTGCTATATTTAAAATGGATAACCAACAAGGACCTACTGTATAGCAAAAAAAAAAAAAACCCAAAAAATGATGGCATATGAAAAGATGCTTCAGCCATAACATTTATTATTGAGAATTTCAAACTAGGACAATAATGAGATACCATTGCACACTTATTAGAAGGGCTAAAATACAAACAAAAAACAAACAAACAAACAAAACCCTGATGGTACCAATTGCAAATGGGGATGCAGAGGAATAGGAACTCTCATTAACTACTGGTGACAATGCAAAATGGCACACATACATTTTGGCAATTTCTTACAAAGTTAAACAGCATCTTACCAAACAGTCCAGTAATCATGCTCCTGGTTTGAAAAATTATGTCCACACAAAAACCTGCACATGAATGTTTATAGCATCTTTATTCTATCATCAAAATTGAAGCAACCAAGATGTCCTTTAACAGATAGATGAATGTATAAACAAATTGTAAGTACCTCCACACAATGGAATATTATTCAGTGATAAAAACATGAGCTCTCAAGTTTCAGAAAGACATGGATGGACTTTAAATCCATATTTCTAAGTGAAGAAGCCAGTCTGAAAAGGTTACATTCTGTATGGTTCCAATTATATGACATTCTGGAAAAGCCAAAGTAGAGGTAGTAAAAAGATCAATGGTTATCAGAGGGTTAGCAGGAGGGAGAGAGAGTGAAATGGGTGAATCACGGGGCATTTTTTACTGTGGTGTATCATTTGACAAGTGTATAATGGTAGACAAGTGTCAAAACCCATACAACTTTATAGCACAAATAACGGACCTTAATATATTCAAATAAACAAAAATCATTTAGGAGGTAGAGAATCCCAGAAAGGAATGCAGATAGAGACAGGAGAAATTAACTGCAGTAAATTTATGAAACAACCACACTAAAGATGGTGAGAGGGAAAGGGCTGACCTAAGTAACTCTGGAAATGATAGCCTGTAAGACTAAAGGCAAGTAAACTGTATGTAAGCACTGTACTCTAGTTGGTAGAGTTGTCTTCCATGGTTGTACAGGTTAACATTTCCAATGCTATTATGTATGTGACGAAGATTGTCTCCTTGATATAACTTTAGTCTGGCTCCTCTGAGCCCTCTTCTTGGCTGGGTCTCAGCCTTGGGCTATAAAAACTGCAGACACAAAGCACAAATGCTCCTTCTGGCACACACTAAGGGACTTGAACAAATGCTAACATAGTTTCTAACAGCTCCAGGCTGCTTCCCTAGGTGAAGACTCCAGCCCCCCTTACATTCCTATCTGCTTTGGAAAGGTCAAGCCTGCTGAAAGAATTGACTGTTTGTTCTAGTAAACACCTGAAGTAAGGGCCCCGTCTCCCAGTCTCTTAAGGAGAGTAGGAGCCTAACTTCAGTAAATGTGAGTTAGCAAACCCAGATGGCCTAATTACATTGACCAATATGTCTTTCTGCGTTCTGTAAATTTCCACTTTCCCGCTCTGCTGGATCTCCACTTGTTCCCCCCTCCATATTCCCTCATTCTCCCTTTAACATGCCCAGTAACCTCTGTGCAAATTGCACTTGAGTTCAGTTCATGCTGGAGTCTCTTCCCTATTACAGTGGTTATTGCTGAATAAATCTGTCCTTTCCACTTTAGTGTCTAGCTTTATTTCTGACATGTGTACACTGGAATGGAACAGTAGATAAAGAATGGTATAGTAGGCTGAAAAATAGTTGCCAAAGATATCAGGTCTTAGTCCTTGGAACCTGTAAATATTACCTGATTTGGAAAAACTCTCTTTGCAGATGTGATGAAGGATCTTAAAATAGATTATTGATTATCCTGAATTATCCAGGTAGACCCTAAATGTCATCTCATAAACATCCTTGTGAGAGAGAGGCAGAAAGAGATTACACAGAAGAGGAGCAGATAATGTGCAAATGAAGACAGGGATTGGAGTGATGTGAAGGAATGCTGGCAGGCACCGAATCTGAAAAAGACTGAGGAGATTCTCCCCTAGAGCCTCCAAAGGGAATGTAACCAAGCCAATACCTTGACTTTGGCTCAGTGAAACTGATTTTGGACTTTGGGCCTCCAGAATTAAATATATATATATATATATATATATTTAAAATATCTTCTATGAGAGAATAAATTTCTTTTGTTTTAAACCACCAAGTTTATGGTAATTTGTTACAGTAGCTACAGGAAACTAACACAGGTGGTGAATAGTGAGAATAGGTTTCTCACTATTGGAATAGAAGTTTACAGATGAACAAGGGGAAGAGACTAGAATGACCCATATGGTAATTGATTAGGATTGGAGACATCAGCACAGCCACAAAGTAAGGAAGTACCCACAAAACAAAACCTCTTATTGATGGAGGTATGTCAAAGGGATAGAGGTGACAACTGAAAGAGCTCCCAATGGCCAAAACTGGAAAAATTTTGAGCAAGAAAATAAATATTACATTACAATCTGAAGTATAAAATAAATTTCCACGAATCCATATTGAAATAAATAAATACAAATGTACCATATAGAGGAATTCCAAGTAATTTATGTAGATACTCTGCCCTCAAGGAGAGGGAACATAACTTCACATGCCTTAAGTGTGAGCTGCACATAGTGACTTCTAAAGAGGATAGTATGGAAAAGGGCAACAAAGAGTAATGTCACAATGGAGAAAACTGGTGAACACTACCTCAGCCAAGTGATCAGAGTTAACATCAATAGTGATATATCGTGTTGTTAGTTTGTACCATTGATGTGATGTGATAAAAATGGCACTTACCTCTGTGATCTTCCTCCAAACTCATAACCCCAATCATAAGACAAATCCAATAAGGGGCATTCTACAAAATACCTGACCAGTATTCCCTAAAACTGTCAAGGCAGGGAGAAACTGTCACATCCAAGAAGAGCCTAAGGAGACATGACAATTAAATGTAATGCGGTATCCGGATGAGATCCTGGAACATGAAAAGGACATTAGGTAAAAACTAAGGAAATATGAAAAAAGTATGGACTTTTGTTAATAATCAGGTATCAACATTGGCTTATTAATCATTATAAATATAATCATACTAATGTAAGATCGTCACTAACAAGGGAAACTGGGTATGTGATGTATAGGAAATCTCTGCATTATCTTCTCAAATTTTCTGTAAATCTAAACCCGTTCTAAAAATTTAAAGTCTATTACATGTGGGGAAAAGAGTCAAAATAGCTTTTATACTGTAGGATTCCTCAGTGGTCTCTCTGTACTAGGGCAGCATTCCACCATTTTCAAGGAAAAACATTTTGGGAATATGGCTCTCTGCTTTTTCCTGCTCAGTGTAGGATTCATCAAAGTTAAGTCTGGAACATCTGTGTTCCCAAATAGGAATTACCCTGCAGTGATAGCTGGAGAATAAAAGGCATTTTGTCTTCTATATTTATGTCAAGAACTCACCTGTAAACCATTTCCCTTGTTCTGGTTCTTCTTCCTTTCCATATAAAAAGTGGGAGATGAATTAGCTAAAAATAAATAAAACTAGGCTAAAGCAAAAATTTATAGTAAAGTCTTGCAAGTCTGGTTGGCATACCATCCCAAAGGATGTGCTTTTTGTGAATTAAAAATAGTTAAGGACAGTAAAAAAAAAAAGCTCTGCAAAATCAAGCCTGAGGATCTCTGCAGGGAAGAATTCCCAAAGGAAGGTTTGCTTGCAAAGTGGTCAGAGGGTAAGGCCAATGGCCTCCTTAGGAAAGTTATATGAGTCTTTTAGCTCTCACCCTTCACCCTGCCCTTCGCTTTGTCTCACTGCTGATGTGTTCACAACGTCTCCTATGCCCAGGAGGAACACTGCAATCAGCGGTGACAGGCTCAGCCCCTTCCTTCCCAGCAGCTGTGCTCCTTGTCAGAGACACCCAACTCATTGGGACATCTGCCTTGTGGAGGTCCGACCAGGGCTGCTGGAGGAGCGAATGACCTGGGGTGAAAGGAGCGTTCCTCTGGTTGAAATGAAATCATCATAGCCTGGAGCACAGACTGCCCCACATTCTCATTTCTGTTTTCACCCTCTGACATGATACGGCTGGTATGACACAAATTCTGTTACTGTGTCAAGTTTAAAAGATATCCTGGCCCAGAAGAAGGAGCAGCAATGGAAAAGTTTGGTGAACAGATTCTGCTCTTAGGTAGGCTACTTGAGAATAGATGACATTTATTGAATACTTACTATGTTTTAATCCCCAAAGGAAGATCTTTGCATTTGGCAGTTCATTTATTTTCACAACAACTATGTGAGCTAAGTTCTGTGTACCCATTTAATGGATGAGAAGTAAATTAATCCAAGTCACACAGTTAGAAATTGTGGAGGCAGAGTTCAAACTTAACAGTTTGCCTCCAGAGCTACATTTTTACCTATCATTGTCAACTCTCTCTACACAATTTGAGCCTCAGTTTTCTCTTTTACAAAACAAAGTCAGTGCTTAATAATTGAGATGTAGTCTTAGTTATTAATTCTCTGCTATTCCCGACAGGCATGAAATTTTGAGGGAGGTGAAAGATAAAACTATTTTAAAAAAAGAATCAGTGTATTCCACTTGACATTATGAAAGGATTTCACTGCTAGTAAAAGAATTAACTGTCTAACAGACCAAAATGCTATTAGGCATTCAGTTAGGCTTTCGGATTTTGCCTTGCCAGAAATACGTTCATCAAGAATTGTAACTTGCCATGAAAATCTGGAAAGAAATATGCCCTCATTTTCAACAAATGAATGTGATTTGGTTGATATAACTGTGTCTAACCAGACAAAACTGAGCGGTTCAGTGGGCAACATTGTAATCTAGACCATCTCAGAATGAAGCAGTTTCTTACTGTTAGACATAAAATTAATTGGCATATACAAAAGGGCCAACTCTTGTAAGATAAATGACTTAGAGGGATTTGATTACTGCTAGGGAGTAATTGGGTGCAAGTAATTAGTGGCCGAAGAATAGGAAGAAAGCAGGACATTATTTAAAGTTGAAGCTTGTGCTCTAGGTGGAGGGGGTGCAGATAAGTCAGAATTCAGGGACGTGTAGACATTTTTCAGTGGAACCATATCCAGGGATGGGTTCAAGTGAGAGTTTCTTCTTTTGCCATGAGTGGTAAGACGTCATTTAAGACGGCTAGTGGAAGTATAATTTGGTGACTCTTTTGTTCTTCTCTTCTCATACTCTCTGGACACATCCCAATCAGATTTTCCTCTTTTTTTTTTTTGCGGTACGTGGGCCTCTCACTGTCACGGCCTCTCCCGTTGCGGAGCACAGGCTCCAGACGCACAGGCCCAGCGGCCATGGCTCACGGGCCCAGCCGCTCAGCAGCATGTGGGATCTTCCCGGACCGGGACACGAACCCATGTCCCCTACATCGGCAGGCGGACTCTCAACCACTGCACCACCAGGGAAGCCCCCAATCAGATTTTCTTAATCCTCTTTCTTACTCAGTGTATCAGCAGCATCTGATACAGTGGTTCATTTCCTCTTTTTAAAATAACTTTACTCTTGGCTTCTGGTACACACTCTCTTAGTTCTCTGAACTCACGGACTGCTCCTGTTTGGTTTCCACCACTGATTCTTCATCTCCCTCACCTTGCTGAAATACGAAATAAGGGAAATCATGCCAAACATGTCAGTTCTCAGCTGAAAGATATAATGTATGTGTGCGCTTTGAGAATATCTCAGCATTTAAAATGTTACATGTGAGTTCTCACAGGCAAAGTATAGTTGGGAACTATTCTATATAGTTTTTCCAGCGAAGTGGAGAAGTTACAAGTACATTTTGGGGAGTGGGGAGGTACACATCAGAAGAGATGGGCATAGTGATGAGCATCTTAATGCAATTTTAGGACTCAGTTCTCAGATCTATTTTCTTAATCTCTACTCACTCTCATATGTGATCTCATCCTGCTACATGACCTTATACATTATCTTTACACAGGTGATCCCAAAATGTATGTATCTTCAATCCATACATTTACCTAAATTCTGAAATCCTATATTCATTTGCCTAATTGAATTTTCTCCACTTACAGAGGTTCATGTCCAAAATCAAACTTCTATTTCCAATTCTCCCACAAGCTTCCCCATGCCAGGAAATGGAAATTTCGTCTTCCCAGTTGTTCAGTCAAAAATTTTAGGCAGCTTTGCCACCTGTGTCTCATCCCACTTGACAACCATTTAATCTTTTCACCTCTGCCTTCATAATATATCCAGAATGTGACGAACTGGCACCAATTCTGCTGCAACCACCTTAGTCTGTGCCACCATCATTTCATAGACTACAATTGCCTCATAACTACTGTGTTTCTTCACTGAAATTTACCCCTAACTTAATAACAAAAGCCAGATGATATTATTTCTTTGCTCAGAAACCTCCAGTGGCTTCCCTAGTTATTCAGAGTAGAATATAAATTGGTTTTTATGATTTACAAGGTCCTGCATTATCTGGGCCCTGTTTCAGCTCTAAGCTCCCCTCCCTAGCCTCTTTCTTACTGACTCTGCTCTCGCTGCATTGGCTTCTTTGCTCTATCTCAACACATCAGTCATTTCCCCCACTCAAGAGTCTTTGCATTTGTGTTTCCTTTTCCCTACGGTAACATTTCCCTAGATATCTACAAGGCTTGTCCCTCTACTTATGTTTTAATAGTGACAGGCCTATAAAAACTAGAAATGCCTCTGTCCCCATCCCTCTTTTTAGCTCCTTAGCATCTATTGCTACCTCACGTATTTCACATTGACTTGTATAATAGTTGTCTGTCTTCCCCTATTAGAATGTAAGCTCCATGTAAGCTCCAGCTTAGCAACTGTGAGATATCACAGGTTCTTGACCTAAGTTTCAGTTTTCTCACCTACAGAATATAATCAAGACCTCATAAGGGTGTTGGAAGGATCAAATGATATGATGCATGTAAAGTACTTAGCACAGTGCCTGGAATGTTGTATGCACTCAGTGATTAATCATGGTTGCAGGTCACTCACCTGCATAGGCAGCTATGTCCCAATAGCCTGGTGAAATCTACAGTAGGGTCCTAGTGATATAGGTGACTTCCTCTATACAATAATTACAATAAATACAATTCTGTGGGAAAACCATCTTGAATTCCATGATCTCATGGTGCTGGATCAGTAGCTTTGTCTCCTTAAATGATTTGAGACACTGTATTTGAAGACTCTACTAGGGAATGAATTATAACCACATCTGTATTAGCCTTTGGGTTAGAACTAAGGTAGCTGTAAAAAGTCATACCTCTAAACCATCTCCAATAAGCAGTAGTCTTGGGAGCTCAATGAGTTTGAAGGAATAAAACATTTCAGTTTGAGATCTGGCCTTGCAGGCCAGAGACTTGTCATAGCCAACTCCTTTGATTGATTGCTAAGGCTTCACATATCCTGTCTGATTAAATGAGTGCACTCAGGTGCAATTGGCTAGAGCTTGAGAAGTTTGGATGGAAGTATGCAGATGAAATATTTGTCTCTTTTATTCGTTGTTTCAATGAAGCTCTTTATTCTGCCACTTTGAATTCTCCCACTTAGAATCATTTTGGTTTATTTATTTGCTCATGCTGCATCCCCAGCAGGGTTGTGGCCTTCCTTCTGTGCCTTGATCCCTAAGACACATATAAATAGCATGTGTGGCAACTCAGATCTTAGTATCCTTCTACTTTCCCATGACCTTAAACATTCAGTGAACACTCAGGTTCCTGCTAAGTCAGCTGACCTAAAGAACTTCCTGGCATCCTCTTTGGAAATAAATGTATTCAAACTCAGTCAATGTTACTGGAATATCCATGCATGGATATCAGATGATGGGACATGGCAAGGGGATACCAGGAGGCTTCCTGTGGTGCCGATCAAATGGCTGGTCTACCAGGCATTTCAAGCTCTTGTGCCTTTACGTTTGCAATCTCTTCCACCCCTTTCCACTATTTCCATCAGATGTAATTCTGTTCATCATTCAAGGCTCAGAATCAGCACTACTTCTTTTGATTTTCCTTAATGAACTCTCATTTCACTGTTTCATATACTATGTGTATACCTCTGCTATAGTCTTTGTATGAGAGTTCATGTTTTTTTCTGCCCTAGAGCCACCCCTCCCCCAACCCAAGGGAGAGGTCATGTCTGATTCATCTTTGCAGACAGTTCTGTCTATGGAAATTCTTACTTATTCGTGTATTTACTTCAAGTTACTTGACCTCACTGACCTCAGTTATGGTCTCGAACTCTAGGAGGGTTTTGTTTGTTTGGTAAAGAAAGTATATATATATATATATTTTTTTGTATAATTATTTTTTTATTTTTGGCTGAGTTGGGTCTTCGGTGCTGCGCACAGGCTTTCTCTAGTTGTGGCGAGTGGCACCTATTCTTTGTTGCAGTGTGTGGTCTTCTCATTGTGGTGGCTTCTCTTGTTGCAGAGCATGGGCTCTAGGCACGCAGGCTTCAGTAGTTATGGCACGCAGCCTCAGTAGTTGTGGCTCACGGGATTTAGAGTACAGGCTCAGTAGCTGTGGCACACAGGCTTAGTTGCTCCGCGGCATGTGGGATCTTCCCGGACCAGGGATTGAACCCTGCATTGGCAGGTGGATTCTTAACCACTGCACCACCAGGGAAGTCCCACTAGGAGGGTTTTTTTTTTGTGTGGGATAACTGGATTCTGACAAAATGAGAGGAAATAGGTACTGTTTTCAGCTGACTTTTGGTTGCTGAGAAGGTGTGGGACTTTGTGTCTTTCTCAATTTTCTTTGTCCTACTCATTTCTTTATACGATTTTTTTTTTTTTTTTGCGGTACGTGGGTCTCTCACTGTTGTGGCCTCTCCTGCCACAGAGCACAGGCTCTGGACGCACAGGCCCAGCGGCCATGGCTCACGGGCCCAGCCGCTCCACGGCATGCAGGATCCTCCTGGACCGGGGCACGAACCCGCGTTCCCTGCATCGGCAGGCGGACCCCCAACCACTGCGCCACCAGGGAAGCCCTCTTTATACGATTTTAAGGATAGATAAAGAATCTTGTCACAGAAGCCCAAAGACCTGTCTTGCTTATCGTTTAGTGTTTAAAGGTTGAGATTCTTTCATTTTAAGGGTCAGGGAAGAGATGCCAACCCCTTAGGTCATGTTGTCCTCACAGATGAAAACACAAAAAGAACCAAATTTAAAGCACATTATTTTAAATATGCTTTAAAATTCCTACCCTAGGGCCTAATTTGAATCAAATTCTACACTTTTTATTTTTCTTGAAGTTATTTGATTTGAAATCATTATTGCCCATCATATGTATAAAAAGTAATTCACTCTTGGTGAATAACTTCTGGATTCATTGTAATTTAAAGTGGCACCAAATATGGTGAGGAAGAGCAGTGTTTCATTTATTAAGTTTTATAATTCAACAGCTGTTCCACATTTTGGGAGATAAAGATACTAAACAACTGAAATGTTCTGCATTTCAGAAATCATACTTTCTAACTGCCACAGTTAAGTCTTTGACAATTTTCATGTACAATCATGCAATATTTCTGAGACACTGACAAAAGAGTTTATTCCTGCTTTCTTTCTGCTTCCGAATGCTATTTCAAGTATATTGGTATAAAAAATGTAGGAAAAGCGTTACATTCTCTATGGAGTTTATCTGCTATCAGAAAGTATAAAAGATAAGTGACAAAGTAAGTGAATATTATAAGTAATTGTTTTGAGTCCATTTTCAGAAAAATGACCTCCAAAAAGTACAATATACATCTTCCTCTCAGTACTTTCCCTTGTTCTTTAGGCTATGTATGCTTTCTTGTTCTCTCTGTGGCCTTTTCACCTGTTCCCCATTTCTTTCTTGATATGCCCCATCAGATACACTCATGGTTAGTGTTCTATCTTTCCTCTTTTAAATCTAAAATTCCTTAATTTCTTCCTCACCCCATGCTAGCCATTTTCATCAGGTATCAGTTTCAATATGCTTTTTTTTTAATCAAAGAACCTCAGAGATCATTCAATCCAACCATATCTTCTTTGTAAGAATCTTCCAACATCCTTGAGATCCATTCTCCTTTTCAGTCTCCTGTAATTCCAGGTGGTGTTTAATCTATAGATACCCCCCATGAAATTATTAATTCCCTTGATCTGAAGTTCCTTAATCTTCCTTTGGCCTAAGATTGCATTGAATTTTCTATCAACTGTGTCACTTTTTTAGCTCATAACAAATTTTGTATTTATCAAAGCCGCTAGGTCTTTTACTCAAGAATTATTTTTAGGTATGACTTTCCTTATATTGTGTTTGGACAACTTAATTTTTGAAAAAGAAATGAGGGTTTTTCCTTACGTTAAGTTGTATTCATCATTCGAACAAAATGAAGTCATCTGAAATCTCTTGTCATCCAATAGCAATTTTCAGCCTTTAAAAAAAGAAACAAACTACCAGGAAGATGCACTTTTATTTGCTTGCCTATTTCCTAACTTTAATTCAACACCTTAATTTTCAACTCAAAAACTTGAAATGCCAGTGAACGAGAATATTTGTTAACTTAAGTGAGACATAAAATCTCAAACTCTTTATTAAAATGGCTCTACCAAGTTACTTATTTAATCTTACCTCCTTTCAACTGGGGAAAGAAAGATGTGTCCCTAGAATCTTGTTCTCACTCAACATTATGAGTATTAATAAATATTTATACTTTCCAGAAAATAAAACATCAATTTAAGTGTTATTATCAGGACAAAGCAATACATCATTGGATAATATAACAAGGCTGGATATCTCATTTGCCCCGCAACTTCACTCTGAAGTGATTTGTGCCCAGGGAGGCTGATCTGTATGAACTGCATCAAGGGCTATTTGTCCTTTGACTTCTGGTTAGGTCAGGGGTTGGAGACTACCAGAAGGAGATTGGTACTGTTTACATAGAGATACCAGCGGGAGATTTGTAATACATAGAGGTAAGAGTGAGGACAGGGTATTAATTCTTCTGACACCTTCTTGGCTAGGTCCCCAAGCCCTGGTTATATCCCACTGTTAAAGGTGACAGCACCTCTCTCCAGCTCCTTCCCCAACCCCTCCAGGTTTCTCATTACTTACCCTGAAGCACTACTCCATCTCTTATGAATTTCCCTTAACCTTGGCCACACTTTTGTAAATAGTCTCTTCATTGAAGTCTCCTCCATTATCCCCTTGATTGTGCCATCTGTTTCCTGCATGAACACTGAGTGGCCTGGCAATCCATCAGAATTCTAGATTTGTAGAGGTTGAAGGTGACTTTCATGAGACTTACCTACTATGCAGCTTCTTCACAAATGGCATATGCCTCTACCAACGTTTATCTTGAGATGACTCAGTGTGTCCAGGTTTTCTCTGCAAACTGTTGGAAGCTCTTCATCCACCAGCAAGTTCCAACCTCATTGGACCTTCACTTGGTGTGCACTTAGTTGAAAATACTAAGGCATATATGGGCCCTGTAATCATCTGTCAGTAGTCAGATGGAAGGTGCTCATCCAGCTAATTCACAGATTGTGCTTTTATCAAAATGAAAGAAAAAAATATGCCTAGACTTGCAGACCCTTGAGAAAAAGACAGTTGACCCCAGAAGAACATGGATGCTGCTGTAGCCCTTTCAGGCTGCTGTAACAAAATATTGCAGAGTGGGTGGCTTATAAACAATATTAATTTATTTCTCACACTTCTGGAAGCTGGGAGTCTGATTTCAGGGTGCCAGTATGATCCAGGTTTCAGGCTTCTCATTGTGTCCTTGTATGGCTGAAGGGGTAGGGAGCTCTCTGGAGCCTCTTTTGTAAGGCACTAATTCCATTCACGAGGGTTCCACCTTCAAGACTTAAATCATCGCCCCAAGGCAGCACCTACTAATACCATCACCTTTGGGAGTTAGAATGTCAACATATGAATTTTGGAGGGACACAAACATTCAGACCATTGCAGATGCCCAGTTTAAGAAACACTGGCACAGCGAATAAGCACATGAGCTTTGAAAACTTGATAATGGTCAAATCCTAACTTGGTCACTTTTAACAATGTGATATTACATAACTTAATATTTCCTAATCTCAGTTTTCCTATCTGTGAAAGTGATATAATAACAGTATCCACTTTATTATTTGGTGGATTAAATAAGATTTAGTTTTTAAAAATCTCAATGTAGCCTGGCATTTTAAAAACACTCAACAAATATTTAAGAAAAATATTTTGATGGTGAGATGAGGTCAACTGCCTATTCACATGTTAAAAAGACACTGGTCTTCAGTTTCTCATTAATAAAAAGGAAAGAGTTTGAAAAAGGGTGAGAATGGACTTATGGCCTGGTTACCAAATTTTAAAAAGAAAGGTCCACTTAGAAGGGACACAACACAATATATATATATAGTCCCTTTCAGTTGAATTGTTAAAATTTCCCCCCCACCCCCGGAAAAGCTTATAACAGGTAAAAGATATTTTTGTTTAATGGTATAATCATCATTAAAGGCAAAACAGTGTATTTTTTATTTTTTTTTAAACAGTGTATTTTAAAGAAAATCAGGAAAGTTATTTTTAAGCCATCTATTACTAGATGCTGAATTAAAGAACTTGGATAGCAATGCAACAATATTTATATCAAAATTAATTAAATCACATAAACATTATTTCAAAAGTGGTAATGAAAAACCAACATTTTACCACTAATAAAAATGAATAAAACTCGGGCCTATCACACATTGCCAGTGTGAAAGGACTTGGTCTTATTTTCCTAAATTCAGTTTTTTAATTGATTTACTCTAATTGTTTTCTGGAACATTTTTCTGCTTTTTTCTTTAATCCAATTTAGATTGTTTTTAGTCTTTACAGTGATAGTGCCCTGAATTTGTTTGAGCTATGTTTGTCACAGCTGTTACCAATTTGATCCCACATGCTTTCTATCTTTCAAGGATTCTTCACAATTTGTGTTCCTGTCCCATTATGCTTTATCCATGTCTATATCATCTATAGCTATATCTGAATAAATGTGTATATTTACATATATGTTTCTTTTCTCTCACTTTAGGAGATTTGATGTAGAAAAGAATATTGGAACAGGTGCTCCGTCTATTATTTTGATTTATTTTGACAGTATTTTTACATTTGGAGACAGTGAGATGTATGGAATGTGCTAGATTTTCTCTTGGCCATTTGGCAACTTTTCTCCCCGCTCTTCTCTTCCCTGTGTTGCAGAGGCTGAAAGCCTGGTACTGTATTCTCCAGAATTCCTAACATCAAGGTACCATGTTACATTCTGCCAACAAGGGTGATTATAAGAATAGAAGAAGTGACACTTGTTCCTGATGCAGAGGCTCAAGCCCATAGACTGCAGAGGTGACAGATCTGAGGTTTGATGAGTGCCTTCCTGTGTCAGCCTGTGAATTAGCAGTGGCAGTTTCCTGTGATTCTTAGTCTTCCTGAATTTTTGAACACTAGCAATGACTTCCCTGATCCTTGCTTCACTGGTCATCCCAATGGTTTGGTAACTCTATAATCTCTATATGACATCTCTTTCTATTTGAAATACCTTAAGCAATTTCTGCTTTCTTGACCAAACCCTGATACATAGGGTTTCAGTAACTTGCCCAAAGTTTCACAGTTAATTAGGATTTGAATCCAGATCTGTCCAGCTTTTGACAATGTGTATATTGGTGAGTTCTAGATCTTTTTTCAGACTCTTCTGGGATGCTCTATGTCTCTCAGTTGTGAAAAGTATGTTTGGAGTTCTATAAGGGGTGAGATTATATATATAAAATCTTAATAACATTTTATATCACTTTGAGCTTTCTTAGGCCCATTTGAGAACTCTGGAGTAAATTAAAATGTATAGCTACAGGGGAATAAGAAAGAATTATTTGAAGATTTGAGTCATCCTCTTTGTTATTTTTTAAGCCATGTGTTAAAGAGAGAGGATAGTAAAGACTAGTAAGAAGGGAAAACAAGAAATTTATTGTGATGTGAGGTGATAGGACTCACTGATCTAGCTATAACCGACCATCCCTGTATTTATATGTGTATGTGAGCATTTTTGAAATATTCAGTTCTAGTCGTTGTCAATATTTGTTATATAATGTGACTGTTAGACAGGTGGAATTGATTTAGTTTCAAGTTCAAGTCTTTAGTTTGACACAAGAAAAATAAATTAAAAACCACACTGTTTTTTACTACAAGTAAAGATTTGCCATCATTTTATAAAAGCTAACAATTAAATTTAGAAACATGCTTATTTGTACATTATATTGTCAACATTTCAGAAGCAGTCTATTTTATATTCTTGTAAATAACTAGTCTGTAACAACATTTTACTTTTCATCAGTATGCTTTAAGAATTCTCTGAAAGGACAGAAGTGAAAGTTGGGTTAACAATAAAGTAATTGATTTAATTGCAAAATAAATGCCTAAGATATTGTTTGAAAATTCATGACTGGGCAAAGTATGAAGTGTAAAGGAAGAAATCTTGAGAAGTACTTGTGTCACTATGGGGACAGGATTTATAGACCTTAAAAAGAGAATTAATTTGCTTGGATGTTTGTCTTGCACAGTTTTACTCTCAGTCTGAAAATGGTCAAATGTTGCAGGTTTGACAAAAAATGGATTGAAAATGGTTATTCTAGATATTTAGTATTTTCAAGAGTTTCATGACAGATCAGATAAATCACACAGGTGATTTGATCTATACCCCAAATAATCCAACTAATATAAATTGAGTATCTTTTGTATTTTTAAAATTGTTCAAACAATTTTCAGACTTCAATTTCCTATAGTGCTGGACGAGGTTTTCAGCTTAGTCCCCTCCCCTTCACTGCCATTCATGTATATACCACACACAATTATAAAGAAAAATTGCTGGAGAAAATATTTTTTGAAAGTATAATCAAAATTATCAAAAAGCTGATGAAATAACAAATAATTACTTGATTAAAATTGAATGAACAGTGAGAATTCAGAAAGACAGACTGATCCTCTTGCCTGGAGGAAATTTACCAACTTGAATTTTGATGTAAAGCAATACCAAAGGGTAAAAGAAACAATTAAAAAAATGACCTAATTGATTTTAAATAACCAGTAAGAAATTCTATAAGTTAAAATTACATTAACCAAAATTAAAACTCAAAGAGTAGGTGTAGCAGTATATTAGACAAAATCTGAGAAAGAATTAGTAAACTGAGAAGACAGGTGAGAAGAAAATACTGGACATGTAACACATAGAGACAAAAAGATAGGGAATATGGAAAAGAGGTTAAGAGGCATGGAAGACAGAGTGGAAAGTTTTAAAAGACGTTTATTTTTTTTATTTATTTATTTATTTTTTTTTTTGTGGTACGCGGGCCTCTCACTGTTGTGGCCTCTCCCGTTGCGGAGCACAGGCTCCGGATGCACAGGCGCAGCAGCCATGGCTCACGGGCCCAGCCGCTCCGCAGCATGTGGGATCTTCCCGGACCGGGGCACGAACCCGTGTCCCCTGCATTGGCAGGCGGACTCTCAACCACTGCGCCACCAGGGAAGCCCCAAGACGTTTATTTTTAAATAAATAAACTAAATAAAGTTTTTAAACAAACAAATGTTTTGCTTTTCAAAACAAAAATAGTCTTATAAATGATATTTTGTTTACAAAAATTTCTCTAAAACAGGTGATAACAGTGTTTAAAATCTCAGTTTCTTGCTTAGGTAACTTTCAACCTAGTGCACTGGCTTTATAGGTTGCTGAGAAGCTGATACTTTGAAAGTGTTTACAGACCTTTGTTATAAAAATGAATGTCCTAAGAAAGCGGGCTGCAGGTGCAAGTGTGGTTCAACAACATAAGAAACAAGAATGTAGTGGTGTTTAAATTTATAGTTGTTAAAAATGTCATCTCAAGTCAAGTCACTGGTCTGTTTGCATTTGATACATTTTTTTTTAACTTCAGTCATTCTTTGGCAAAGACTAGTCCTTTGTTTTATTAATTAATTTATTTATTTTTGCTGTGTTGGGTCTTCTTTTCTGTGTGAGAGCTTTCTCTAGTTGTGGCAAACGGGGGCCACTCTCCATTACGGTGCGCGGGCCTCTCACTTTCGCGGCCTCTCTTGTTGCGGAGCACAGGCTTCAGACGCGCAGGCTCAGTAGTTGTGGCTCAAGGGCCTAGTTGCTCCGCGGCATGTGGGATCCGCCCAGACCAGGGCTCGAACCCGTGCCCCCAGCATTAGCAGGCAGATTCTCAACCACTGCGCCACCAGGGAAGCCCTGATATATTTTTATACTAACTAGCATTGTAAAATTATTTCATGATTAGAAAATACCTGTGGATATTTGTATAAAAGAGTGAAATAAAATTTTTTATGAAAGTGTTCAAAAAAAAAGTTCCAAAATGTGATAAAAGAATAAGACATGGGATTGTATTTTTGCATTCAAATTTATGGTACATTTATTTATAATTTTCCTGCCATTGTGAAGAGGCATGAACTGTATAATCTGTGGATATATATGTGTTTTAAGAACACTGCAATATGATTTCTTTAAACACTTACAGTGTTAACACATCACTACTACATTACAGTACTACAAATTTAAACAAATGTTAAAACTACTTTTAAAATACTGACTACAGGGCTTCCCTGGTGGCACAGTGGTTGAGAGTCTGCCTGCCGATGCGGGGGACGCGGCTCCGCTGAGCCTGCGCATCCAGAGCCTGAGCTCCGCAACAGGAGAGGTCACAGCAGTGAGAGGCCCACGTACTGCAAAAAAAAAAAAAAAAAAAAAAATTCTGACTACAGGAAAAAATGAACATCATTTAATAAATTGTAACTACTGAATTTAATGTTTTATACACTGAATTATAATTATTGTCTTACCCAGATGTACAAACTCAAAAGAAGCACTATTTCACAAGAAACTTTTCTGAAGTAAAACATTCTTCATGTTAAAAAGAGAAAACAAATAAATTCACTGCACTTGGTGTACACATGGCCTTTCAAGTTTATTGATCCATTGAATTCACAAGCATCACAGTTTTTCCCATTTTATAAGAGCAGTATTTTTTTTAAACAAAAACAGCTAAAGTTACCAAAATAATTAACTTTGGATGTCTAGGGCAATTAAACCATTGTCATTACTTTAAAAGAGGGCTGGAAAAGTCATGCAGAATTATGTAAGCAGGAGGTATAGCAGAATCATATAGTAGCTGGTATTTTTAAAAATATTCATGTGTAATCTCTTATCTGGGATACAGAATGTCTGGAATGTGTCGACCTCTATGATAAAGGCCATAGATTCCAAATCACAGAGATAAAGGACCTGAGATGATAAAGGACCTGAGATGACATTCAGTTCAATCTTTAGAAAATAATTGTCTCTGAAATGCCTGGATGATTTTCATTCATACTTTTTAAAAAAAGCTTTCCAGTGATGGGTAACTTAGTGTGACCAAATAATTCCATCACTTGTCCTCTGCTACAACCCCTTTATCTTCTATACCTGTTTTTGTTTTTTTGCTGTTGTTGCTTTTTAATCTTTATTGAGTTATAATTGACATACAATAAACTTCATAGGTTAAAGTGCACAATTGATGAATTTTGACACATGGACACACCCATAAAATCATCACTGCAATCAGGAGATCAATATTTCTATGACCACAGAAGGTTTCCTCATGGTCATTTGTAATCCATTCCTCCATTTACTTTTTTGTCCTTGAAAATATCTATTTGTAATAATACTCAGAGGCTTAGTACAAAGACTCCTTCTTCCAGAGAGGATTTGTTTTCACTTCTGGCAGGTCTCTGGGGACATTTCTACACTGGGATCACTTCTTGAGGGATTTTACTTTATGACAAAGTTTTATGATTTATAGATGCGAATCTGCTGATATGGAAAGTCTGGAATATGCCAACCTCTATAACGGGAAAGGCCATAGATTCCAAATCGCAGAGATAAGGAAACTGAGATGACATTTATTTCAATCTTCAGGAAATAACTGTCTCTAACGAGAGGCTTATGTTTTTTTTCTTTTCTAATGTTTTTTTTTTAATTTTTGTTTTTGATTAGTTTTTTTCCCCTTCTCTGCAGCACACCTTTCTTTGCAATTCCCTCTGGGAATGGGTGGGAGGAAATAGGGCACATATTTTCTTAAATTTATTTTACTGAAGTATATGTGATTTACAATGTTGTGTTAATTTCTGCTGTACAGCAAAATGATTCGGTTATACATATATATATACATTCTTTTCCATATTCTTTTCCATTATGGTTTGTCACAGGAAATTGAATATAGTTCCCTGTGCTACACAGTAGGACCTTGTTGTTTATCCATTCCATAAATAATAGTTTGCATCTGCTGAACCCAAACTCCCAATCCATCCCTCCCCTGCCCCCTCCCCCTTGAAAACCATAAGTCTGTTCTATATGTCTGTGTGTCTGTTTCATATATAAGTTCATTTGTGTCATAATTAAGATCCTACATATAAGTGATAACAGATGGTATTTGTCTTTTGCTTTTTGACTTATTTCACTTAGTATGGTAATTGCTAGGTCTATCCATGTTGCTGCAAAAGGCATTGTTTCATTCTTTTTATGGCTAAGTAGTATTCCATTGTATGTGTAATATACCACATCTTCTTTATCCATTCATCTGTTGATGGACATTTAGGTTGTTTTCATGTCTTGGCTAGTGTGAATAGTGCTGCTATGAACATAAGGGTGCATGCATCTTTTTGAATTATAGTTTTGTCCAGATATATGTTCAGGAGTAGAATTGCTGGATCAGATGGCAACTCTTATTTTTAGATTTTTGGGAACCCTCCATACTGTTTTCCATAGTGGCTTCACTAATTTACATTCCCATCAACAATACAGGAGGTTTCCCTTTTCTCCACACCCTCTCTATTATTTGTTATTTGTAGATTTTTTAATGATGGCCATTCTGACTGGTGTGAGGTGATACCTCATAGTAGTTTTGATTGACATTTCTCTAATAATTCATGATGTTGAGTGTCTTTTCACGAATAGGGCACAGATCTATTCTGGTTCACTTTACCTGAGATGTCACTTCTTTGAGGTTCCATCTTTTTTTTTTCTTTCTGCGGTACGTGGGTCTCTCACTGCTGTGGCCTCTCCCTCTGCGGAGCACAGGCTCCGGACACACAGGCTCAGCGGCCATGGCTCACGGGCCCAGCCACTCCGCGGCACGTGGGATCCTTCCGGACCGGGGCACGAACCCGCGTCCCCTGAATCAGCAGGCTGACTCCCAACCACTGCGCCACCAGGGAAGCCCCCATCTTAATATTAAGTGGGTCTCCTACTAGTCTCTCTACCATGGGAAAGCTCTAGGTTTGACTTCTTTCTTTTTTTACTGTATAACATTGTTGAATCTGGAGTTTAATTTTGCCAAATTTGGTAAATGCTGTAGGAACAAAAGCAGCTTGAGTGCTCCACTTACAATTAGGATTTCATGCTTTTCCTTAGTATTTGAACTGTTAATGCTATCTTCTCAACTGTTCTGTACTCTTGAGTTTTTTGTGGAGCACAGGTTCTGGACGCGCAGGCTCAGCGGCCATGGCTCACGGGCCCACCAGCTCCGTGGCATGTGGGATCTTCCCGGACCGGGGCACAAACCTGTATCCCCTGCATCGGCAGGCAGACTCTCAACCACTGCACCACCAGGGAAGCCCTGTACTCTTGAGTTTTAAAAAAGTACATTTTACCCAGTATTTTTAGGTTTTCTTCAGCAAAGGGATCAGTTTGATAATCTAACCTACCATTTTCTCTGAAATGGGACTTCTTACTTTGAATTTTTATTATAGTTCTATCAAAGAAATTTCCCCTTTCCACTTGAGTGGTTTTATTTAGACTCACTTATTCTATTCAATTTAATCTTGGAATTCTAATCAATTAAAAAACACAGTCTGTTTGTGATAAATGAGGTTCTGTTCACTAGTTCAAAAAGTTTTTCTTTTTTTCTACTCATATTTGACAGATTTATCTAGAGTCTTGCTACTGAAAACTCAATCAAAAAGTACATTTTTTTTAGTACATATGGGTTAAGACAGGAATGCGTATATTTCTCTTTAGTGAGATTATTATTCAATCAAGATTTTTCTTTAATTTCCAGTAAATCAATCTTTGATCAGTGGATGACACCAGACTGGTTATCAGCTTACAGTATAGTTTGTGGTGAGTAAGGAAGAGATCTATTTTTTTTTCATTCAGAGGGGAAGAAGTTAGAATACATGTTATCTTCTAACCATCAGAGTTTCTCTTACTTATAGCAAACCAGTCACATTTGGATCAAGGAATAGAATCTCTTTCCATATGTATTAATTCACTTTCATATAAGTTTTAATTTTGAATGAGGTTTTGGCTTGCTGTTGATGAAGCCATCCCAGAGGACCATTTCTGAATTATAAAAGTGAAAATTTAAGGTCCAGACTTTAGTTTTAGCTCTATCACTAGTTTCCATTCTCTGAGCCTCAATGCTCTCATCCAGAAAAGAAAGGTAGAAATGTAAGTTTGCCAGTTTAGGATCAGCAGTGTCTGTTAAATATCATCTAAATGCATCCTAGATTTCATGAATTGGAAACCCTAGGGATGAGTCCTGGGGGACGTTTTAGGTCCAAGGTCTATGTTACTTGTTTGTAATTGAATCCTTGCAACAAACCAGAAGGTGGGTATTGATATCTTCATTTCACTAATGAGGAAATTGAGTCTCAGAGCAGTTAAGTGTGTGAGGTAACACAGCTAGAAAGAAGAAGAGGGAATTCGCTAGTGGTCCAGTGGTTAGGTCTCTGTGCTGTCACTTCCAAGGGCCCAGGTTCGATCCCTGGTTGGGGAACTAAAATCCCACAAGTCGTGTGTATTATCTGGTGCAGTCAAATAATAATAAATGATAATGATGATGATAATAGAAAGAGGAAGAGTAGGGTCTCAGAGCCAAGTTTACTGACTCCAGATTCAGCCCTCTTCTCACCACACCAGAGCTATATACTATATTTTAGGTTGTTAATGTATCAGGAAAGACTACAATAAGGGAAGAAAATACATTGCAAAGTAATTATTTACAATCTTATAAAAAATTATGAAACACTGGGTTAGAATAATATACTTCCCTAAAACAGAATATCATCATTCATATATTAATTTTACTTAGGAATTACCAAACAATAATTTCCACAAATCATAATGCTACTAAATCTGTCTTTTAAAAACACAAATATGTTCTTGACATTACGTTGCTTAAATTTTATACGTTGTGGCTACTGAATGCAATTCAAACTTAAAATCTTAACAATAGGAGTCAATTTTGACTTGACCCTGCCTAACACTCAGCCTCATTTCCACTCATATAAATTGCTGTAGGCATACCAAGTATCTCATATCATTTCTCAAAACTCCTGTGCTGTCTTATGACTCTGTTCCTTCTACTTGAAATACCCTCCCCTAAACATTCCTCTCACACTCTCCTTCACTGCCCTTCTTCCTGTCCAATGAATTTCTGTTCTCCATTTAAAACTGCTCAAATGTCACCTTAGCTGTGAACCCTTCCCTGACCATATAGAGACAATTTTCCAAACCTCAATTCTCTGGTGGTACCATGTTTATACTTCAATTAACCTTTAGCTCACTTCATTGAAATTATTTCTTTATGAGTTTGTGTTCCCCAATGGACAATAAGTTCTTTGAGAGTAGAGTGACTTATTCATCTCTGTGTACCAAGAGCATGGCACTACATAAATGCTTAAATAAACTAATCAATTTAAAATACCAGACTTCTATACATGAGACAGTTCTTTTACATGATTACAACCTTAAAAGTTTGAGTCTCTTCTATCTCTGTTCCTCTTCCCTCCCACTCCTTCATGCCATGCCTAGAGCCATAGAGAGGACACTGAGGACTTTCTACACTCTCAGCATAGGAGTAGAAAGGCTCTAGAGATTTACTCTGGAGACACATCGCCAAGTGTGCTATGGTAGAAAGTGAGATAAGTCAGATTCAAGAGAGTTTGCATCTATTTAAGACATGGGGGATACTCTATTATCTGTGTATCTGTGCCTAGATGCCTTCTACAGAGGTACTCTGATTGTGCAGGAATAAGATATTGTAGGGAGATAAAAAGTGTCAGCATGAAATGCTGAAAAGAGTAGGGGAAAGCTTTGGTCAGTGAGGGTCTAGCACTGCCAATGGGACAGAGTCTGGGTTTCCTTACTGAGACTGGCTTCATAAGCAGGAATTTATAACAGCAAAGATTCAAGAGCATCCTTCTATTTCAAGATTAATTCCACAGATCATCTAGTTCTCTGTGCTTTGATACTGTATTTCCAAGAGACTCTTTAAACTTAATTCATTTTTTCTAAATTGCTTCCCTCTGGGGTCATCTACTGACCATTGACAGGAGGATTAAATGAGATTATGGGTAAGAAGGCCTCAAGCTCAGTGTTTGACACATAGCATACTCGAAACAAATGGTAGCTGAATCTGAATCATTGTAAATTAGCAAAGTGATTTTCTGGTTTACAAATCAGCCTTGGGTGAGCCTGAGTGGTGTGAGCTATTCTCCTGTGGTTTTAATGAGTCAACCTACAAGGGCCTGGAATATCAGGAGGTAGAAAACCTTGGCCGACAGGGAGAAACCCCTGCAGCTCAGCCAAGCATGGCTGGCCCTCACGTGGCAAAGCAGGACAAGGAGAAAATTCATCTTTGTATACTGCCCTTTAGCCCATAGCAAGACCTCCACTAGAGACTTCTGGAGTCCTTGGAAAACCAATTATTTTCCTGTCCTCTACTTCTGTCTGATCATAATCCCTTTCTCATCCTCAAAGTGAGACTGGAAGCATGTGATCTAAATTAGGAAACTTGGAGGCAATGGAAGTGAGAGGTCATAGAATAAATCACTAAAATTACAGAGTCTCAGAAGAGGAGGGACAATTGCCAAGTCTAATCCTCAAAACTCTCCCACTGTTGGTGAAGTATGTAAGATTTGTGCTAGTAGGTGTATAGCTCATGCTTGGGTTATTTCAGGTATTTAAGTCCTTGGAGTGTTTCTCTATTGCTGTATTTCTATTATTCAATAATTATGAAAGATTTTGGAGTTTGATTAAACATTCTTACCTCAAATTTACATTAGAAAGTTTAAAAGATAGGGAATACTACATTAGTCATACGTATCCTGAATACCTCCAAGTTATCCAGCCTTTTGAAGGTAATTTATTTGACATCCACATGAAATAATTCAAGCTTCCAACTTAAATAACCAGGAGAAGTCCAAGACTCAATATTTTTGCAGGTTCCCAAGAAGAGAGGCTAACTCTGGCCTAAAATTATGTATAATTTCCTGCTTTGGACCACTGCGAACTTCCTACCTTCACTTCACCATGGACGTTGCCTGCTCCAATTCTGTCTTATCCCTTCTCTTCTAAGTGGAAATGAAAACTCCTCTCCTTTGTTATCCAAAGCAGTGCCATACTAATTCTATGTTAATATGGTAACAGAATTGTCCTGAAGATTTAGGGATAGTGGAGGGCATTTCTGCCCAGATCCACAAACAACTAAAAGTCAAATACCAGTCATCACTCTTCTAAAAGTTTCTTGCCTCCCCACCGTTATTAATCAGTGCTCTCTCGTAGTACCTGTCCATTGTTCTGTTGCAAGAAACTCCTGCACTACCTTCACCTTTCTTCCTTGAATTCTAGGGGTCCAATTCCTTATTTCTCAGCTAACTAACCACTACTTAGATATGTATATCTAGAGAGAGAGAGACAGACAGAGATGGGTAGAGAGAGAGAGAAGAGATATCCAGGTTCATGCTCTCTCTCTAACAGGATATTAACTGTGGCTTTTCCCTCTATCTAGGAGTTCTAGAAGGGATTCCAAAGGCTGAGAACAGTAGCTGCCAGATCATCGGTACAGGGCATGCTAAGATTGTGGGTAACTGCAGGAAGGTATAGAAGAGATGAGTAGAGGGGTGTTTAACTCTGGCCTCATATCTCCTGAGGGAGGCTTTAGATTACTACCTGGGGAGCTTGACTGGTATCTGCTGATATTTAGGAACCTGATTTATACCTAAATATTATAAAGGAAAGAGGTTAAGGGGAACTATTTGTAGCAGGAGAGCAAAGACACAGGGCTGCATTCAAGATGGTCTGCTTGTCTAGACATGGACAAGATGTAAATTGATGTAGGAGCTGAAAATGGGCCATCTTGAAAGATACTGCCCTGAAGGATCTCCTGGTGGGTATGGGGACCCCATGATGGGGGATATCTGTGGGGTAAACCACTGAATGCTAGAGCTGTGGGGAGGGTCATGAGCAACCAGCTAGAGGTGGTATGTCCTGTGACAAGGGAACAGCAGGTGAGAAGTGCACAGTAGTTGAGGTTTCTGAAGATTCCACATGAGTTCCAGTGAGAGACCACGAATGAGAGAGGAAAGGGAGGAAAGGGGCTGCTCTCTCAGTGGTCACCAATGTCAAGGGCAACCATACCAGTCAAGTAAATCTTTTCATCCTCATCTCTCTCCTCTGGAGCCCTGGAAAAACCAGAGACTGTCTAGTGAGAAAAAGAAAAATGAGAACAAGGGCAAAGTGCAGAAGTTGGTCCAGCTCCCCTCCCCCTCTGCAACTCTCCAAGCCTCAATCAGCCCAAGGTGCAAGATGGTAGGGAAGTAGATTGGACTCACGCAGGAAAATAGGCTTTGATATTAGGCCAGACTAAACGGGGTTTTATATTAAGACTATTTACTTATATGTGAGAGTGACAAGAAAAGCTATTTTATGTTTTTGAGATTTCATCCAGAGGCAAGAAAATGATTGACAAAACTTGCCAGAAGGCAGTGGCATGGAACAACAGAAAAAGCTAAGTTAAAATTTCACCCCTACTGAATACAAATCATTCACTAAAGCAATTTCTTA
Source organism: Hyperoodon ampullatus (assembly GCF_949752795.1). Classification (NCBI taxonomy): domain Eukaryota; kingdom Metazoa; phylum Chordata; class Mammalia; order Artiodactyla; family Ziphiidae; genus Hyperoodon; species Hyperoodon ampullatus. The sequence continues at coordinate 193,354,741 of NC_136914.1, read as the reverse complement.
GTCTTTGTCTCTCTGCATCTTTGTCTCTCTGCATCTTTGTCTCTGCATATCACTCTCCTCTTTCTTCCGTCTTTCTCACACACACTTACATTTTTGTTATATTTTGTGTGCAAGTAAGTTTATCTTTCTTTGTCTCAACTTCTCCTTTCTAGACAAGCATAGGACCTTCCCTTTCATAACCAAAAGTCCATGTACTTGTTTGTTTGCTTACTTTGGTTTTTAAATAAAAGGACATGTTGCCCTCCCCATATGAATTCTAATTGAATTCTGCTGCCCCCCTCATGTGTGAGCTGCCGCAGTTGTCTTCCTTGACCAACTATACATCTTTTTGTTCCTCCCTGGTATACATTACATCTATTAAATGCTGCATATCTGAACATGGAGACTGGATCTCCCAGGATTATTTCTTGATGATCTTTTATCTAAACCTATATAAAACTTTGACATATATTCTGATTTTGGTGCAAACTTCAGAGTGTCTATAACCTGGAATTCCATAAGTCATGATGAATTAAGTTCTTACAATGGTCAAATTCTCAACACACATCTTCACAAAGTTATGTACCATACCTCACTCACCCACACCCTTGAAACACACACCAAACCTCAGGAGTTGGCAGAAACCCTCTAAGGTAAAGTCCAGCAGAAACATAGCATTGCTACTCTTTGCCTGTATCCTTGGAACTTGTGCTATAATGTCATAGTGTTACAATGCTACTTTCAAACTTATGGGCCATCAGTCCTTGCAGATTACTTAGCAGGCTCCCGTCTGCCTCCAAGCCAGAGAACTCTTCTGAGCCTGCTGGGAACGGGGTCACCATCTTTTTTATTTATCCCATTATTTCCTGCAATCGTCAGCTTCCTTCCTGGCCTATTTCTTCCAATTAGTCCTCAGTGGGTCTCAGCTAACACAGGCTCTAACCTCATTCTTCTTTTTAGCATATTCTTGTATTTTAGCCTTTTACATATTCATATCAGTGTGGAATTGGCTGTAGAGTACACGTGGTTATTTTAACAGAAGGGGTCTCTCTTGTTTGGGCAAAAGAGGCTCTTGGAGAACAGAGTAAATATTGGTTTAAAACAATGGTTGCAAATAGGCAGGCAGGAACCAGAGACATGTTTTGTTTCACCCACTCAGTAATTACATATGGTTTTTAAAATTTTGAAAGCTTTAGAATTCTATTCATTTTCCAGCTCACCTCCCTTTTTACCATTTTTGGTCTGTTTCCTTCATTTATGTTATCTGCCTGCCTTCTGTGGATTTGGGGTTTATAGCTTCCGGAGTAAAGCCTTTATTGACAAATTTGTCAGTTCTAGACTGAATAATGGTCCCCCCAAAGATATCTACATTCCAACCCTCAGAACTTGTGAGCATGTCACCTCACCTGGGAAAAGAGACTTTGCAGATGTGATTAAATTAAGGATCTTGCGATAGGGAGATTATCCTGCATTAGCTGGTGTCCCCAATGTAATCACAAGGGTCGTAATGGAGACAAGAGGGTCCAAGTTATAAAAAGGAGATATGATAACAGAAGCAGAGATTGGAGTAACAATGCACTTTGAAGACAGGGGAAGGAGCTACAGTGAAGGAATGCAGGTGATCTCTAGAAGGAAAAGCAAGAAAACAGATTCTCCCCTAGAGTCTCCAGAAGGAATGCAGCCTCACCCATATTTTGATTTTGGGCTCATAAAACTCATTTCAGACCTCTGACCTCCAGAAATATAATACATTTGTGTTGTTTCATACCACTAGGTTTGTGGTAGCTTGTTACAACAACAGTAGGAAATGTATACACGATCTAAGTTTAAAAACTGCCTAACCTTCATTTATACCAGTGTCTTCTCCACTTGGTCTTAGTGTCCATACTGATGTAGCTTTAGTGGCAAAAGAACTGATTCATTGGTATGAAACTCAATGGTTAGGAGTTTGCTTCCTTTCTAAAACATGGCATATGACAAGAATTGTTTCTTTCCATCTATTGGATAAATAATGACTCAAACTAAAGTTCAGTAAAGTAATGCCTCCACGGGCTCTAGACTCTTACCTTTAGCACTCTTTCACCTAGTTAGTAACCAGAGAGGGACTAAGAGAAGCCTTTTCCTTCTTTTATCTAAGACTTTTAATAATCATCCACTAGTTGTTTTCCCACATGCCTGCTCAATCATACATATGAATAGATGGTAACTTCTATTTTTCTTACTTTCATCTCTCCTCTCCCTACGTGTTACTTCTTGCTCACCCTTCCTTCAATGTCATCACCTCAAGGACACTCTCTTGTTCCTCATGCTTGAAAACAAACCTCATTTTAGCAATTGGGATAGGGGCTCAGGAGAAGGAGCCTCTAGTGCTCATTTTAAAAAGCTGCTTCCTATGTTAGCAATTATTATAACAATCAGACATGGTAAAGGAGATAAGGAGGAAGGTTTTATATTTTACCTCCCCAGTGGTGCCAAGCAAGATGTCTTTGACTGTTTCTTCATTTCTTTCACTGCCAACTGTGAAATGTAATTTAGTTTGGCATATGGTGGCAAAGCCAGGAGACAAGTACATTTTGGGTTTTCATCAACATTTGCAGATCAACACCATGGACCCGGATTTCAAGGGAGGCTGTGATAACAGATGCCATCCCTGGAGGATCTCCAAGTCAACCAGGTGTAGAGGCTAAAAAAGAGACATAAATAGGAGTGTAGGATGAAACACCTGTTGGTATGATGCCTGTTGTTATTGGCTGCTAAAGAGTTTAATTTGAAATAGTCAACAGAGGGAGATAAAAATGGGTCATTTCCCACAGCCAGGTATTTAAAGCATATAGGAAGCAGATTGCATGAATTTGGATAGAAATTCATCATTTTGTTTCATTATGAGAAAAATATCTTGAATTATCCGGGGTTCTTACATAGCACAGACTCAGGCAGTCACCATCTTTCCTTGCTTTATATCATGTAGACCTGGTCTAACCAAACAGTGGAACATCGTAGGGCAGGGATCCCAAAGCAGCCACCTAACACCAAGTCAGGTCTGCAGACCTAGTTGTATTAGCTTGGCTAGTCTAGTATTTTTTAAATGTATGATTGCCTTTAGGTAAGACATATGTAGTGCACATCTTTCCCTCTTCTCTTATACAAAACCATTTTGAATATTATGCATATTTTTGCGTACTCGCCTATGATACACAGAATAATGGTCCCCCAAATATGTCTATGTTCAAATCCCCAGAATCTGTGAATATATCACCTTACATGGTAAAAGGGCACATGTGATTAAGTTTAGAATACTTAGATAGATTATCCTAAATTATCTCAGTGAGTTCAATGTAATCACCAGTGTCCTTATAAATGAAAAAGGTTAAAGATGGAGGCTGGAGTACCAGACACTTTCTGTATATTAACACATTTACTCCTCAAAACAATTGTGTGAGGCATGTACCAATATGAACCCCACTTTTCGGATGAGGACTGATTCCCAGAAACGACAAGTTTCTTGCCCAAAGTCAGGTGACAGTGACAGGGTATGAATTCAGGTACCTGGGCTCTAAAACTTATGTCCAGGGATACTACCTCCATGTTAATGGACATTAGAAAATCTGGGCAGGTCCTAGTCATCTGCTACTAACTTGATCAATCATTTAACCTTTCTGAACCTCAGATTCCTCATCTATAAATCAAGGGAGTATGGGGATATATGTATACATATAGCTGATTCACTTTGTTATACAGCAGAAACTAACACAACATTGTAACACAATTACACTCCAATAAAGATGTTAATCAATCAATCAATCAATCAAGGGAGTTGGTGTAAATCAGAGTATTTTAAACTTTTAAACAGAATTCTTTTATTCCTACCAACTGAAATCTTGTGTGGGATTCCATTTATAAAAATTTATTTTACTGAAGTATAGTTGATTTACAATGTTGTGTTAATTTCTGCTGTACAGTAAAGTGATTCAGTTATATATATATATATATATATATATATATATACACTCTTTTTCATATTTTTTCCATTATGGTTTATCACAAGATATTGAATATAGTATACTGTATACTGTGCTATACAGTAGGACCTTGTTGTCCACCCATTCTATATGTAATAGTTTGCATCTACTAATCCCAAACTCTCAATCCACACCTCCCCCCTTGGCAACTACAAGTCTGTTCTCTATGTCTGAGTCTGTTTCTGTTTCATGGATAAATTCGTGTGTGTCATATTTTAGATTCCACATATAAGTGAGATGGCATTTGTCTTTATCTGACTTACTTCACTTAGTATGATAACCTCTAGGTCCATCTGTGATGCTGCAAATGGCATTATTTCATTCTCTTTTATGGCTGAGTAGTATTCCATTGTATATATGTACCACATCTTTATCCATTTATCTGTCAATGGACATTTAAGTTGTTTCCATGTCTTGTCTAGTGTGAATAGTGCTGCTATGAGCATAGGAGTGCATGTATCTTTTTGAATTATAGTTTTGTCAGGATATATGACCAGGAGTGGGATTGCTGGATCATATGGCAACTTTATTTTTAGTTTTTTGAGGGCCCTCCATACTGTTTTCCATGGTGGCTGCACCAATTTATATTCTGTGTGATTTCATTATTAAACAAACAAATGAAACAGAGAACAGGATTGCTGCTTGAGTTGAAGCAAGGCAGGGAAGCTGGATCTTGTTCTCTCCGGTTTGGTCCCTGAGGTGTCACATCAGAACCCAAAGGCACTGGGGATCACCATTCGAGAAGCACCCAGCTGCATGGTGTCTAAGATCTCTTCTAACACTAACAGTATCTGATTCTACATGTGACATCTTAGAAAAAAAATGTGGAAGTTGAACAAATAAATTATGGACCCTCTGGCCTGATGAAACAAAGGGTATGGACCACTTTCTCTTTGATTCTATGTCATTTTATATTTGCATTTTTGGTCTTGTTCAAACGAGTTTGGAAGCCTCTCTGTGTTGGGCACATTTCCTATTTCCAGTCCTTTGGCACTGTCCTCTCTTCCGAGGCTGAACTAGGTCTGCAGTGGGCAAATCTCCAGTGTAAAGACAGAAAAAAAGAGCATTCCAATTTTGTTAGCAGATGTATTGTAAACCCTGGGTTGTTTCTTACCTTCACAAGAGGATGAAGATTTGCTTCATGTCATTTTCCTCACTCAGTTCTTACTTTCCTCATAATGTTTAGGAAATCCAGTCAAGCTGTGTGCCTGATAAATGGTCTGAAATAACTCATCAGTAATAATACGCATCTGCATTGGCACTTGACAGAGACCCACACGTGAGAGACTGAAAGGGACTCTAAAGGTGATCAAAGGAAAATCCATCTTTGCATTCCACATCTGTTCTTCCCGTTCTAACCCTACCCATTTTTACAGGAAACGTCACAAAACTGCCTTTAAGGAATTTACCCAAGAGACAAGATTCAGACATCAAATTTCCAAAGCAACTTAGGCTATTGGCATAATAGGTGGTAGTGTTGGAAAGCTGTTGAAGTAAAAATAACTTTTTTTTTCCAAGTCAGCCTCACCCATATTGGCATGTACACATTCATTCGAGTCAATTTCTTCAGAATACTGCCTCTGACTCCGTCTAACACAAAGTGATGAAGGTGCAAAGTTGTATAAACAAACATCTTAACTTCAAAGAAGGTATAACCTAATAGAAGATAGACAAATATGGAAAAAAATATTATGAAGGGACAATTATGTATTTTAAATATATTCAGTGTGTAGAGGGAAAGGAGATTCTAAGATATCAGGAGTCAAGAAAAATTTATAGAGCAGATATTGAGTTTAAGACAAATTATAAGTGATAGTTTTATGGATGGATAAGAAGGGGTCAGAATTCTGTGCAAAGAACAACCCAAGTGTGCACAGGCCTGGAGATAAGAGTGAGCAGAGGCATTTCCTAAGAACTGGTAAACAAAGTGTTTAGGGCCATATAGGACTTGCGGCCACGGGGAGGGGGAAGTGTAAGCTGGGACGAAGTGAGAGAATGGCATGGACATATATACATTACCAAGTGTAAAATAGTGGGAGGCAGCCACATAGCACAGGGAGATCAGCCTGGTGCTTTGTGACCACGTAGAGGGGTGGGATAGGGAGGGTGGGAGGGAGACATAAGAGGGAGGAGATATGGGGATATATATATGTGTATAGCTGATTCACTTTGTGATACGGCACAAACTAACACACCATTGTAAAGCAATTATACTCCAATAAAGAAATTAAAAAGAAAAAAAGACTGGTGAGAGAGGAGGCAGGAAGTCAGGTCAAAAAAGGTCTTGTAAGCCATGTGAAGGAATTTAGATAATATTCTGTAGTGATGAGGAGACATTACGAATGTTGACAATGGTAGTGATGTGATCAGATTCATGAATTAAATAAATCCCATGACAGTTATGGAGCACAGACTCCCATGACAGTATGACTGTCTGATGGGAAGGATGGACACGTAGAAGAAAACAGCTATTTGTAAAGCTGTATAAATTGTTCAGATGAGATATGATGAGGGCCTGAACTGAGGCAGCAGAGTTGGTAATGGAGAGACAAGAAGGATTCTAGCTGTATTTTGGTAGAAGAATTCAAAGAACTTGCTGATGAACTGAATATGAAGGGTAAGGAAAAAAGAAAGACTCCAGGATAATTTCTTGGCTTCTGGTTTGAGGTATTAGATTCTCATTCAAAGAAGCAGAGGATGTAAATGAGAGAATGGCTTCATTCAGGATAACAAGTTCTGTTTTCACCATGTTGATTTTGAGGCATCAGCAAGATAACTAAGAAAATAAATTGATTAGCTATTAGATTCTGGAGTTAAGTGAACTTTTGTCAAGAGCTGCAAGTTTTGAAGTCACAAACTTAGATTAGTTTAAGCCATGGGCATGGATGAGACTGTCCAGTTTCTGGGAGACCACAAATACTAGGCTAAAAATATGGACCATTTCTTTTATGCACATGATTCCCGGTAAAAGTATGTTTCTTTGGGGAATGACGGAATAAGATGGTCGTGGTAGATTGGGCAAGATTTTGAAATAATTTTGCCAGTAGTATATTTGATAAATATTGGAGGCCCTCTGAAGCACATTATTTTTCTTAACAAATGAAAATTTGGTGAAACAGGTGAGGTACCTCAAGATTAGTCTGTGACTCCTCAAGGGAGTCCAAGTACAGTTGTACTTTGTACCTTATAGAGATTCAATCAAGATTTGTATTATTACTTTCCTTGAGAAGAGGATAGCACTTAACAACTGTAAGAAATTCTGCACAATAGAGGTCTCAGGGGGCTACTCTGAAAACTACCTAACACCTGTTTAATTAATACAAGAGAACAACATAATTGGGAATTTTCACCTCACAGAATCTGCTCAATTCTTCATTTCCCCTGTATCAGAAAACTGCCA